>NW_027529594.1:487001-629662 GCF_008692635.1 Crocuta crocuta | reverse complement strand
GCAAGTACAGAGCTCCTTACTTCTCCGCCATCTTGCCCCCTCCAAGCCTGGGTATTTTAAATAATATGGTGTGTAAATTCTGGAAATCAGATACATACCCCCACCCCAGATTTGTTGTTGCTGCTTGTCACTATTATGCTGCTATGTTTGTTTAGTGACTTTTCCTGAATTAAATAATTAAAGTCTATATTCTCTATTGTATCCCATTACTGACATCTCTGCGCCATTAACTTAATAGTTAACAATGATCAGAGAGAGGCATTTTTTAAAAGGTCTTAAGCTAATAAGTTTCCCAGCCCCTGCTAAGGAGCTTAGTCCATGTTTTGGGGCCAGTCTTGAAAACTTCAAATGGGCAGTGTACAACTCTGCCTAATCCTTCACTTTCTGCTTGTGTAGAACCTTAAGGTCAGCCAGAGCTATGAACTTTGGACCCTCTTAGTACTGTTTGGGCATGTGCACAACCTTGTGCATATGTGTAGGTTTGTAGATTTCTCAGTGTTATCAACATTTTTTTAAAGGACCCTGAAGACATATCATTTCTCAGTATACTCTTTTGAGATTTTAGTTTCTTATTAGTTTTAATTTTAACTCTGCTTCATTAGTCACCATGGTAAACAATTATTCATGATTTTTTTTTTTTAATGTTCACTTATATTTGAGAGAGAAGGAGAACACAACTGGTGGTGGAGCAGAGAGGGAAACAGACTGAAACACGCTCCAGCCTCTGAGCTGTCAGTGCCCAATGTGGGCTTGAACTCATGAATTATGAGATCAAGAGCTTAACTGACTAAGCCACCCAATTGCCTTCTTCCTGATTTTCTTTCTCTTTTTCTTTTTTTTTTTTTTAACCACACTCTGCCATTAGGTCTGTCTTCATTAAGTGAGTCATGAGTCAGTTCAAACTAAAGTCCTAAGAATGGAGCTCTTCAGAGAGTTTTCAGATAGGTCACATGATGACTATTCACTAGGGATGAGGCTTTTAAGAACCCCAAGCCCATTCTGCTCCATCCAGGCTATCAGGCTGCTGTTTTCCACAGCTACCATTTTTGCAAGTCTGTTGGTTTGTAAGGATGCCACAGAGCAAGGAAGAGAAAGATGAAATTACAGCAAAATAAAATGCCACATTGCATACTGCTCATACTGATATTTAGCCATCTTTCTTGAACAAATGCTCCTCAAATTGTTTTAATTCTTTAGTTAATATCCAGAGTTCTAAAAGTTTTTTGACATTTTTTTTCCCCCAAATATCATTGACTTTATGAAGGACTGAATTTTCAGAGGTCCTTACTATACTGTTCTGGAAGTCAGGTCTTGACTCCTATTAAATTTAAAAAGAACTGAATCTAAATCAGTTCCCTGAATGTTGTGAGCATTCTTAAGAACATATGTAGTTTGAATCTTTAAACAAACACTTCCTTGAGCTGAAGGATGTCACACACAAAGCAAATGATTCATGAACCATTTTATCCTGACATTTGGTTTAGGTATACAAAAGATAATAAACTGGGATGTTCTCCAGTGAGTTATGAAATTAAAAAAACAGTAACTTAAATGTAAATCTACATGTTATTTCCAATTAGCAGCATTTAACATTTCCCTCATTTGTAATATATGGAGCAAATTTTGCACAAAATGAAAGCCAAAAGGCCAGAGAGTAGCACTGTCTCAGCTAGAATCCAAATAGATTTTTATATAATAGCAATAATAAGATGACTGAAACAGCTTATTAAAAAAGGAAGTAATTCCAAAAGAATAAATTATTTAATATGAAATCAGAAAATGTCACTGTACTTCTTGAAGAGCACTTAGACTTTAGAATTTTGGAGTTCCTTATTTCATAAGATCCAGAATTATATAAAGCATATTTTTTGAAAGCCATTTGAGCTTAAATTACTAATAAATACATAATGTATGGTCATAATGCCATTGTGTGTACTTTAGAAAGTATGTAAAGAAAGACATACAGTTTTCCAAAATAATGAGAAAGATTAGGAATATAGTATATGAGAAATATGTGTAAACCAAGTTGATGTGACTTGATCATATAAATAAAATGATCACATGACTGATGAAGGAAGAATCCGGGGAAATACATCAACAAAAATTTTTATTAGTTCACAAAATCATCAAGTTGAAGATGTCCCAAGAAGAGAAATATTCTAATTGTACTGCCACTACCATATAGGTCCATTTGCTCATAGTTCATTTATATATTCATTTGTTTTACAGTAATCCTTTCTCATCATTTGGCTACTGAGTAGCCACAGAATCCATTTCGGGCCCTTGTGTTGGTTGGTATAAAGGGCTCTTCATCAGTTGTTCTCACATATATTTCCAGGCTCACCCCTTGTCAAAGAGATGTCCCCCAGAAGCCCAGTCTTCCAGTTACACTGACACATTTGCAATCCAGGTATATCTGTGCTTCTGCTTCTGCTTCTATTTGCATGCTCTTTCTGTTTTTGGAACTACCTTCTGGCTCCTTGCCTTGAGTACCCAATTTAGATGTTTACTTTGTGACGTCTGTCCAAACTTCAGGGAAACCTCACAGTATAGTGATTAAGAATGAAGATCCTTGGCATGCCTGGTTAAGCTCTCAGCTCAGGTCATGATCTCGGTGGTTCCCGAGATTGAACCCCGATTTGGTCTCTGCACTGACAGTGGGGAGGCTGCTTGGGATTCTCTCTCTCCCTCTCTCTCTGCCCCTCCCTGTTTGTGCTGTCATTCTCAAAATAAATACATATAAAATATATATTTTTTTTAAAAGAATGAAGGTCTTTAAGTCACTGAAACTCTGGAAGCTCCATGTTTCTTATGTGATAAAACAGTACCAACCTCATGGATTTTTGTGAGGATTAACTGTGCTGATACATGTAAAACTTCTCATAAGCACCATGAGCTGCTACTTCTACGTCTATCACTACCACCAGCAACACTTTTAGAATATAAGCGGCATAGAATTATGGAAGATAAAACTGGAGTAGAAAATAAGTGATAATTTCTCAATGGAGTCCAAAGAAAAGAATTGAGAGACAGTAACATGCTGCAACAATGGCATGGACAACAAAGGCCCATGATAGGAAGAGCAGGAGTTGACCAGAATATTGGGAAGGATCCTCTCAGGTCATGAATTTCTGCTGCTGCTACTTCTCTGCACACTGACCAAAATGTATGATTATATTGTCTCTAAAGGCATGGATAGTCTCATGTTCCTATTGCATCCAATTTAGCTTTATCTGAACAGGAAGCACAGAAAGTGTTTCCATCTAGGAAAGAAAAAACTGAGCAGGCTGACAGCATTTTTCACAATAAATTCCTCAGAGACCTGGTCCCCTGAGATGTTCCTTGAGGACGAATATTACATGAGAGGCCAAGTTTGGGAAATACTACATACTATCAAACTATATTCATCTCTTGGAGTTTCACACATCATATTCAACTGTCGAAAAATCTGCAAGCCTGTAGTAAAGTATCCTGCTTGATGCCGTCTAACATAGTGTTTTGCAAATGATTAACCATTGAAAATTACACTCACCCCGTGTTTATTTTTTGACCACTGTTTAACACCAATTCATATTTTGTGAAAAGAAATTTTGTAATTTATAATCTTTAATGAAGATTGAAGGAGAGTTTTCCAATTAAGATTTTCATCTCTATCATTATAAGGCCCTCTTTTGGGCAGAGTCTTGGCAAATGCCACATTGTAATACAGCTTGATGTCCTTAGTTATCAGAACATTCTCAAAATTAGCTAAAGCCCATGGGTCTTAACATATATACAGATGGGCACGGCAAAGGTTTACTGCTTAAATGCAAATTAACTACTGATTTTAAAGTTTGAGAAGTCTGGCCATAAATGACAAATTGGAAATATTACCATTATATGTACTAACCTTAAAACTCAAACTGTAAATTCGCCAATAAAATCAATGACCAATTCACATAGCCAGGAAAAAAAAAAAAAGAGAACTTCATGATTCTATCTTCAGGGCAGCCTGAGGTGATAGAACATATTCTGTGGTCCTTACTGAGCCATTATACCTACTAAAAATTTCTCATTTCCTTCTCTTACCAGTCAATGAAGACGGACTTTCAAAGACACCACCTGCCCGTTACTCTTCCCCTTGCCTTCCTCTTCTTACTTCCCGCTGCTGCCACTTCCTTCCTCATTGGTACTGAGCAGGTTTGGAGTCACCTCTCAAGTACATTTTTCTCATAGGCTGTGTGCGCTATTTAAAGAAACACACTTTACACACACTTTGTAGAGACACTTTTGAAATTAGGAATTTAGTATACAATCAGTATCAGGTTTTTAACTTTTTTCATGAAATTCCATCCTTTATAATAATTAGACATTTTGAGTGTGTAATATCACCTAAAAGATGAAGGAAATGTTGTTAGAACTGCGTGTACTGCATCACACCCAGCAAAGACTTAAGTTCTCAGTGTGAGAGCACAGATAATGATCTGAAGGAGGCAAGTGACACCTCAAAGGCTTCAGAAAATAGTGAGAAACATAACTGTTCTGCACCAGATGAATGTAATGCCATAAACTGTCACTAGAGATTCAGTGTTCAGGAAAATAGAAAGTCTCGGGCCTCGAGGCACAAGGTCCGGGGCTCAGTCCCGAGTGTAACAGTTACAAGTCCAGCAAACTGTGTTGCCGAAGATTTGAATGACAAATTACATCTTTTCTTTGTGTCTCCATTTCTCAGCACCACAGTCATTATATTATTGCTGCCTACCCCATTGGACTCTTTCAAGGAAAGAACATTTGGGGGTGTCACAAGAGCAGGACAAAGACATCTCCAATTCCTCTTCTATCTGTCATTATTTTTCATTCTCTACTTTCGATCTCCCAGTGATCCATCTCTTCAGTATTTTGAAAGTGCCCTCAGTTGTCTTGTCCTCTGAATCCACTGTTCATGCTAACTGTTAAATCCTCAGCTCTGTATTAGTTCTGCTATTACCCTTTTTTCTTCCTTAGCTGGGACTATGGAGCTCTGCTGGAAAAATAGAACATATCGGTGCTGCTATAAATCTATGTCTACCAACCTCAGCTGGACTCCAACACTGTCCACTCATCTCTCTTTATGTCCTGGGGCGAGATTTGTCCACAGTGGTATTTCCAAGCTATGTCCACTTTTCTCAAATACTCAACCCCTTTCTTCTTCATTTTTTGTCTCTTTCTTAACAAAAAGTACAAAAATCCACACAAGAAGTCCCCAAAGTTTTATCTTTATAAACATTTTGCAAGTATAAAGCCACTTATAACATAACTCATCTGTTCCCCCATTTTCAGTTGACACAGTGGGAAAGATTACTGTATCTTTACCAGAGCTTTGAATCTTCTCATCTCCTGCTTCTTCAGTGACCTGAACTTATAGATTACCTCTTCTATTTTATAGCTTCATCCTCTTCATTTCCTAAAATAGAATTTAATCTTTAAGGAAGTTTTGAGTTCACTACTCAAAAAAATGTGAAAGGAAGTATAGAGTTCCCATACCCTCACACCTACACAGCCTCCTCTACCATCAATGTCCTACATCAAAGTGGTACGTTTGTTACAAATGATGGACTTACACTGACACATACTTACCATCCAAAATTCATAGTTTACATTAGGGTTTACTCTTGGTGTTGCCCATCATATGAGTTTTGGTAAATGTATCCACTAATATATTATCACATAGAATACTTTCTCTGCCCTAAAAATCCTCTGTGCTCTGGCTATTCATCTCTCCCTCTCGCCAACCTCTGGCAATTACTCATCTTTTTACCGTCTCCATAGTTTTGCCTTTTTCAGAGTGTCATAGAGTTACAATCCTACAGCTTGTAACCTTTCCAGATTGGCTTCTCTCACAAAGTAATATGCATTTGAATGCCCTCTGCATCTTTCTATGGCTTAAGAGCTCATTTCTTTTTAAAGCAATCCTCTTTATTTTCACTGTTTTCTTGTTAACTAGAGAAGTTAGATACTCCTTTATTTAAGTACTTTAGAAACTCATCAGTCTTTAATACAAACAAAACAACAAACTAAAACATAAAATGTCCCTACAAACCCATTTGTCCTTCACAGGTCATCCTTTCTTCCCCTTTCTCTAATAACCCAAATTCTTGAGTTATTTACATTCACTCTTTATTTTCTCTCTTTCAGTTTACTTCTCACCCCTACACTGAAATCTTACTTTCACTCCTGTATATCCACACTTTTTTTTTCCATCCTGACATCACTTTTAAAGCCTTTTTTCTTTGACTTCCCTGAGAACAAAATCCTGATTTTCTCTGTACTTTTCTTCATTCTCCTTGATTTATCTCCTTTGATCTTCTTTTTGAATGAGAGATAGATAGATAGATACATAGATTGATTGATTGATTTCACTCTACACATTCCCCTCAGACAATCTTATCCATATCCATGTCTTTTACATTAAAATATAAATTATAGGCAGTTTTTGCTTTACATAGCACCATGTTAACTGAAACATGTGCACATTGGAACAATGTCTGCACTTTGCATGGTTACCATACAAAGACATGTTTCCTATATGCATGGATTTTGGTTAACACAATATCATGCATAGTAGAGATTGCCTATATTAGGTATATACCACTATCTTTATCCAGAGCCTTACACATGAATATATTGGGTTTTTTTCCAGTTACCTTCACTGGCTTTCCAAAGGGCTCCTAAATATTTGTGGGTCCAATCCTGATTTTTTCAGCCTCTCTGTCCACACTCTGCCCCCCTACAATATTCTCTATCATAAGCAGTCTGTCAGTAAACAGATATTTATCAGCACATGTTATTGCCAGGCACCGTGCTAGATACCAGTGATATGGTGATGATATTTCAACATGTCCTCTGACCTCATGTAATTTACAGTCTAAAAGAAAAGGCAACTTCCCAATATAACAAATAAATATATGATGATTATAGTTATCTAGTGTCCTGTAAAAGAGGTTATTACTGAAAGAGAAGATGAATATGGCTGATTACCCTGGGGAAGTAATAAATAAGCTGGGATGTGAAAGTTAAATCAAAATCGGGTTTTAAAAAAAAGAGCAAAAGAGTATGGGAAGGGAATGGGAAACCACACATATAAAAGCTAAAAGGATGGGAAAAAAATGGGCTTCCCCAGTAACTGATACTATACTTGTCATGGTAAAAGTCAGAGAAAGACTAGCACATCTTGAAAGGTGAATAGGAAATAGGCATGGTGGGTGTTGAGATTACTATTTTATTTTGTATTGCTCAAGTCAAAATCTGCAAGTCATTCTCATTTTTCCCTGCCCTCCACTCTATGTAAGCATTCCATTACTAAATTCCATTATGTCTATTTCCCGAATACCTATCAGACATATTAGTGTCTTTCTATCCCATTTCCTCACTCAGAGTTCTAAGGCTAGCTCTACTGGGTTACTCTTACTATCTGGCATCTGATTATCTTGCCCCTTTCCTCTCCCATGTCCTGAAACCCAGGCATATATTGATTGACTTATACATTAATTGACTTTTAAAACTTATAGGAGGCCCCATTCCAAATATAAACTCTTAATTTTCACTGCTACTATATTTACAAAGTACTGTTATTATATCCATTTTACAGTAAGGGCATCAAAGTACAGAAAATCTATTGTACTTCCTAGAGTAGCTCTCTGGGTGGGGGCCTTGCATGTGTTGATTCTTCTTCAGGAAGCTCCACTTTTCTAGTACTCTTCCTCAAGCTAATCTCTAGTCATCCTCTCAGTGTGTCTTTCATTCAGGAGGATTTCCCTTATCTTTGAAATGTGATTGTATCTTCTTGCCATATGCCCTATACCTCATTGTGAAGTATTATAATTTGCATGTCCATTTTCTTTTATGGACTCTAAGCTTGTTGTAATTATGTGTGTAATTGCAATTCCATAATTATTTTTTTAATGAATAAGTGAATTGAAGCACCATATGAGAAACTGAAATACAAAAATGTTTTGAAAATGATATATAACCCATAAATGTATTTTTTATAAATAATGAGAGTACCAGTCAGAACAACTGTTTATTGAGCTAACAATTATATACTCTTATAAGACACTATTACAAAGAGGCAATAAATAAAGATGAATAAGAAATAACTACTGCCCTCAAGGCACTTATATTCAAAATAATTATATCTCATTACCTAAAGTAGCTTTTGGAAATTAGTGCATTTTTAAGTTATCTGTGTGCCTTAAAAGATAAAGGCCTAGAGGAGTGCCTCGGTGGGTCAGTGTAAGTGTCCAACTCTTGATTTCAGCTTAGATTATGATTTCATGATTCATGGGATCAAGCCCCACATCAGGCTTTGTGCTAATGGTGAGGAGCCTGCTTAGAATTCTCTCTTTTCTTCTCTCTTTCTGGTACATGCGCTCTCTCTCTCTCTCTCTCTTTCTCTCTCTCTCTCTCCCTCCCTCTCTCTCCCTCCTCTCTCTCTCTCTCTCTCAAAATAAACATTAAAAAAGAGATATGGATCTAGAAATAATGTATTCAATGTTATTTATATTGCTTTACTTCCTCTTTTTTATGTTTGTGAAATGTTGGGACTTATAAAATAAAGCACTTCTGCATAAACATTACATAGACTTAAATAGTTAAGAGACATGGTCTTTTTGTTACTTGATTATTTTAACATTTTCAGTATGAGTGCACTAAAAATGGACATTATGCAGAACTCCATATGTTCATTTATTTATCATTCCAGGTAACTAACATATATATATAAGTGGTATGGTATGTAAAAATGTATAACTTTTATGCACAGTATTGGAAGGCCTACACATACAATTTTAATGCAACAGTAAACCAGAAACAGTAAGATTTTATGGTCATTTGTTGTAAGAATGGCTTTAAGGAGGAGCGCCTGAGTGGCTTAGTCGGTTAAGCGTCCGACTTTCGCTTAGGTCATGATCTCGCAGTTCGTGGGTTCGAGCCACACGTTGGGCTCTGTGCTGACTGCCAGCTTGGAGCGTGGGGCCTGTTTCAGTCTGTGCCTCCCTCTCTCTCTGACCCTCCCATGCTTGCGCTGTCTCTCTCTCTCTCTCCTAGAAATAAATAAAACATAAAAAAATTAAAAAAAAATGGCTTTTAAGGATAGGAAACTGTGCTGAAACTCCCCTGGGAGATTGGAGACAAGATGTTGCAGAGAGAGAGGGAGAGAGAGAAAAGAAAATATCATATGAAGGTTCTTCCTATCAGCAACATTGTTCAAAGCTTAGGCTTATTTGTAGCTCAGATAGTAGTAGACTAGGCAGATGACAGCCAATGTGCATCCTATGGATTACTGAAAAGTTGAGAAGTAAATTTGTCATAATTCCAGAGCTTTATTGGATGCCTCCAATAGTTAATGCAGATCTCAGAGAAAGAATAACTCTTTTATCTTAATGATGGCTTGTCCATCATAGTTTTGGTAGGGCTGGAAGTCAATATGTGCAGCCGAGTCTTGAGAAACCTTCCTAAGCCAAGGAAATGCTTAATCTTCAGCTTATGGTGGTCTGAGAACAAACTATTTGGATCTGATGAGCCCAAAAAGACATGTTAAGTCAGTCATAGAGGGAATATTCTGGACCTAAAACCCTTAAACAAGAACAGTTAATATCCCACAGTTAAAAACAAAAACAAATAAACAAATGTAGTAAGTACATTATGAACATTTACATTGCTAGAAAAAAATGACTATGACTCATCTGACTTGCATATTAGCTAAAGAGATTCTATTAAAGCAGAGTAGAGATTTTCATCTCCAAAGGTCCCAGTTTTTCTTATTCAGGCTGGTTATGAAAATGTTATGTATAAAATGAAAAATAAATCTAAAAGTTTTGATAGATTATGTAGCTATTTTATACTGGCTACTTAAATAGATGAGTGGAAGCAATTTCTTAATTGTGGTTGTTGAAGATACATCTTTTGCCTTATGCTTGACCTGTTTATACATATTCAAATACTAGCATTCTGTTTTTTAAGTTCAGTTTTTTTTTTTAAGAAAAACATGGTGGATATACCTATAATAATGAATAATTAAATTAGATATTGTGTGTAAAGTAACTCATACAATATCCACAATATTGCCAATAATGACAGTATTATCCATTGTTTAAAAACATAGTATTGGGATGCCTGGGTGGTTCAGTCAGTTGAGTTTCCGACTTTGGCTCAGGTCATGATCTCACAGTTCGTGGGTTCAAGCCCTGTGTCGGGCTCTGTGCTGACAGCTCAGAGCCTGGAGCCTGCTTCAGATTCTGTGTCTCCTTGTCTCTCTGCCCCTCCCCTGTTCATGCTCTGTTTCACTCTGCCAATAAAAAATAAATGTAATTTTTTTAATATTTAAAAACATAGTATTTACCTATTTGTAGAATATAAGAAATGAATTTTTTGTTATTTTATTGCAGTAAAATTACTTTTAGTCAGGTATGTAAATCTCAAATGTAGATTGTTGAGTCCTGACAAGTACATATACCTGTGTAACTGACAGCTCAAATTAAGACAGAACATTTTATAACCCAGGAAAGTTCCCTCATGCCCTTTCCAGCCAGTCTCCCAAGCCTGTTCTACCATAGACAACCACTGTCCAGCTTGATAGACTCATGGGTCAACTAAGAAATACTTTTTTCAAAAATGTGTCATAGTTGAGTGGAATTTATGATGCATACCTTTTTGCAAAATGTTATCCAAATGAAGGCATTCTAAATTAAAAGACAAACATATTTCAGATAGGAAGAAGATCCTCTTTTGAGTTAGAAGAAGAGGGAATTTAATTTGGTTAAAAATACCTGCCAATTAAACAACCAAGATTTGTTCTTACAAAGGTGATATGAATAGTAATGGGCTTATACAATTAATACAAGGGCCTTCATCCCATAAGCCCTCCAATAAGACAGAGATAATATTGGATAGAAAAGTAGACTGCTTGAATCAAATATTGAATATGTAGGAATATAAACTATCTCCCCTCAATAGATTTTGAACTCCAGAAAAAGAAATAATACCTCATTCAATTTTGCATGTCCTACATCTCCAAGTTAAGGAAAATAGCTGATTGTAGAAAGAAAATAGTTGTCTGAATATTAACCTTAAACACTCATGGATTTGAATTAACTCTTGTGATGCTTTCACAGACTAAACAAGCAGAAAAAATAATTTTCATTTTGGAACTCTACAGTAGGTTGGATTGACAAATTTGATTATATGTGCTAGAATTAGAGAGTTTGCATCATCTAAATCAAGAGTTTCATATTTAAGGGGCACCTGGGTGGCTCAGTCGGTTGACCATCCAACTTCAGCTCAGGTCATGATCTCACGGTTCGTGGGTTCAAGCCCCATGTCAGGCTCTGTGCTGACAGCTAGCTCACAGCCTGGAGCCTGTCTTTGGATTCTGTATCTCCCTCTCTCGCTGACCCTCCCATGCTCATGCTCTTTCTCTCTCTCAAAAATAAATAAAACATTTTTAAAAAATTAAAAAATAGAGTTGCATATTTAAGTGTAAGGACCAGACTAATAGTGCATCAGAATGAAACAAGCCTTATAGAACTAGTGAGTACATGGCTTTGTAAATGGGGCAGTCTCTAATCACCTCTGGTCAACAGTAGCCATCAGAAATTGTACCATGTAGACCCACTTGCCATGGAGGAAGGGGCTCCCTATAGAAGTTGCAGTCATTCAGGAATTCAACAACTACCAAAGGAGGGCTTCAAAGTAAGGAGGAAGTTGAACAATAATATTCTTAACCTCCCTTTCTTCCTGCTCTCTGATGTTTTGTGGTGCTTTCCTTTGGCCAAATCACATAACAAACCAGTCAGTAATCTGCAGGGGTCACCCACTCTGGGCTCAGAGCAGAGTGGAGAAAGGTAAAAAGCAGATCTCTGGTGCCAAATAGAATATAACCAGTGCAAGGAGTAAGTATTTTCCTTGAAAAAAAGGAGAGGAAAAATGTAAATCACTATTATAGTTGTGTATTTCTCTGTACCATTTGTATAATGCTGCCATACTCTATTTTAGATTAAAAGGATATGTAATATTTTGGAACTGTATGAACACATTGAGATAAGTATATGTGATACTCAAATAATAGAGGCAATATTTTCAATTTACTAAATATTTACTATTTAACTACTATCTACAAAGCCTGCTCTGGGATGATTGGATATTCTCTACAATCAAGGACAAGGAATAGGCTTGAAGTACAAGAAGAAGAATTTATCATTAGTATTAGTAAGACTGTGACCTCGTTTTAAATATTTACCTAACTGAGCTCACTTAGATTAGCACACTTGTAGACAGAACTATGAAATCTGTTTTATTTATACCTAGGTGCTCTCTCTATATATATTTTTTTGTGTCTGTAATAGAAAAATGATGCTCACCTAGAAACTAGGCTAGAATTTAGTAATTCGTGCTCACAGGTCCAAAGCAATTTTATCTACTCATAATGCCAATTTATGTGAACAAATGTCATAAAAATAAATTGCTTTAGAATTTTTTCCTGTAAACACAAGCAAATAAATGGCAATTGGCATCTTAATGTATGCTTCTACATGCCAGTATAGAATCACTCTGTGGGAATTTTTATGAGCTTCAATGTCAAAACTACATTCAATAATAGAGGCAACTTCCAGAAAAATGTTTAAATATTATACTCTTGTTTACTATATCTTACCAAATGTGACTCTACTACAAATAAAATGGACTAGTCGTTTTTGCTCAAGCTATTGAAGAAATACCTTACAAAGAAATCCTTTCTTCTCACATGAAAAGTGTATTAGTTTCCTAGGGCTGCTATAACAAACTACCACAAGCTGAGTTTCTGGAAACAACAGACAGCTCTGTTCTCATAATTCTAGAAGCTATAAGTCTAAAATCAGGACCACACTGCCTCTCCAAACCTGCAGGACAATCCTTTCTTGCCTCTTCCTAGCTTTCGGTGGTTTCCAAGTTATCTTTGGTGTTCCTGGGCTTGCAGCTACATACCTCCAATCTCTCCATCTTTGTCATCACATGATATTCTCTCTGTAAATCTCCATCTTTACATGACTGTGTTCTTATGTTGACACCAGTCATATTGGATAAAGGGCCCACCGTATTCCCGTATGACCTCATTTTAACTAATTACATTTACATTTGGAGGTACTGGGAATTAGGACTTCAACATATCTTTTAAGGGTGATAATCCATAACAAAGAATAAGCAATAAAATTTTAAGTGCACATGTGGAAATGGGAACTAGGGAGGTTTTTGTAAAGTCATTCTATTATTTCCTGTTTTCTAACAAAAAAGCCATTTCTGGTATTTACTTAAACACTTTTTGGTTGTGCTCAGTTTATTCAGGTATAGCCAGTTGATATGTAAAAAATTAAGTATTTTTCTTTCAATTTGTTAAGTAACCAAAAGCTACTTTAGTTTTCTACTACCTATCCTATTCTATCGATGAGTTGTCATGGTGTTAGAAATCCTGTATTTAGAGTTTTAAGAAGATTAATTAGAGGATAAATTAGGGTAGGATAATATTGGGGAAAGAAGTATTAGTATTAGAGTATTGCTGTATTTAGGCTGGAGATAATAGGGCCTGATTTAGAACTGAAGAGAAATGGAAAAGAGATAACATATGATGTGGGACACTTTGGTGTTGATGTCTACTGGTTATGTATGTTAAAAGATTGTGTGCGAATTAAAGATTTTCTGAGAAAATAGGAAAGAAGAAAATGACTTTATTCTAAGATAGATAACTCAAAGGATCTCCAAGAAGAGTAAGTGGGAAGATTAGACTTAAAAACCTAGAGTGACTCCTTCCAGGAACTAGGAAATAAAAAAAAGGACCTGGATGGAAAGCATGCCTGGCAGGTGCAAGGCACAGCAAGGAGACCATTGTGGTTAGAACACTGTAAGCAAGACAAGGTGTGGTGTAGAATGACAATGGAGGGATAAACAGGGGCTATATCCTGTGAACTCTTACAGACCATTGTAAGGACTTTGATTTTTGCACAACGCTAATGAAGCAGCATTCCTTAACAGGTACAGGTGCTATCACTGTGATGTTGGAAAGGAAACACTGCACATCACTGAGACAATTATGAGAATAATAGCTCAGTCAAGAAGTCTACCATGATTGCTTCTGAAAGCTCCGTTTCTCTGCCACCCTTACCAGAATCAATTCACTTGGTCATGTCTTTTTGTCACTTTATTCTCTTCCAAACTAAAGTCTCTAATGGCTGAGTCTGGTTGTCAGAGTTTAGGTGACAAGCCAAGGGTAGGGTAAAAGTTTCCAGTTTCTGCCCTAAAATAGGTCTCACAGAGCAGAAATTCCTAAACGCAGGTAGGGTTTTCAAAACATGACAAATGTCCAGTAGAGATCGAAGGATGTGCGAAGGGTGAGAAAGAAGAAAAATGTAAAGTTAACCCTGAGTATTCAAGTCACAGAAACAGAGAGATGATTTTAACTTGAAAAAAGATGTCAAAAGAAAAGTAACTGTATGGGTGAATTCCAGTTAAAACAAAGTAAATTTAAGTTAGGACACATCAAGTAAAAGTATTCACTAAAAAGTGACAATGTATGTGAACAGAGGGATAAAACTGAGGCCATTGATGAAGATAAAGATCTTGAAGTCAAATTCACAGGTTGTCATGGGCACGAAGCAAATATGTATTCTTTTTGGAAATTAAGTAATGAGAGTTTAATAAGAACTGGAACTAAGAGTGCTTATACAGTTTGTTGTTGCCAATGGGGGATAGGAATAACAAGAAAATAAGGTGAATTTGAATATGTTTAAGGAGAAAAAAGGATTTGGTAGAAAGATTGATAAGTTGAGAATAAGATGATAGAGTATGGTAGAGAATTTAAACAATTCAAACATGTTGAAAAGGAGATTAGATCAAAGAGCATTGTGTTTTATTCTTGTTTTGAAAAGAGAAAATATCTTTTCCTATCAGGCAGGTACAAAGAAATAAAATATTTTTTCCTATGTTGTCTTCTAGGAGTTTTATGATTTTAGGTCTCACATTTGGGTCTTTAACAAGTTTTGAGTTTATTTTGGTGTATGGTGTGAGAAAGTGGTGTAGTTTCATTGTTTTGCATGTGGCTGTCCCATTTTCCCAACAGCATTTGTTGAAGAAACTGTCTTTCCCCATTGTATATTCTTGCCTCTTTTGTCATAGATTAATTCACCATATAACCCAAATATAAATCCATTTACTTTTTTTTTTTTGGACTTTCTATTCTGTCCCATCGATCTT
Source organism: Crocuta crocuta (assembly GCF_008692635.1). Classification (NCBI taxonomy): domain Eukaryota; kingdom Metazoa; phylum Chordata; class Mammalia; order Carnivora; family Hyaenidae; genus Crocuta; species Crocuta crocuta. Next base: position 614,425 of record NW_027529594.1, on the reverse strand, counting down.
TGTTTTTGTCCCAGCACCATACAGTTTTGGTTACTACAGTAGTAGTAGATTATCTTGAAATCTAGGATTGTGATATCTTCCGCTTTGTTCTTCTTTTTCAAGATTATTTTAGCTATTTGGGGCGCCTGCATGGCTTAGTCGGTTAAGCGTCCGACTTTCGCTTAGGTCATGATCTCGCGGTTCGTGGGTTCGGGCCCCGCGTCGGGCTCTGTGCTGACTGCCAGCTCAGAGCCTGGAGCCTGTTTCAGTCTGTGACTCCCTCTCTCTCTGACCCTCCTCTACTCACGCTGTCTCTCTCTCTCTCTCTCCTAGAAATAAATAAAACATTTTTTAAAAAAAGATTATTTCGGCTATTTGAGATCTTTTGTGGTTCCATACAAGTTTTAGGATTATTTATTCTAGTTCTGTGAAATATGCTATTGTTATTTGATAGGGATTGTATTAAATGTGTAGATTGCTTTGGGTAGTATGCACCAGACAATTTAACAATATTTGTTCTCCCAATCTATGAGCATGGAATATCTTTCTTTCTTTTTAATTTAATTTAATTTAATTTAATTTAATTTAATTTAATTTTTTNTCCCATTCTGTTGGTTGCCTATTAGTTTTGTGGGTTGTTTCCTTTGCTGTGCAGAAGCTTTTAATCTTGATGAGGGAGCATGGAATATCTTTCATTTGTTTGTGTCATCTTCAGTTTCTTTCATCAATGTTTTATAGTTGTCTGAATATAGATCTTTTACCTCCCTGGTTAAGTTATTACTAGTTATTTTATTATTTTTGGTGCATTTCTGTATGCTAACGGTGAAGTAGCAGAAAGAGAAATTAAGAAAACAATCTCATTTATAATTGCACCAGAAGTAATTTTTTTAAAGCAAAACAAAAAGAAAATTTGAGATGAGGTCTGGGAATTTTAGGGAATATGCATTCTTATTTGTTTTTGTTTTTTTTTTAGTAAAATCATATATGACCCTAGTGTTTAAAATGCAAATTATATACAAAGATTTTAAGTATAAAACAAGGAAAATACCCTCATTACATCCCTTTTACCTATCTTACCCTAGTCTACTCCCCAAAGACTAACCACACTGTTAAATTTCACTATACATTTGTGAGGTTGTGTACATGTGTATATATGTATATGACACATACATGATAACACATCTGTGTTTTCTTTTAGAAATTATTCAATTAGAATCGCTGGATTTGTGACATACTACTCTAAAGAAATAATAAAACAATCGACACTATTTTTTTGACTTCATTAGTACTGTTAGATTATCTTAGGTTGTGATAAGAAGGTGTTCCCGAGTTTTCAGTGGATTAGTAAAACAGGTTTATTTCTTACTGAGGTTACATGTGTAATTCAAATTAGTGGGAACTCTGCTCCATAAAGTCAGTCAAGTGTCCCAGTTGACAAAAACTCAAATTTTGTAGTTGTACCATCTGGGAACATGTAGGTTGCTTTTAAAGCTCCACTATGGAAGTGGCATACTTCACTTCCTTTTATAGCACATTGACCAGCATTGGGTAAGATGCTATCTATGCCTTACAAAAATTGGGGCTCAGATATGTTGGAAAGCACAGTTATAGTCACCTAGCAGTAAATGACTTTGCCATTCTGACTCACAGGCATATCAAATTACTTACATAATCCTTTCAGGTCTCAGGTTAAAGACAGTGAAATAATAGGTAATTATCACAGGATTGATAGGTAAATATCAACTTTCTGTGACTACATAATTGTGTGACCTCAAGTGATTGCCCTTTTTGTTCAAAAATATTTGAACAGACATTGATTCCTACTATAACATACACTAAGAGATACATTTTTTCTTTAAAAAACAAGCACGTAGAACGTAACCTCCTTCATTAATAGCTATATTTCACAGGAAATAACAGTAAACTTTTGAAAGGCTGCTGTCTTAAAAATAGAATATAGTAGTTAAAACAAAACTCTTAATACTTTAGGAAGGTCCTAGCCCTTATTAGCATACAGATACTGATAGTAATTTACCTTTATATAAAATCTATATGGTGGCATATAAATATTCAGCAAACCTTTTCTTGTCTGCATATTAAAACAATATTATAAGTACTTTAACATATATTAACCCATTTAGTTATATCCACAGTATGATAGATTAGTTGCCATTTTTGTTCCCATATTTAGTAAGAGAACTGTAAGAGGCAGAGAAGTGCTTAATATTCTTTAACACCAACATCAACAGTTTCACATTTGTCAAATATTCTTCATTAGACTGCTAACTGAGATTTATGGTTTCTCTGCTTTCCTTTGTTTTTCTAATCATGTTTAAGTTAAAGAATACAGGGCTTCTAATTTTTTGTTTTCATAAACATACTTATATATTTACTTTTACATAAATAAGAGGACAAATATTGCATGTACTACGATTTTTATATCCCTCAGTTTTTTATTATTGAATAGAATTTGATTAACCAGTGCTCTGTTGATAGTCAATTGAGTATTTCTCCCAATTTATTCAATTGCAAATAATGTTCCATGAATAGCCTAGTCAAAGCACATGTGTATTTCTTTGCCAAAATCTTCAAAATTGCTAACCTAACTTATATATCCCCCACCTACACAGTGTTTGCCTACAGTGTGTGCCTTTTGTCTTTAATGTACCATTGTCAACTATGGTATTATGTGATAGATAAAAGCAGTATATGCAGTTTTTCCTTTATGAGTGAACATCAGTGGCCTGTATGCATCTTATTTTACAAACAATTTTCATCTTCTTTGCTTATATGTAGTTGTTTGGCATTTTCTTACTGATGTAAAGACATCCTTTGTATATGTGGTATCCAAAAATTTGCAACCCCCCCCCAAGATGTCTGCATCCTAATCCTCATAATCTGTAAGAGTGTTATATTTTTATATATTTTGCAGATATGGCTAAATTAAAGATCACGGGGAAATTATACTGGATTATCTGCATGGGCCCACTGTAATCACCAAAGGCATAAAAAGGAAGATGAGAGTCAGAGAAGGAGATACAATGACAGAAGCAGAGGTCTAAGGAATACTTTTACTGAAAGAGAGCTGTAAGTCCAGGAATGTGAGCGGCTTTTAGAAGCTGGCCAAGGCAAGGAAAGGATTCTCCCCTAGAGGCTCCAGGACCGTAGCCTAGCTGGCAGCTTGATTTTAGCCTGTAGGGTCCATATTAGGACTTAATGCCAAAAGTGTAAGATGAATAGCTTGTGTTGTTTTAAACCACCAAGTTTGTGGTCATTTGTCTCACAGCAATAGGAAACTAATATAAAATATTGAGGTAGTTAGTCCTATGCCAGTGGATATATGCAATTACTTTAATTCTATCCTTTAGTAGTTGCTTCTAACATTGGGTTTTTGGGGTTTTCCCACAGTGTATTTTTATTTTTATTTTTTTTTAAATGTTTTATTTATTTCTAGGAGAGAGAGAGAGACAGCATGAGCAGGGGAGGGTCAGAGAGAGAGGGAGTCACAGACTGAAACAGGCTCCAGGCTCTGAGCTGGCAGTCAGCACAGAGCCCGACGCGGGGCTCGAACCCGAACCACGAGATCATGACCTAAGTGAAAGTCGGACGCTTAACCGACTAAGCCACCCAGGCGCCCCCCACAGTGTATTTTTAAAAGAACTAAACATCAATACTCAAATCAAAATTTTTCAGGAAGTATTATAGTTTTGCATTTTTTATACAAAACTTTATTGATTTGTTTCGATGCTGCAGTTAAGGTATGAATCGAACATCATTGTTTTCCTACAAAACAAATCACAAGAGATCATAACTTCTTAAGTATGGGTGGTATGTTTTATAACTGTGGTTACTCTGGAAGTCTATTTCTTGAACCAATTTGACAGTCAAAAATTATTGCTTTGGAAGATAATAGTGATTTTTTGTGCATGTGATTTAGTTTGATGAGAGTTACAATTTTGACTAATTTCTCTTCAACCTGAATAAGTACTCAGCAGTGCAAAGGAGATGTAAAAAAAAAAATGCATAGAAACCAGTTGAGTGAGCTTTCCCCAATTCTTCATTTTTTTATGTTTTAAAAAAGCACAAACTGAGAATCAGAATTTGTCCCTCTATTTCACTTATGAAATATTCATAATAGAATAATAATGGCTTTAGTCTCAGGAAAGTAAGTGATTAATTTGGTTGCTTAATTCACTGGGTACCATATCACTTGGAGCAACAAAGGTAAAACCCGACTGATTATTTTTGTCACTTCTAACTCTGTGAATTCTTGGGGAGGCCTCTGGAGAAAAGCTGCCCAAATGATGAATAGGGATTTCTAGCCCCTGGATTGTATGCATGGATTTTAGTATTCTAGCCATCTCTAATTATTTCCTTTCAATTGTGTGTTCATTTATAAATCTCTTAGAAAGATGTAAAGAGACAATGTCCTTGGTAAAACATTTAAAAAAAATTTAAGGAAACCAACACAAAGCAGAACCACTAGCTTTTTATTAAGTTGCTGAAAATAAAAGAACAGGTGGAAAGCTTTATAGCCTCTTCATCAAGCTACAAGGAAGCGTATTGAACTCTAGGCATGATAGTGACGTGGAATTAATGTGTTTAGTGCAAATTCAAAAGAATTAAAGACGAGAAATGCAAAATGAAAATGTTGTTTCTGCTTCTCAAAATATGTCCCTCTAATTTAGAGAGAATGGTTAGTAAAGAATCCTCATCATTAGTGTTTAAAAGAAGTTCTGTGTTTTATAATTAATTACATTGTGTTCACAAGTTACCGTGAAGAACTCTTTTGCAACAATGCAGATACTCAATTGGAGGGATTTTTAAATAGAAAAACAAGGGGCGCCTGGGTGGCTTAGTCGGTTAAGAGTCTGACTTTCGCTTAGGTCATGATCTCGCGGTTCGTGGGTTCGAGCCCCACGTCGGGCTCTGTGCTGACAGCCAGCTCAGAGCCTGGAGCCTGTTTCAGAGTCTGTGACTCCCTCTCTCTCTGACCCTCCCCTGCCCATGCTGTCTCTCTCTCTCTTTCCTAGAAATAAATAAAAAACATTTTAAAAAAATAAAAAGAAAAACAAAGTATTTTTCAACGAATACTTGAGAATATTACAATGGCAGAAATTCAGTATCTAATTAGTTTGTAAATCCAAACTAGCATAAGTATGTGTTACATAGACATGAATTGGTTTTAAGAAAGATGCATACCTTGCCTGCACTAGTAATGGCCACTGGAAGTTAACATTAAATACACTGTTCAGGTTTGGGAGATCAGTGCACGCGGTAGTCTGTATATATTTTTGGAACAGGAATTAACATTGCTAGCTAAGGAACTTCCGGTGCCTCCAAATATCCACTATAGCTTCTCTCTTCCACTGTTTATAACTAAAACTGAACAAAGTGTAAAAGCCACTTCTTACGTACTCTGAACTGTTAACAATAGTAAGCAGACTGGTGGGAGAACCACGATGTTTAGAATAACCTATAAACAGATTAAGTTTCCTGTTTTTGTTTTTGTTTTTTTTCCTCTTTTACCTTTCAGCTTTATTTAAGAGTATCCCCAGTATGGAACTGTAAAGCAAGTATGGGAAGAGAAAGTCTAATAACGCCTATCTCTCTGGTCAGAAGATAGGAATAAGGAAATTTATCCCCTATCACCAGAAATAGGGGATAAGATTATCATATTTTCTTCTTACTTTCCCCTTCTGGCTCTGCCCCAGAGGAGCCTCAGCCACAGATCTGCAGTTTAGTAATGGCAGCAGATCTAAAACTCTAAGAGAAAACCTATTTTTCTAACCAGATAAGCCCTGAAAGGGGGACTATGATGTCCAAAGAATGGTAAGGGCTTCATTGTTTGTTTGTTTCCTTTTTTCTGCCACTGTTTTGCCCCAGAAAGACCCATCATGCAGAAATTAGCTAAAAATCAGATGGCTGAAATTCTGAGAGAAGCTCTTTCTATCTAAAGGATAGGTTGAAGGGGTCCCTAAAAGCTTTTGAGTATTTGAGAATTCCTACTAGGGAAGATAACCAGGGAAGAGGATACCCTGACTCTGTGTATGAAATAAGTTCAGATTTACCTCTGAAGTGCAGCGCATGGAACAGACCAAAAACATCATATTAGAGGCCGTGAAAGTTGAATTATAATGTAAACTGAAATCCAGTCTCAAGTGGAACCCTAAAAGGTATATGCATGATATGGACCAAAAACAACAAAACAAAACCTTTGAAAATTGAGCTTACACTGGAACCACAGCAGTAAGGGGAGATAGAACTTAACTAGACTGATTGTCTGCAGAAACAAAATAAAACAAAATGCACTTTCTTCAGAAGATTTTAACAGGATCTGAGTTTCACAAGATAATATACAAAATGGCTATGGTACAAACTAAAATTACTCAACATTCAGAGGACCAGGAAAATATAAGCACTTCACATGTGAAAGGAATCCACAAATAAAAATCCCAGGATGACTTAAATGTTGGAGTTATCAAAGACTTTAAAGCAATAATTGAGGTACTGTTTAATTACCTTGAAGCTAATGAAAAATTAATATTTCCAGCAGAAAAATAGAAGTTACATGAAGAACCAAATGGAAATGTTTGAAGTGAAAAAAGTAAAATATCTGAAATTTAAAAATTCCCTAGTTGGGCATAAAAGCAGATTAGAAATGACAGAGGAGAGACTCAAAGAACTTGAAGACAGGTATATAGAAACAATCCATTTGTAGAGAAGAGAGAAAAAATATATTGAACAGGGGCGCTTGGGTGACTCTGTCGGTTAAGCATCTGACTCTTCATTTAGGCTCACATCATGATCCCATGGTTGTGAGATCGAGCTCCGCGTCAGGCTCTGTGCTGAGCGTGGAGCCTGCTTGGGATTCTCTCTCTCCCTCTCTCTCAAAATAAATTAAAAAAAAATTTTTGAAAATATATATTCAACAAAATAGACCTCAGGAGCTTACGAGAATATCAAATTTGGAAAGTTTTGTTTATTATATCTGAATTTCTTTTTAAAAATGTTTCCTCTCCTTTTAGGAATCCAGTAACACAAAAGTTAGACTTTTTGATGCTGTATTTTTATTTTTATTTTATAATTTGTTTCATGAATTCACTGGGCTTTGAATATCATATAAATATAAAAGTTCATTTTTAAGAACATTATCATGTTTTTATAATTCAAGAAATCCAATTGAATAATTTTAATGAATAGATTTTGAAATCCTCTTATGTCATAAGCATTAGTCTTAGAAAAAGAAAGTATAGAAACAGAGTTCAGTTTCTGGCAGTGGCATCTTAGACACTCAGGAGAAAAAAATAAACCTGTAAGAATTCTGGATAAAATAAAGCAAAGTTCCTTTTAAACACACTGCTAATCTTGTATTGAATTAGGGGAATCTCCAGAGAATGAAAAAAAGTTGCTCAAAATTTGAGTGTTTTGTTAGCCATACTTAATGAATTTACTCACCTTGGTGGTAAAGGACCCTGAATATTGACAACTAATTATTATTAACCATTAATTACTAACCCAGGAACAGCGGTAAAGACCTTAGACAGCATGAACTGGAAAGCTGGAACAATTGCTTACTGTTGGAATCCTCAAGTAATGAAATTCTAAATCAGAAAAAAACAATCCACACTCATAAACAAAGATGAGATAACAAGTTTTGTTTTGTTTTGTGTTTTTGATTTTGCTTTTGCTTTTTTGTTTGTTTGTTTGTTTTATATTGAACTCTGGAAAAAAATAATCTGCATTCACATACCATTGGGTATCTAAATCTATACTACTTGTATTATTATGCTAAATGAAAATGAAAAACAAATCTCTTGTAATAGCTTTCCCATGCTACCTGGCAGAAAAACAGATTAATATTTTTAAGTTTTTTTTGGTTTCTTTGTTTTTTGTTTTTTTTTTGAGACAGAGTGAGCAGGGGAGGGGCGGAGAAAGAGGGAGAGAGAGAACCTCAACAGGTTCTGCACTGTCCGTGCAGAGCCTGACAGGGCACTAGAACTCTTGAACCGTGAGATCATTACCTGAACAGAAACCAAGAGATGGGTGCTCAACCAACTGAGCCACCTAGGTGCCCCAAAAGATTACTTTTTTTATATTTAGAAACTTACCTCCAATTAATGCATTATGAGATTCTGATGTAAGAAGTGCCACCAAACTTTAGTAAGCAATCCAAAATTACAAAGATATATGAGGAAATTTTATAGGGTTAATCAGTATAAACTAAAGAGCAACATTTGATGAGAAGACACTTAGACAGTAATAAATGAAGCATCAGAGTTAAGAAGTATAAATAAAATTCCGTTTGAGTCTAAGAAATAAGTCTACACCCCATTGTAGTGATTCTTCAGAACACTAAAGATACCACAAAGATCTTAAAAGAAACCAGAAAAAAGAATGCCATGATTAAGAATGTTAACTAGACTGAAGATAAAGTTTCAGCAAAACAAAAATATTCTAAAAGAGCGGAGAAAATTAACTGAAAATGCATAATTTTCTATCAAGGTGAAATATTATTCAGAGAAGATATAGAAATAGAGACTTTTTCAGATAATCAGAATTTAGAGAGATAATTGATAGCATTATCAGACTGAAGAACAGATATCTCCAAGAAAGAAGGAAATTTTAAATAACATGTAATATTGGCAATTGGTAATCAGATTAAATCACCAGAACATTAAAGACATTATGCATCATTTTCAAATCAGGAAGATAAGAAGAAAAAAACTTTTATCAATCTAAAGCAATGTATAAAAAGGTGAAAAAAGACAAAAAAAACCATGAAAGTAAATTAAAATCACAGATATATATTATAGAAACAAATCCAAACATATAGTGCCCACAATGAAATAAAGTTGCCTGTATAAATGACAGTTGTCAGAATATGTTCGTGAAAAAGAAATCTTCCATTCATGAGTTTTTAGAGAAACATACCTCAAACAAAATGTGAAAAAGAAGTTGAAAATATAGATTATGATGTACTAGGTATACAATAACCAAAATAAAACCTGTGTATTTCTATTAATGTCAGATAAAAATTTAAGGTGATTGGATACCTGGGTGGATCAATTGGTTAAGCATCTGACTCTTGGTTTTGGCTCAGTCACGATCTCAGGATTTGTGGGTTCAGGTAACATCAGACTCCCTTTTGACAATGCAGGGCCTTCTAGGGATTCTCTCTCTCTCTCTCCCTCTCCCTCTCCCTCTCTCTCTTCCTTCCACTGCTCATTCTCATTCTCTCTCTTGCTCTCTCTCGGTCTCTCAAAATAAATGAATAAACTTTAAAAATATATTTATTACATAAAAATTTTAATCACCTCAAATATTTTTAAGAGAATTTTTTTATATTTATTTTTGAGAGACAGAAACAGAGACAGAAAGTGAGTGGGGGAAGGGCTGAGAGAGAGGGAGACACAGGATCTGAGGTTTCAGGCTCAAGCTGTCAGCACAGATCCTGATGCAGGGCTCGAACTCATGAACTGCGAGATCATGATCTGAGCTGAGGTCCAACCCTTCACCGACTGAGCCACTCAGGTGCCCAATCACCTTAAATATTAATAAACATGATAAGAGAAAACTAAATCATAGAATATCCACAAAATGGAATGTTATGTAGCAGTGGAAAGAAATTAAATAGAGCTAGAAGTTTAATAATAATATAAATTAGTAAAGAATGAATATGGTATTATGTGTGTGTGTGTGTAAAACATTAAAAATGAATTTAACATAATATAATAGGGGCATAAATAGTTGCTTTGATTAGTTCTTTACCTGAATGATGAATACCCAGGTAATTGTTATATTCTCTGTATCCTCTTGTATACCTATGAAAGATCGGAACAATAAAATAATGTGAAGAAAAAGAATAGCAGATTCTGTAGTACTCAGTTCCTCTAGCTTGTATAAGCCTTTTTCTGGGAATGATAATATTATCTGGCTTTCTTTGTATAATGAAAGAATAAATCATTAGAGTCATCTCAAGATTGATTTGCCAACAACATTTTTTTTTTCCTTCAACCCCAACTGACTGAACTGTGTCTAAATTGTAAATTCCAGGATGTATTGCTGTCCTCTTGAAGAAGTCACATTATTTATTTTCTACAGACATTAATTTTATTCTGGTTTCTTTTTTTGTAGGTAATTAGAGCATTTTCAAGTCCAACCCATTATTCATTTGGGGTTTGACAAATTCTTCTGTAGCCTGAGCTGCCTTTCTAGATTTAAATCTGTTTTTAAGGGTCTTTAGTCTCCCTTACCCTCCAGCTGTCAGGACATGTAGATGAAAAAAAGCATAAATCTTTATTTATCAAACTACAAATCCAGGGTGCCTTAGTGGCTCAGTCGGTTAAGCGTCTGACTTCGGCTCAGGTCATGATCTCATGGTTTGTGGGTTCTGAGCCCCGCATCGGGCTCTGTGCTGACAGCTAGCTCAGAGCCTGGAGCCTGTTTCAGATTCTGTGTCTCCCTCTCTCTCTGACCTTCCCCTGCTCTTGCTGTCTCTCTGTCTCTCAGAAATAAATTAAAAATAAGAAAAAATTTAAACAAACTGTAAATCCCAGTTTTATTAGCATATTCATAAGCAGAATGATTCTGGTAATATAAAAATATGAAAGTAACACATTATATATGAATATATATACATGTAGAAACATTACTGTATATATGTACATAAGTTATATACATGTAAATATATACGTATATGACAATATATATGATTACTTATATGTGTATATATCTGTATATATAATGATAGATATTAAATTATTCCATTTAATAATTTATTTATATTATTACATTTAATATCTATTATTACATATGTGTATATATACAGATATTACATACTATGTATGTAATATACATAGAACAATCATGACCTCAGTCCTTTGTTTTCATTTTATTTCATCATGGTGAAGGCCAAGTTTGAGGTTCCAGAAACCATACCTCCTTTTTCTGTAACCTTCCTGCCTCAGCTCAATAACCCTTGTAGATTTTTACCTTACTATCACAATGATTGATGAATAGAGTAGATTTATCTCGTGTGTGTGTGTGTGTGTGTGTGTGTTCATGGTTTCTTTCTGATATTAATTTGGTTCTTTCCTATGGTAAACTTACTCTGATGTCAATTTGTCAGGCCTGTCTCCATGTCCCTGGCTGCAAATGCAGGTATATGATCATAGATAGGTGAATTTTAAAAAAAGCCTCATTATCCTTCTTGATTAAGTAGGGCATGTGACCAAAGCTAGTCTTTGTTATGACTTACTAGTCAAGTATCAATAAACAAGCTGTCTAACCCAAAGTATTTAAGTTTGTGTTATATAAATATGGGGTCACTGATAGCCATCTGGACTGCTAAGAGAAGAGAGAATGTCATTTAAGGAATGGAGAGAGAAAGAAAAATGAGAGAGAGAAGGCCCTGGTGACAACATTCCAGCACCTGAACCCAGTAAGGAAACAGAGGTGTATAACTTGGAAATACAGAGCCTCAACAAGGCTATATAGTCCAAATTTGTCTGAAGCCAGCTGTGCCTAGTACTTCTCAAACATGTGAGTAATTTTTTTCTCTGTGTAGGATTGGGTTTCTGTCACTTGCTATGAATAGATTCAGAATAATACTAATTTTTTTGAGCTTTTTGTTGACGTATAGCTTACATACAGATGCAATTAAGCATCATAAGTATTAAGTCTGCTAGGTTTTCACAAAGGAAACACTTCTAGTAACTGGTACACAGATCAAGAAACAGAATAATCTTAGGGTTACCCAAGCCCACTTGTGGCTTTTCCAGTCATTGTCTTTTCTAAGAGGAACTATAGATGTGATTTTTAATTTTTTCAACATTGTGTCATAAAAATTTTCAAACATATAGAAACTTCGAAAACCTGTTACAGTGGACATTTTAGTAACCACAATGTACATTCTACAATTAATATTTTACTCTAGTTGCTTGATTACATATCTAGTTATCTCTTCATCTTTCTTTCTATCTTTTAATCTATCTCACTTTTTCAACACATTCAAGGTAAGCTGCTGAGATCACTATATTTGCTTTGAAAGTTCTTTATCATATAAAGCCTTATGTAGAAACTTTGTCTTCTTTTTAGGAAAAACTTATATAAAATGCAATGTACAGACAACCCTAGTCAATCCTTGAACTCCTTCAGAGAAAACATGTGTATGTTTTGTTTTCATGGTATTTAGGTGGATTGTCTAAAACCAAGAAAACATAAAGTCAGATGGGTGATATGTCTGCTAGATTTTGGCTAGACCATCTAGGCACTTAATAGCACTATTTCATGTAATGATTACACTGTCTTTTTTCTGCTTTCATAATCCAGGAAATGTATAAGGATAAGAATGTATAAGGATAGTTATATTATTTATTACCTAATCATATGTAATTATGTTAGGTATAGACTAAGTTGACCTGGATATTCCATTTTTAGGCAATTGTTTTCTCTAGTTTCAAAGTTATGGTAGAGACCCAGCATGCTCAGGGATCAGTCTTTATTCTATTAATGGTTCTACTTTCTGTTGATATCATTACACTCCAAAGATGACCAGGAAAGCAATAGGTCTTTTGAAAAAATTAAAAATACAGTCTGCAGTCCTTGGTATAATGTTTGGAAAGGAATCAGAAAAACCAGTATTCTGTATATTAAATCAGCCCTTGATTTATTGGATTAATGACTAAATCGAAATTAATTGTGTATTTATTCTCACTTAAAATTTCTAATAGGCTCAATATATTTATAACAGGAATGTTTTGAAAACAAAATGTGTTGATAAATGCAGCACTTTTTTGAACCATAAAATAACCTATTTCATTTATGTCATCAGTAAAAAAAATGTATCAGATGTTACACACTAGAACCTATATTTAGATCTGATGCTCTGTTGCTATTTTTGGTGGAGACACCACTCGAGGGTAGGGATGCTGTGTTTTCATTCTCTAATATACCTGACAGGATTCTTATTGTGTGAAACTGCATACCACTTCCTATTGGGATTATACCATTGAGTGCACTCCATGTTTTCTGTGGGCCACTTTGCATTTCCAGCCTCTTCTCTGACTTCCATTGCACCCTTTGCCTCCAACCAGGGTGCTGTCTTGGTGGTGGTCTCCAACTTTCACCATCTTCAGGCCCCTTGATGCTTGTTTGATATGTACTACAGAATATGATTATTTGTGCTGACATTCTTTTTTGCCTATATGCGGTCTTTAAAAGTACTTAACTATTCTCTTTATTTTTGAGTTTTTAAATTTTTAAATTTACTTTTATTATACATATTTTAGGGGGGGGGGCGGGTGTCAAAAGGAGAGAGAGATTCCCAAGCAGGCTCCACACTTAGTGCAGAGCCTGTCTCAGGACTCGATCCAACAACCCAGGGATCATGACCTGATCTGAAATGAAGAGTTGGATGCTCAACCTGTGATTGAGACCCTCCCTAAGGAATGTGGTGAAAACCTCAAGACAAGGGAAGGCAACGTGGCTATGTTTGCATGCATGACATTCCTCATGACTCTGTAACACAGACTGTCCATTCAGATGGTATTTTACCATATATGGGAGACAAAGGAGCAAACATTGTACAAAAGGCAAACCCTTGCTACTCTTGGGGCTCAGCCTTTTGGGTCTTAACCCACTGAGCCTCTGCTGGCACAAATAAAGCTGCTGCCTGGAAAGAAGAACCTCGATGTCCAGACTTTCTGTGTGTGACTCACTGCCACATATCAGCTGAGCCACACAAGTGCCCCAGTACTTAACTCTTCTTAATGGGATTGTGTTTAGTACTTAGGGACTAAATTGAAATCTCACCAACAAGCTTGATCATAAACAAATATAATTTTCAAGTGAAGATTAAACTATAATATCTATTCATAATAAAAATAGCCAAAATAATTCAAACTTATGATTTAAAATAATGAGGATTGACTAGCTCCAAGACCAGTAAATTTTTATTATAATGCTTTTGAATTCATTCATTCAGTCACTCATTTATTCAGCTAACAAACCTTCATAAGCACTTTCTATTTGTTCAGCACTGTTCAGAGTACTGAGAGTATGAATGATACAAAAATCTTTACTTTCATGGAACTCACTTAAAAAGAGAGAACAACTAGTATAAAAGCCCCAGGAATAGAATGAGCTTGGCATGTTTGTGAAGCATAATGAAAGCCAGTGTAATGAGAGTATAGTGAACAAATGGGAAAATGTTAGGAGAGGAAGACAGTGACTCTTCCTGGGACCTATGGGCATTGTGTTATGAAATATATGTTTATGTCATCCCAAAATTCATATGGCTCTAATCACCAACATGATGAAGTTTGGAGATGTGGCCTTTGGGAGGTAATTAGTACGTAAGGGTGGAGCCCTCATGATTGGACTATTGTCCTTAGAAGAAGAGATAGGAAAGTGTGCTTGTTTCTCTGTTCTCTGTCATGCAAGAACACAGCAAGATGGCGTTATCTGCAAGGCAGGAAGTGGGTTCTCACTGCAACTCCCCCATGCTGGCGCTCTGAGCTCAGACATCCAGTCTTCAGAAATGTGAGAAATAAATGTTGTTTAAACCAACCAGTCTGTGGTATTTTGTTACACCAGCCTAAGCAGACTAAAGGGTATCGTAAGTATTTTGAACTGAACACATGATGACAGGCTGTTGGGTAATTTAATCAGGGGACTAACAAATTGACCAAACTGGTCTTATCTGTCCCCTCAACCTGACCAAACTTAGAATTCTCCCTGCCTCTAGGCCCTTGACCTCTCTTTTCTTAGAGCTTTACTTTGAAAACTTGGGGCTATAATTTCTTTCTCTACCCCTTTGAGATGTAAATCTTTTTAAAAGCCTCTTTCCAGTTTTACAGCCCAGGAATGCCTTTCTAATAGGTCATTAATTTCACGTGAATGTGTTGGGGGGAGGCTGGCTCCTAGAGAACATAAGGTAGCCCTGTGACAGGAAATCGTGGGAAAAGGGGGATGTTCAGAAAGGCTGGAATCCCAGAGAAAGGAGGAGGAACGTTCAACTTGAAATGGGACTATTAGGTAGGAACCAGCCCATGCAAAATGTTATATAGACTACCTTAAATGTTTGCATTATCTAAAAGCAAATGAAACGATCAAAGTATCTGGACAAAGAGAAAGAAAAAGAAAGAAAGAAAAAGAAAGTATTTCTCAAAGAAAACTATGAGACTTAACATAGTTCAATTTACCTTTAGGGAAAAATATAACCCTCTAGTGGTGGTGTGGGAATTAAACAGAGAGGGGTAGAGTATATAGGAAGGTTTAGTTAGCAAGCCGGTGTGGTAATTTAGGTAAAACAGTAGCTGGTCAGAAGGTAGTAAAGACGAAGAAAAGTGAATGTACCTCAACTATTTATGAAGTGAAGTAGACAACTTTAGGATGAATTAAATGGAGGAGAAGAGAGAGAAAGAGCAAAGATGACTATCAGACTTGCAAATGAAAATGAATAGACCAATAGATTAATTCACTAAGAACTAGAAGCTGTAACAGCACCAGAGTTGGGCAGGAGGAGGGGCTGAGCTGGCGAGAAGTATGTATAAAATATATACAAAGAATGCAGCAATTAAAAGGGAAGTCAGTAAATCCTGAAACTGCAAGAAGAAAATCAAAGAGGTATGTGTAAGGGATGAAAAGGAATTTTTCCTTTACCCTTCTAAGTTTTTGATTGTGATATCCCTGAATAAAAAAACCAGATTAACAAGAGAATAATAATCAGAAGTTTAATAACATGTATACCTCCTGTATACATTGGAGATACCCAGGAAAACTGAGTAACTCCCTGAAATGGGTCAAGCCTTCATCTTAAGTACCATCTCCAGCTTAAGATAAAAGATGATGGGGGCAGGAGCAGAGGGAATCATAGGAGTAATGCCTTTTTTCCAGGCAAAGCATGGTAGCTGAGGTTATGGTTTCTATGCAGATAAAATTTCTAGAGTTTAGCCATCCTTTTCTTCCTGGCACAGAGAAGGAGCCACCCTTACAAATGGAGATTTCCCTTTTAATGTAAATGTTTCTCACAAAAGAGTGTCTTATACTAGATTTTCAGAGCTTTTTCTATGCTGCTTAAAAACCAACAGTCAAGATAATTTTTATACCGAAAAAACATATATTTTGGAGTGACAAATTCTCCCTTTCATGTGTGGACAATGATTTTGAAGTTACTGTTTAGGGAAAGGTGTCCTATTTCTGTTCATAACCTGACTGATGGGGATCCATGTGGCAAAATAAAACATAAAATAAACCAGAAGAGAAAACAGTTGTCTTTTAGTGTCTTCCATTCATTCATTCAACAAGGAAGTTTACTGTATAAGTAAGTGCAAGGTAGTTTAAGTCTGAATTTTAGAATCATCTGATACCATGCTTACTTTCTTCTTATTCATAATTTGGATGTTATGTAGCTTTCCCATGGAGAAAAGTGGGCCAGCCAAAGAACATGAGTTTGCAGAAGGCATTTTGGCATTTAAATTTCCATTGCAATATGCTTAATTTGCATTCAGGTTTTATCTATCAGTATCCTCAGCTTAGAAAATGTGATTTTATCCCAGATATATGGGGCCACTCTGAGTCAGCTAACAAACTACTGAGCTCTCTAAGCCTGAAGGGCTAAGATTAGTATACACTAAGGGGTTTTTATCATTCAAAAATGTATGGAAAATCCTTTCCATTGGCCAGATTCACAACATGGTCACATACACATTAAGTGTAATGTCTTGAATGGAAAGCCACCTCCACTGAGAAATAAAATTATAGTGTCTCTATAAATATCCTCAAGGAAGCATTTTTGAACCATTCCATACCTGAGTTATTTTTAAAGTGTTAGGCATAGTTCACTTATCCCATGAATACCATTTAACATTATTTGAATTAACACTCACCTTACAGATCTTATAGCTACTAGCATTTAACTACCTTGTTGATTGGTTAATTCATCTTCCACTAATGTTTCCAACATGCAGACTTGACAGACTATTACCCTAGTTGTAAGTTTTAAAGTTGGATGTGATTTGATGTAACATGACTTAGAAGTAAACAAACAATTTAAAAGCCATATGCCAACTCACTTTGCTATTATATTGATTTTTAGTTAGTGCCTAGTGACATGAAAATAATTTTTTTTTTTAAGTAGCCAGTTTCACCACATTGAGAAATGATGTGGTGTGAATAACTTAGAAAATATTTTAGAGTGAGGTAGATCATGGATTGAATCACTGCCACCCCTTAAGTATTATAACTACATATTCCCCCTAGTTTCCTACACTGTACAGTTATTCTGAGGATTAGGCATAATGTTTATAAAATATCTACACAGTAATTAGCAAAAGGAAAGGCTATAGAAATCGGTAATGAGAAATAACAAAACTATTATTACATACAATTATCATTGTCATCTTCGGCAACAGAAACTTGTGAAATTTTTTTCAGAGCAAGTGCCATTTTTGGTATTTGGGGCAGATCTAGGTTTTGTGGAGCCTGAAGCTTATATAATTGTGAGTGTTTTCTTTAAAAAAATATTTTTAAAAACCCACAAAATTAGGTGCAAGACCTTAGAAGAAGCTATGCTAACTAAGGAGCCTTGAAACAAGTTTTATTAGTAAAGGGGAACAAAATATGGACCTAAACATATCCAGTTTGGCATGTAGATTATTTTGTGCTGAAACAATCAAGACCCAGCAGATTCAAGAAAAATTTACTGCTCCTTTGACTACACCAAAAGGATTTAGATAGGGAGCCTGGTCCAGAAAGAGAGCTATTACAAGAAATAACTTTTTATTTGAAAGACCTGTCTGTATGCCCTGTCTGTATGGCAGGGCAAACATCCACTTACCAAATCTGTGCTCTTCATATTGTCCTGTGAATGACCCTGCTCCCCTTTGAAATCCCAAGTCTCTATTTCATTTGGTAGCTCAGCTCAAGATGGCATCTAAGCCTCAATTGCCTGACTTGTCCTTGGGTCTTATATTCTTATGGGGCTCCCATACATCTGTAATTAAATTTGTTTTTCTCCTGTTAATCTGTTTTATGCCAATTTAATTAATAGACCAGCCAAAAGAACCTAGGAGAGCAGAGAAAACAAAATTCCCTCCCCAAGATTAGCTTCACAGTAAATAAACCTCCAACAAAAGCAGACCAGGGTTTATAATCTGGAAAATCTGTACCATCCAGTAATTAATATTTTCCCTCCTCAGGAGTAAAATAGAACTGCAGTTCAGTGATGCTCCACTCTCCAGGGATGTCTATGCTTTTCCCCACATGCTTGTTTGAATATGACATCAGAATAGAGCACATTTGTTCCTAAAATCCTGCTAATCCACATGAAGATATGCCTACACATACATTCTGGGACTTTAGTAACAGATATTCACCAGTAAAGCTTGGAGAGAAATCAGAGAGGAAAAAAATCATGAGAACTAGACGTTTAGGCCTGGACTTGCATTTGGATGGATGGAACAGTTTTAAATGTCAATTCAACTCAATTTAATAATCATCATTTACTTCAAGAAAACTATGCCATGAACTGGAGTAGGTATGCCCATGTACAAGATTAGGAAATTGAAGTTCAGATGCCATGTTTCTTATGTAGCAGAGAAAGAAGTTAAATCCAAATTTTGTCAGATCCCTTTGTTTCCAGAGCTCATGCTTTTTCCACCCTTCAATGTGCTTCTCTGTCCTTCCTGATTACTTCTCTGCTCCTGTCTCACCTGTTAAATATAAATGCTATAATTTTTTAAAGCTTTTGCACAGGTAGTTTTTTAAGGTTACTTATTTATTTTGAGAGAGAAAGTGAGTGGGGGAAGGGCAGAGAGAATCCCAAGCAATCTTTGCACTTCCAGCACAAAGCCCTATGTGGGGCTCGAACCCACGAATTGTGTGATCATGACATGAGCTGAATTCAAGAGTTAGACACTTAACCATCTGAGCCACCCAGATGCCCCTGCACAGGTATTTAGAAAATTATAGTCTGTTATTTTAAGGTGTTTTTTTAAATACATATCTCACTCATATTCAAGAAACTGATTTTATCTAATACATGGGAATACCAACCAGATTATTTAAAGTCTTATTTTACAAATTAAGATACGCATATTCAAGTTGTACCTTTTGCAAAGCAAGTAAATTATCTGCAAACTGTTGTGTGAGTTGCTATCCTATGGGGAAAAGTTGACTCAGTAAAAATTTCAGAAAACTATTTGATTAATGCAATATACTTAAACATTTTAAGATTGCTAGTCACCTTTCACCAATTTATATGACTTTTGATACATGCGGCATCTTAATATAAAATCTAGTTTACTAGATCTTTAAAATTACAATGAAGGTTCTAATTTAAGACATATTTTCATGCGAAAGTGAAGCAAACTTCACTAGTATGCTCTGCCTAGATTCATGAAGACTCCGGGCCTTAGTAGTTTTTCTGTACTACATCACTTCTCTTCCGTTTTTCCTTTTCTCGCAGTCAAAAGTGGAAAGGCTTAATTTTTACTTGACTGGGGCAAAAAATGTCTCACAAAAGTAGGAGAAAATTTTCATGTGTTTGGGGGAAACAACATCAGATCTATTTCCCAGGAGAAATCTTTGAAAAAAAAGTGTGTGTGGGTGGAGTGCAATATGTGCAAATGAAGAAAAAAATCTATCTGTAATATTTCATTAAAATTTTAAGATTCCAGGAGGAACCCCAAAATAACCTTGAGTGCTAGACATGCCCCATAACTGCAGGGAAGAGACACCTTCCAGTGTATCAGAGGTCTCTCTGAAAAGAAACCCATAGGGAGCTGGCAAATGGGCAAGTGAAAAAAGGCAAGAGAGGCAACATGGTACTGTCACCAAAGCAGACACTAAAAATTTTTCTGTGCTTTGGTAACTGTCTCAGTAGAGATGAAGCTGAAAACTTGACATTTTGCTCTCCTTTCACAAAATTTTAGAGAAGAGAAAAAATAAGTAGTGGGGGAAATTATGGAAGTAATGCTACCACTCAATTTTGCAGTAGTTTTTTTTCTGAGAAAATATAAAATCCTCACAGAAGAATGTCTAATTAACCATCGGAGCATAAGCTTATGGACCAAGGAGCTCACAAACCAGCATGTACAAATGAGGTGATTAAAAGACTCTGGGCCTTAATAAAAGCTCAAATGCTGTTAAGAATGTGTCAGTTCACTGATCCAGCCACTAGAGTTCACTGGCAGATGTCAATGCAAGAGCTATGGCCTAGACAATCACGATGGAAATGTTTTCCATCATGGCTCACCCAGTGGAATACCCAGAGCCTTACCATGTTTATTAAATCCTCTGCTTATTCTAGCAATTAAGTAGCTTTTTATTCTGCGTCAAAAAAATAATATAGTGAAAGCTCATTTATTTGGATTTCAATGGGCTTATATTTCTTTTTACAGTTTTGAAGGAGGTTACACAGAATTTCCTTTAGAATATGTCTAAAGAAAAATTCAGTCAGCAAATTGATAGCAAGCCTAGGTTGTTGTTGGAAGGGGCTTTCTTAAAATACTTCATAGATGGAATCTTTCAATCACCATCACATAATTTATAATCTCCCAATTTCATGCTAAGGCAATCACATTTTAATTGGAAATCACTCTTATATATTCATTTAAAAACTTCTCTAAGAAGTTCTACCAAAAATGGTTTGTTAACCTGATTCCAGTTACTTCATTTACAATAAATGCAAATTTTTGAACATTCAGTTATTTCTAAAACTCCAATTTTTTTTTTTCCTGAAAGATTCCATTATAATCAGCCTCTGCTTAAAATTTTTTTTTTATCTCATTTAGTCCTATACCATACCTTTCCCTGAATCTTTCTCTCTTCTAAGACGGTCCTGGGGAGAATTCTTTGTTTGGCCCCTTTTAACCTGCCTTTGTTCTTTATATCTTTTGTTGTTGTTGTTGTTGTTGTTTTAAGTTTATTTCTTTATTGAGGTGGGGGAGAGCAGAGAGAGGGGGAGAGAGAGAATTTCAACCCAGGGCTCCATCCCACAAACTGTGAGATCATGACCTGAGCTGAAACCACTTCACTGTCTCACTGACCCACTGTTAACTGGAGAAGATAGCTATTTACGATAACTTCGATTCCATTAGGGTTGCTTGTTCAGTTTTTGTATTGGTTGTTACATCTCCTTCTTGCCATATTGTTGACACTTGTGCAGCACTGGCAAAAATAGAATAGATGAGTAAGCTCGACTTTCATTCCCTGTGAGTAACTTTCCTCTGTGCAATTTGAGTTGATACAGACTTTGTTCACTGGTCAGAGAATTCCAGGCTGTTAAAATTGTCACCTTTATTAAGATTTTATCTCATCTGTTTATTATCTTTTGGTAATCCATGAAATATAATGTTAATATCATTAATAATCTCACCAAGGTGTAGAGACTTATAGAAGTAAGTACCCCAGCACACAAGTAGTTGGGACTGAAACTCACTGTCTCATTTCTCCTGTATGTAGGATCATGTGCCTACAGGTATTCTTTTTCCTCTAATAGACCTCTGAAAGTCCAAGACTCTAAAATATTTTAGATGCATTCCCTTGGTAATTCCTGGCACCTCTAGACCTTTGCTGTTTCTATACTACCCTTGGGTCAGCCGCACCACTCCTTGGGCTCATCTTTGGGCTAGCAGTGCTCAACCTCTTTAGCCCCAACCACTAGGATTACTTACACAGGACTCCAACCTACTGCTATCTTATCACCGACTCTCTTGTGTTTCCTCTTGTCATCTGCTCCTTGTTTTCTCCCTTTTCCTTGCTAAGGAGTGCTGTTTGGCGACCTCCTTATTTACTTTAGCTGCCAAGCACCCAAGCCACTGTCTTCCAAATAATTTATCAAGGTATTTCTCTCAAGAAATTGGGGTACTCTATATCCCCGCAAGACAAATGGTATGTCCAACTTCTAAAATACTAAATTTTCACCATAATTGTTTAAAATAATATTTAGCTCTAAAATGAAACACAGGGATGGCTGGGTGGCTCAGTTGGTTGACCATCCAACTCTTGATTTCAGCTCAGGTCGTAATCCCAGGGTTCTGAGAAGGAGCCCATGTGTAGCTTAGCACTAACTGTGGACCCTGCTTAAGATATTCTTTCTCTCTCCCTCTGCTCCTCTCTCCCACTTACTCCCTCGCCCCCCAAAAAATTTTAATAAAATTAAAATAAAATGAAGCACACATTTATATTAAGGTTTGTTGTGAGGGTGGGATCCCTCCCTATGCCTCACCAAAGGTCAGCCTCTTCTCCCCTACATTGTTATTAAATCATCTCCTCAGAATTCACACACAGAAAAATATTTCTCCTTCTATCTCTATTTACTTAGATCTCCTGTAACTCTAAGTCAGGGTAATATTAAAACATGATTAGATACTGACTACTCAGAATGGAACCAACAAACAATCAGAATGGATTCTGGTCATAACAAACAATAGCCTCTGGGAAAGCTGTGCTGGTGTGTGATAACATGTCTTCCTTTCAGTCAGCTTTTAAAGTTTTTTTTTTTTTTTTAAACTTATTTGTTTCCCATATCTTTTCAAATTAAAATTATCCCTAAATACTCTTCCATTGCCATTGTCAGGGAGATGATTCCTTTTTACATTTTCCTACCTGGGTGTGTGTGTGTGTGTGTGTGTGTGTTTCTTCCTTTATCCTATTGTCAAAGAACACCAGAGCTGGATAGTACTTAAAGTAGTGAAAACAGACTGCATTCAAGACCATTGCAATAGGGGGAAAGAGACCCTAGTACAGAACTGGTCTCAAATCTAAACCCAATATGGGCAAGTAGAAATTTATAGCCAGGAAGCAGGGTGGGGCTCAGTGGATGGAAAATTACTAAGAGGAAAATGAGAAAAGGATTTTGGTTAAACTTACATAACAGGACTCTGCTAAAGACAGTCCAGGGTGATCAGACATCACCTGGAGAATAGTGGAGAATGAGGAATCCGATCAGGTGTTCAGGTATCCAGAGTAATGTGATATGGAGAGTAGAGGGTTCTGGTTACACTGACTTGCTAAAATTGGATTTTATGTGGGAGTGTGAAATAATGCCTAGAAGAAGGTTCAGGAGCTTGACTAAAGCTTCGTCAAGACAAGAATTTTTGTCACCATATCACTCTATAAAGATATCCTAATCATTCAAAATATTAATGGATATATTTTTCTTTTTAATATTTATTTATATTATCTTCAGATTAAAGAGTATTATCTTTTATTTTTCAATACATGGCTATGCTTGTTCTCTTTAAATATGAAATTTTAATCTTTATTTAACAATGATGATTATTATTTTATTTTTTATATTTTCTGGTAATATTAACATATCTACAAAGTAAAAAAAAAATCCTCCAAGTCTATAAATGCATTTACAATGCCAAAGCAAGTTACCTGAAGTCCATCCTCCCAAAAGCTGCAGCAGTATGTACTCCTATGAAGAAGGCTTGAAAGTGCCTCTTACCAGAACATTTTACACTGTATAATCAATGTTTTTCATCTTTATTGGAATGATAGATAAAATAAGGTGTGATTGATATTTCAATTTGCACTTTTCTAAGTATGAGTAATTTGGTGTATTTTACATATGATTAAAAATATGCATATTCCTACTTTTGTATACTGTCTCTTCCTGTCCTTCATATGTAAGTAATATGTAAATAATCACTACTATAAAAGTAAAGTATTATGGATAAAGCTTATATCCCTGCCAATCACCAACCTCATTCCTGTTTGTTTGTTTGTTTGTTTGTTTTACCCTTCTTATAATATGTGCTCGTATACAAAAACACATAAACACATACACACACACACACAGTGGCTTGTGTATGATTTCTGTTTTTCATAAATTTTATTACTCTTTACGAATTATCCTTCACCTGCCTTTTGTTTCTTGCAATATTTTGAAGTTTTGATGTAAGTGCATGTTCATCTACCTCTATTTTTTTGTTTGTTTGTTTATTTTGAGAGAGAAAGACAGAAGAGGTGCAGAGACAGAGAATCCCAAGCAGACTCTATACTGTCAGTGAGATCATGACCTGAATCGAGATCAAGAGTCAGGTGCTCAACCAACTAAGGCACCTAGGGACTCCAATCTTCTTGTTTTTAACTGTTGCATATTATTCCATTGTATAAATATACATGTCAGATAGCCTTTTCCATAATGACGGTAATTTGAGTTGTTTAAAATTAATGTTCATATACATACTTCATTAGGAATGTAAGTGAATGTGTTTCTGGAGTAGAAAAAAATTGAAAAAAAATAGTTGCATCATAAAGTTGCCAGACTGCCCATCAAAGTAACTGCATAAATTTACACAGCCACCAACAGTGTGTGATTCTCTCCATTTCTCTACATACTTATCTATAGTTTATATTCTCAGGCTTTATGATTTTTGCCAACATAATGGGTTAGGGAGATTATTTTATAGATATATTATTTGCATATTCATGTTGCCTATTTAGGGTGATCAACTTTTCATATTTTTTCTTTATAGGCAGATTACTTATTTTTATTTCTCAGCAGGTTTTCTATTTGTTTGCTTTCTTTAATTTAACTGGGGATAGATAAATTCTAGATTCAAGTTTGCTGTCTTCTAAGATTTTAGCCAATACTTGTTTACAGTGCTTTTGGGGCGCCTGGGTGGCTCAGTTGGTTAAGCGTCCGACTTCGGCTCAGGTCATGATCTCACGTTTCATGGGTTCGAGCCCCGCGTCGGGCTCTGTGCTGACAGCTCAGAGCCTGGAGCCTGTTTCAGATTCTGTACCTCCCTCTCTCTCTGACCCTCCCCTACTCACACTGTCTCTGTCTCTCTCTCTCTCTCTCTCTCTCAGAAATAAATAAAACATTTAAAAAAAAATACTTGTTTACAGTGCTTTTTAATATGTAGGACTTGTTTTAAATTCTGATGTAGCTAAATTTATCATTATTCTTAGAGTTTTGCTTTTTCAGTCTTATTTTTTTAAATTATCCTACCCTGTGTCTTACAGATATTATTTTATATTTTCCTCTAATAATTTATACTGTTCTTTATATTTAGAACCTGAATTTATCTGGCAAAAGTGTCTCAACATAATTCTTTTACTTAAAAGTTTTTTTTTAATGTTTATTTTTTGACAGAGAGAGAGAATAGAGAGAGACAGAGAGAGAGAGGAAGACACAGAATCCAAAGCAGGCTCCTGGCTCTGAGCTCTCAGCACAGAGCTCAACACAGGACTTGAACCCACAAGTAGTGGGATCATGACCTGAGCCGAAGTCATATGCTTAACCGGCTGAGCCATCCAGGTACTCCTCAACATAATTTTTTTGATAGTCTGTTTTTCCTCAAATGAAGTGTAACACTTCTAAATAATAAATTTCTATGTATATATATGTGTCTATATTTCTAATATACATAAATACCATTGTATTGCAGTTATTAAAAATTCATAATAATTTTGTTTTATGACTTTTTCAAATAAATTTGCTATTTTTGTATACATTTTCTTATGAATTTTAGCTTTTTTGTTAGCATCCATAAATAAAAAATTGTGAATATAGATGTATGTAGAGATTAATTACTTATAATATTAAGGGGGACAATTACTTATAATATTAATTACAAAATTAAGTATAATTGCTTATAATATTAAGTATGCACATTCATGAATATGCTACAATTCTACATTTATTTGAGTCTTATATATCCTTCAGTTGTTTTCTTTGTTGATTTACTTTCCGTTTCAGTGTTGCACATTCATTCTTTACTTCTTATCAATGTCTGTATATTTTTGTGGCTACTATGAGTAGGATACTTTAAATTATATTTTTTATTGACTCTGCTTTATGAGTAGGAATCTTTAAAGGTCTGATGTTCTTGAATTCAGCCACATTCTCACACTTTGCTAAATGATTCTCTTGTTTGGGTAGATGATAATCAGTTCCTTACATCATTTATTTCCTTATTTTCACACATTTATTTCTATATTATGTTTTGCTAAATAATTAAGACATTGATTTGTAAAAGTTGTCATTCCTTAAGAAAGTTATATAATAAGGAATACTATATTTTAAGGGAATTACACTTATATCTGCCACATATTTTTAATTATTGTCATCATTCATTTTTCCTTTTTCTATTTTCTATTTTATTGACTGGCAAATGCATCTTTACTTATTGACCTGCTCAGAATTGCCCTCCAGGGAGAGACCAACCAAATCCCTTAGAAGGCATAGATGTATTAACTAAAAGTAAGAGAAAAATCTTGCTGATAAGTTTAATTAAAAAAAAATAGTACTCCATTTTTAATAAAACATTGCTGTTACTTTTATGGGGTTTTATTTTTCTTATCCTTTTAACCTATTATGAATTATTATGTAGTGTATACAACACTAAACCAAGCTAAATAATGATAGGTTGATACAACCAAATTGATATAGCCAAATGAAAAATAATTCTTTTTGGCCATGAATAGGATTTTTGTGATGTCCAGTCTTAACAGGTGAATTTAATAAGAATTTCTTTCTCTTTCCTTAATTTCTTTCCTTAATGACTGAAGGATGGTTTGATTTTTAGGAGTGCCATACTTTGGATTTAAAATATTGTAGATGTTGTTATATATTCTATTAGCATCATTGTTAAGGAAAAATCTTATGCCACATTTTTGTCATTGTTTCTCACTTGTTGATTACCCTTTTAAAAAAATGTTACTTTAGATTATGTGCTGCATACTTTCCTAAATCGCTAATTCAAATATTCTCCTATAATGACTACTTTAATTTTTTATTCTTTCTTAATTCATAGTGTATTTAAGTGACTATTTTTCTTCCTAGCTTACCTCCCACATTTTTTACTTTCCTGTCTCGATTTTAGAATCACTAGTTTTTGGGGGCGCCTGGGTGGCTCAGTCAGTTAAACGTCTGACTTCGGTTCAGGTCATGATCTCATGGTTTGTGGTTCAAGCCCCATGTCAGGCTCTGTGCTGACAGCTCAGAGCCTGGAGCCTGTTTCAGATTCTGTGTCTCCCTCTCTCTCTGTTCATTCTCTCTCTCTCTCTCTCTTTCTCTCTCTCTCAGAAACAAAATAAAAATAAAAAATATTTAGAATCACTACTTTTTTCAAAGGACTCTGGTCAATTTAGAAACATATCTGGAGAATTTTATGCTCATCGCTAATGTAATATTTTTGTTTCTAGGCCATTTATATAGAGCTAAGATAGCTAAGATAGAGCTAAAAGATTTATACATCTAGTAGTTATCTATCTTTCTTTCTATCTATCTATCTATCCCTCTTAAACCATCAACTCTTAGTGATTCCACGTTAACACCCAGGAATTTATTCCTCTGACCATATTAGTAAGTCTGTTCTCCAGTAGTGAGAAATCTGGATCCCATGATCTTCAATATATAATAGATGATGCTTCAATGAATTGTCATATGCAATAGCATTTTCTTAGTGTTGGGGTGAATCTTTAGAGCAAATGCCTAAGAAAGAAATTGATAGATCAAAATGTGTTTTCAAATTCTCCTCCATGAAGCTCTTACCATGTTATGTTCCTATGAGTAGTATGTGATAGGTCTTCTTTCCCCACAGCAGAAGATATTTTCAAGTTTGTTTTTTAATTTTGTTTTTTGTTTTTTGCCAGTCTTGGTGAGAAGACACTGAAATCTCAGTGAGGTATTTATCTGCTTGTTTGTTTGTTTATAAATGTTTATTTATTTATTCTGAGAGAGAGAGAGAGCAAATGTGAGTTAAGGAATGGCAGAGACCTACAGGGAAAAAGAGAATCCCAAGTAGGCTCTGGGCTGTCAGCCTGACTCCGGGCTCAATCTCATGAAGCATGATATCATGGCCTGAGCCAAAATCAAGAGTAGCTTCTTCACCAACTGAGCCACCCAGGCACCCCTCAGTGAAGTTTTAATTTGTACTGGGAGTGAAGGTGAATATAAGTTCATGTTTATGGGTAATGTTATATCCTTTTCTTAAAATTATATGTTAATTTCATTTGCCTACTATTTTCTATAAGATTTTTGTACTTATCCCTTAAATTAAAAAAATATGTGTTAGGGATAGTAGCTTTTTCCTGTGATAGAGTTGTAAATATTGTTTTCCAAAGTTGTCAGTTTGTCTCTTGTTTTGGCTTGGGAGTATTATTTTTTCAGTACAAAGATATTTTTTTAATCTTAATTTAGTCCAGTGCTTTGATTTTTTGTTTGTCCACCTGGATCTTAGGTTATAGTTAGAAGCCTTTCTCAGTGTCTGGATTATAGAGGAATTCACCTAGATTTTCTTCTAGGAACTGTATGATTTGATTTGCCACATTTAGATCTATGACCTTTTTGGAGCATATTCTTGGATAGGTTGTGAGACAGGGATTTTAATTTGCTTTTTCTAAGTGGCTATTTGGTTGCCTCAGTGTAACCTATTAAACACTCATCTTTTTCCTTGTGATCTGTGATAGCTTCTTTATCATTTATTAAAATTACATACGGGGCGTCTGGGTGGATCAGTCAGTTAAGCTTCCGACTTTGGCTCAGGTCATGATCTCATGGTTCATGGGTTCGAGCCCCACGTTGGGCTCTGTGCTGATAGCCAGCTCAGAGCCTGGAGACTGTTTCCAATTCTGTGCCTCCCTCTCTCTCTGACCCTCCCCTGCTCATGCTGTCTCTCTTTCTCAGAAATAAATGAAACAATAAAATTTTTTTAAGTAAATAAATAAATCTGCGTACCTAAGTGGGTCACTGTAGGATTCTATCCTATTCACTGGCCTATCTGTCTGTTCATATATCAGTGCCACACTGTATTATTTATTAAAGATTTAAATACTTTCATATCTAGCCGGATTAGTCCTCTCCTACCCCTTTTCATAGCTTTTTTTTTTCCAGTATTTTTTATAGATATTCTTGTGTATTTTGCTTTCTATAATAGGTGTAGCATCGATGTCTGCCCATCTGCCTTTTTTTAAAATGCTATTTCTATTGAGATTGTGTGAAATATATAAGTTAGCTTGGGGAAAACTGACTTTTTTGTGAAATGGAATCACCTTATCCAAGAACTAAGGAATATTTTTCCATTTGTTTAAATAGCCTTTTATGTCTCTCATAAGTGTTTTATTTTTTTTTAATGATTTTTTTTTTTTTTACCAATCGTTTATTGTCAAATTAGTTTCCACATAACACCCAGTGCTCATCCCCACAAGTGCCCTCCTCCATGCCCATCCCTCCTCCCCCCCGCATCCATCAGTCCTCAGTTTTTGTCAGCATTCAAGAGTCTCATAAGTGTTTTAAAGTTGTCCTTACAGAGATTTGGATTACTTATTAAATTTGTTTCTAAATATTTCATCTTCTTTGGTGATCTTGTAAGTGGTACTTTTGCTATAATCATATGTATTTTTTGTTTGTTTATGGATAGGGATGCCTTTGCTGTCTGGTGTATTGTATTCTAATGGATCTCCTGTTAAGAACACACCTTCAATTCCTGAAATAAACTTCATATTTATGAGTGTAATGCTTTCTTGCTGTGATATTACATATATATATTTTAAATTAATGCTCATGTATGATTTGGGGTTATTATTTTATTACATTTTTGGTGCTATCACAATTTCATTTTATTTCACACATTTTCAAAAAAAGAGTAAGTTTCCCTTCATTTTCTATTCTCTGGAACAAATTCTGTAGTATTGCAATAATCTGGTTCTGGTGGAATAGCAGAATTTCCTTCTGAATCAACCTGGGTCTGAGGTTTATATAGATAGTTCTTTTGATTTTTATATGTTTACTTCTTTATTTTGAGAGAGATAAAGAGTATGAGCAGGGAAGGGGCAGAAAGAGAGGGAGAGAGAGAGAGCATCCCAAGTGGGCTCTGTGCTGATAGCACAGAGGCAGGCTCCATCTCACAAACCGTGAGATAATGACTTGAGCCAAAATCAGAAGTCAGACTCTTAACCTACTGAGCCACCCAGGCACCCCTATATAGATAGTTCTTTTTATTATTTTTTTAACATTTAATGTTTTGTTTATTTTTTGAGAGAGAAAATGAGAGACAGAGTGTTTGCAGGTGAGCAGGGGTGGGAAAAAGAGAAGGGAAGGGGGAGGGGGTGAGAGTAGATTTGATTAGTAGAAAGGAACAGGGTATTTAGGAAACTTTAAAAAAAATTTTTTTGTATTATTTATTTTTGAGAGACAGAGAGACAGAATGTGAGCAGGGGAGCGTCAGAGAGAGGAGACACAGAATCCAAACCAGGCTCCAGGCTCTGAGCTGTCAGTACAGAGCCAGACACAGGGCTCTAATTCATGAACCTTGAGATCATGACCTGACCCGAAGTTGGACACTTAACCAACTGAGCCAACCAGGCGCCCCCATAGTTCTTTAATAAAGTTTTCTCCCATGGAAATTGGTCTGTTTGAACTGTCTATCTCTAATGAAGTAGATTTTGACAAATAGTAGATCTTTTAAATTATCAATGTAATCTAGAATTTTTAATTGTACTTACTTTGCAGAGGTCTGCAAAGTAGTGTCATAATTTAATTTCTAGTGTGTTTTAAGGATTATATCATCCATGTATATCTTTGCCTTCTCAACATCACTTTTTTTATTGATTAGGTTAGCTCTATGGCTTTCCTATTTTGTTAATTTTTCTGAAAAACTTAATAGAATTTGAGTTCTTATATTTATACTTTTCAAAGTGTATAGATAGTGTTTTCTACCTTATGAATTTCCTTCTTCCAGAAAAATAAAACTTCTGAAAAAAAAAAGAACACTTTACTCCCAACAAAACTCAAGGGTGTTACTTCATTCAGCAGGAAATAGTCATAAGCATTTACTCTTTATTCTTCTCATCCTGTGGTTCTTCGGAGTTGCTCCCTCTGAATGGACATCCCAGATTAAAGCAAAAATCAATTTGCCTACATTGGCAGTCAACGTTTATATATCGGCAATTTTATATGCTTTAAATTTCGGATGATAAAAATCACTTTTGGACGTGTGGTCTTGCCACCTCAAAACTCAGTTTTCACACGTCATAGAAAGAGTAACCCTATTTGGTTTGTTGTTAGATATTTTTGTTCTGTGAGTCAGAGTTTGAGAAAGAAAGACAAAGGAGGAAGATTAGAGGGTTTTAATTAGATTTTTTTCCCTGAAGAATTGTTTTTAATGTGGAAACTGGGTACATTAAGAAAAAATATATGGTTATATTTTGCAGATTATTTTCTCAGTCCAGATCCATATGCCTTAGTGCAAATTCCTCCAGTATTTAAGACAGTATCTCTTCCTTCATACTAGATTCCTTTAATTTTATTTATCTATTTTTGAGAGAGAGAGAAAGCAAGAAAGCACATGCAAGTTGAGAAGAGGCAGAGAGACAGGGAGAGAGAGAATCCCAAGGCTTCTGCTGTCAGCACAAAGCCTGACACGGGGCTTGATGCTGGGAATTGTGAGATCATGACCTGAGCTGAAATCAAGAGTTGGCTGCTTA
Organism: Crocuta crocuta; assembly: GCF_008692635.1. Lineage (NCBI taxonomy): Eukaryota > Metazoa > Chordata > Mammalia > Carnivora > Hyaenidae > Crocuta > Crocuta crocuta. The sequence goes on along the minus strand of NW_027529594.1, from coordinate 582,994 downwards.
ACCAGCTGAACCATCCAGTGCACCCCTCCTTCATGCTAGATTTTTTATGATATCTAGTTTTTACAGAAATTCATTAGGAAGTTGAGAGAAACCGTCTCTAATATATGTCTATTTGTCTGACAAAAGTGAAATTCGTATCACCTATCAGAAAAAGAGAAGGCTTGGCACTACAGTTGTTTTAGCAATTGCATATCTAGAACTGCCTGCTGTTCACAGGGGGAAAAATCATATGGAATTTTATAGAAAAAGAAGAAAAATTCCCATAAATAGCTCTGGGGCCTGGCACAATAAATTTGGCTGCCTACATTGTTCAGAAAATCTGAGAAGCACTCTATCTTTGCCATGTAATAGTATATTAGTTTGCTTTGCACAGTTGCAACTAGTAAGTTGGAAGGAAACTCCTTTCTTTTGGAAGTATGATCTATATTGATGTCATTTAAGATTTTCAGAAAGTTGGTTAGACAACTATTTCAACACAAATGATTATTTTTATTTGTAATACATTCATCATTATGTTAGGAGAAAGGTAGCCATTTGTAGGTGATCAGTAAGGTCACATTTACTTATATCTTATACTACCTCGAGTTTCTGAATTCTCATAGTATTAGTACATATTGATCACAATTTAATAACATTGGAAATTAAATTTATTTATATGCATTAAATTCAAAGTAATAAATATCCACCGTTCAAATATAAAATTGACGGGGGAGCATACTAAAAAGTATATGAAATACAGAAGCATATATGTCTAGGGAATTTTATTTTACCCTAAGCTAGTATCAATCTAGAAATATGTTTTATAATATATCTATATAATTATACTTTGCTACTATTTCATATTTGGCCAGTGTGCTGGTAATGAAGATATTTTGCTCATATGGCTCTAGAGATCCATTTTGAAAATGGAATTGACTCTTTCAAACGAAGTGTTCTTTTAAAATGAAATAGTGGAAAAAGTATAGAAATTCAGAACCCAGGAAACAAACTCATAAAGTCCCATTTTATTTAGAAAGCTCTACATTTTATTTTCAAAGTCTCTTTCTTTCCTCTAAATAAAAGGAAGTAATTTACAATACTCAATGTAATGTAGTGTTCTAAATGGCCAAGTGTCACAGGCAATACTCTACCTCATAAACAAAAGTGCACCATAATTGTCCTTGGAGGTTGGAAGTTAAAACATAACATCATAACAAAGAAAAATTCATTATCTTGTCCACAGATAATGAGGACAATTGTGTTTAAACCATAAATAAAGTACAATTCTGCTGGGTTAACTTCCTTAGGTTTGACTAAATTATTCAGGATGAAAGCAGCTTCAAATTGATTAAGAAATTTGTTTGGATTACACAATGTAATATAACTGAGATGAAAAATTTTTAAATTTTCCAACTAACATTTTGTTTTCACATGATAGAAAAACTAGTCTTATAAAATAAAAGCAAAGTGAGTGAAACGACAGAAAAAATAAAAAAGGAAGAAAGGAAAGAATGATAATATCAGATATGGTATAAAATATTTTCCAAATATCACACATACAAATTTTCCCTTTCCAACTTTTTAAGGATGCATGATAGTACAATCTTTTTTAAACAGCCCAAACCGCTATTAATATTATATAATATGTCCTTCTCTTATTTTGTTGTCTCAGATAACTTTGCATGTTTTCTAATATTCAAGTTTAGTAAGTCCACTATAAAGGTGAAATAGTATTACTATTAACACTACATATGAAAAAAAGTTATTGGAGATTAATGCACCAAGATATGGAAAATGGATACTTCTTCACATTGCTGGAAAGATGAAGTCCTTGCCCATAAGCTTCAAACAATGTGAATAGTGTTTGAGAAAGTTGGTCATTAATGTTGTCTAGAGTCAGTATGTGAAATTTTATCCATATAGAGACACTTTGGTGACAGTGCAAGAAATGGTAAAAATAACCATCAATGAAACACATTTTCATTATCATCTACTGTGCTTCAAATCATTGGCTTAATGATATGATGAAAAATCTTTTGGTGGGAAGGTTTCATTGAAGTTTCATTTCTCCATAATAATTTGGTACAGAGTTACTGAGTTCATCCTAGTCCAGTACCTTTAATACCCTGTCATTCTTTCTGTGTGTTTTCTACTCTAGTGGAAAAGTGGAGGCTCCAAGATAGGTCACAGGGATTATTTCCAGAATGAAATGTTTGTCAAATGACAGCACTTGCATTGATTTTAGAAATGTAGTAATAATTAAAATGTGGAGAACTATTTATCTTTATCTTTGAAAGTTACATTGATATTTTAAAAACACATTTTATTTTGAAGCCACTAGGAATCATTTTTCACAGGTAATACTTTTTTTTATAAACAGTGTTTTCTTTTAATTTTTGTGTTATATGGTAATGTCAACAGACATTGCTCACTGAATAAGATAACCAGCTTCTTCTATAAGAGGTTCATTAGGTAAGTTAATATTCCAGGTAACCCATAGAATGAGCTTTGCAGGTATCCTCTGTAAACCAATAATACCCTTTCTGTTATAAACCATGTCAGTATAGAACGTGATGACTCTGTTGAATTTATCATAAGTTGTATTGCAAATTCTGTTGGCGTCAGGAAAATTAGGTGGTTTTAATTTCCGTTTTATCCCTCTCTATACTAATGTGAAAATAATGGTATTTCATATGGGTATTGTTAGGTTTAGTTAAAATTTATGGAGTTTTATTCCAAGTCTATAAAGTTATGCATGGGAGTCCTGTTTGTTTATATTGCTGATACATTGTCCAAGAGATAAGGAGAATCAAGACATCATATTTCATACTGGAAACTAGTTTTAGAAAAAAATAATTTTTAGTGAATGAGGGGTCTTGGAGGTGAGTCCTTATGATCTTCTGATTTGAGCCAGGGAACAACGTCCCTGGACACATGTTGACAACTACCTGGAACCATAGTTTTTATTTTGTACAGCTGATAAAGTAGCGTTGACCGTACATATCCTAGATCCTCCTATCCTTAGATCTTCCAAACTTATAAATCTCCTCAAGCAAAGACCCATTTACTGGCCCCTATATCTATTAACCAGTATGTCTAAATAACTAAGTCACAGGATTTAGGTTCTTTGTGAAAACAGAGCTCTCAAATAACACTTTTGTCTGGTCTTATTGCCTTTTTTTTTTTTTTTTTTCCAATTTTTTCCAATTTTTATGCAGGGACACAAGCCACCTTAGTTGCTGCCTTACAACTACTCAAAAGGCATTTAAGAGTCTCAGAGAAGACATTGGAGATACCTACCAGACAACAGCATATATTCAGGGCGTAAGAAACTTATAAGATACAGATTCAAAGGCCCTAAATACCCAATGGCCGATTCTCCAGGAATCTGCATTTTAACAATGAAGGAAGTGTACTTGGTTCTTTTATAAATATCTCATTGTATTTAGCTTTACTCAAACTTGTAGTTTTGCCTACCTAGAAACTGACTGAATAGGAATTGACTATTATCAGAAATTCCTTTCACTGTTAGCATGCATTCAGGACTACTGTTTAGGGCAGAGTTTTTGAGGTCCATGGACCATGTGCATCAGAAATACCTGAAGTGCTTGTCAACATTTCATTTTTTGGTCATACCCAGAAAACCAGTTTTACTGGATGATACAGCATTGTTTATGATTCTCTAGGAATGCCTGTTACAATCTTGTAACCGCTTTTCAAGGGCCTTAGTTCTTAGCCCTAGTTGTATTTTAGGATCAACTGAAGACCTTTTTCAATATTCCCCCTATTTGGGTCCCAAACCTAGTGCTTCTGATTTAATTGGTGGCAGGAGGAGGGCTGGGTAGCCATCAGAATAGAATGTCCTACAGTGATTCTAACCAGTGTTCTAACTAATATAGCCTGCAACTGGTGATTACTACATAAGTCTCCTTTCATGAATAATATTAAAGCCAACATTGGTTCTTTGCCATTGAAAGAGTTCAGAATAAGCATCCTCAAACTATGTGTCTTTGGCATGTGGCTTATTTTGAACTGAAATCAGTCAAGGCTCAAAAGTCTCCAGAAGAGCTTTTACCTCCCCTTTAACCCTTAACTACCTAAAAGAATTTAGGTAGAGGGCCTGGTCCAGGGAAAGAGCTACCACCAGAGATAACTACTGGTGTGGTAAGCTGGGGGGATGCTCAGCAGGATATAGGTATCAAATTCCTCTCTGTATCCCATTGTCCTGTATGGTGTAGCAAACATTAATTATCAAACATTTGTTCTCCCATCTTTCTGTGAATTGTATTCCTCTCTTTTGAAGTCTCAGACCCCTACCCACTTCTTCTTAGCTCAGGATGGCATATAAGTCTCAGGTGCATGACTGACTGCCTGTGGGTCTCATATTCTTAGGGAGCTGCCATACATACATAATTAAATTACTTTTTCCTTTTAATCTGTCTTATACTAATTTAATTAACAGACCTGCCAAAATAACCTAGAAGGGTAGAAAAAAATAGTTTTTTTCTTTCTCTGTATCATCCTGAGTAAGAGCACTCTCTATACCTGAAGCTCCTCCCTGTCTCCCAAAAGTGAAGTAGAGTCTATCATTTTAATTGCAGATTAGAAAAAGAAAGAAAGAAAGAAAGAAAGAAAGAGCCATATTCAAATCAGAAAGAGAAAAATTCCCAAACATATTCTCACAGATCTTGCTTTTGGATTCATTGTCCTTAGCCACTGTTCCTTGTCTTCACAGGATTGTTACTGTATTTCATTTTGGGGAAATGGAGCATATTCCAAGCAGAGGAAATGGTGCAGTAAGTGTAGTCTTCAGCAAAATGTCATAAGTGACTTCTTTTAATTCATGAAGCAGGTCATGAATAATAGTAGGAAGATGTGAGAATCTGATTCTATTTCTCTCCAGGTCATTTTAGTAATCATATCATGAAGCTTCTTTGTCAAAAGAAGACAGACAGAATTATCATTATAACTAGATCAGGTGCACTTTGATGGATAGCTATCATAGTAAAAAAAACAAAAACAAACAGACACACAGTGTCTAAATCACAAAGATTATAAATAAAATAAGGGCTATCCTGGAGGTTGACATAAAAAGGAACTCTAGTGTATCCTTTTGTAAAGTAAAAAAGGAAATTGGCTTCTATTTTTTCAAATATACATTTTAGTATATTGTTGGTATACAAAGATGTTCATTTACTTAGCCCCAATAATATCTCATAATGTGTTAAGCAAAAGAACGCTTAGAAATACCTATAGTGCTCATTTATTTGTTTCTTTGTGAGAAGACAAATGCCAGGAGATTTCATTACCTTTCATACACTGTATTTGGAGGCAAGTTCAGAACAGTGTCCTAGCTTCTAGCCAGCGTTCTTCCCTGCCCTACACCCCACTTAATCTTTGAAAGGATAAATGGACTTAAGAGTAAGAATTTGAACATTTAGATTCATACCATGAAAGCACGTTTTTTAAAGGTATGATTGATTTTCAGGTGCAAAAGATCACTAATGCATGAGCATTTGAATATCAAATTGGATGTAATAATACATTTCATTAAAGATTTAAAATGGCCTGTGCTTTTAATGTTAATACTTGTCAAATATCTACCAATCGGTAAGCCAATTAATGCAGAATGAATACATAGCACCATCATTTAAATAATGTACAAGTTGGATGCACTGATTATCAGCCTTTCCCCCTTCATTCTCAAAGTAAGAGGTTTGCATCTGGTAATTTGTCCTAGTTACATGTTGCTTTTATAATGCAGTGTATAAACAGAGCAATAGGATTTAAAGCCAAGTTCATCTCAAAAGGTAAAATCTAGGGGTGCCTGGATGGCTCAGTGGTTAAGCAGCCGACTTTAGCTCAAGTCATGATCTCATAGTTTGTGAGTTTGAGCCCTGCATCAGGCTCTGTGCTGACAGTTCAGAGCCTGGACTCTGCTTGGGATTCTGTGTCTCCCTCCCTCTTGGCCCCTCCCCTACTCAAACTCTGTCTGTCTATCTCTCTCTCTCAAAAAAAAAAAGAAAAAAATCATTAAAAATTTTTTAAAAACATAAAATCTATGATCAAAAGAAACAGCAAGTTTGGTGAAGACAAACAGAGGCTTGGCAAATTATGTAAGCTCTCTTCTCATATACTAATTTATAAAATATGACTTATAGAGGCGCCTGGGTGGCTCAGTCGGTTAATCATCCGACTTTGGCTCAGGTCATGATCTCACAGTTCGTGNAAAATACCTAACTACTTCATTGGGTGTATTGTTGGGATTTTATTAGGTACTTCTTAAAAGCCCAGAAAGAGAATGTGGTACAGAAGAGGCTACATTCTTATGATAATTTAGATTTCTCCTCTTTCTCATTCTTTTTTTAAAAGATAATTTGGGTAAAGATTCAATATTTATATTTTAAAGATCCATTCAAGTTATCAAAGCCAAATTTTGTAGGTAATTGCCTTTGATATGTTTTTTGGAGAAAAATAAACATACCATCTTGACTAGTCTGGTAGAATAGGATTAAAAAATTGTTGATGCAAATAATTATTTTACAGTAAGTTTTTTTAATTCTACATGAAATTTTGTCAGTAATCACTTAATCCTTACCTTCTATATTTATATAACTAAAACCTTGTTTGAAATAAAACCTGTCTAAGGAAAGGTAAAGTGCTTTCTCATAGAAGTTGGACATTTGTGATAAATTGGAAAAGAAAATTTAGTCTGATTCAGAATACTAGTTGTGAGAAGTTCCGAGACATGGATTTCCGTGGACCAAATGTTGTCACAAAAACAGGCCAAGACTCTGAAAAAAGGCAATGTACCCAGAAATATATTCTTTTTTTTTTTTAATGTTTTTTAATTTATTTTTGAGAGAGAGACTGAGCGTGAGTAGGGAAGGGGCCAAGAGAGAAGGAGGCACAGAATCTGAAGCAGGCTCCAGGCTCTGAGCTGTCAGCACAGAGCCCAGCACAGGGCTCAAACTTACAAACCCCTGAGATCATGACCTGAGCCGAAGTCAGACGTTTAATGAACAGAGCCTCCAGGTAACCCTCAGAGGCACTGTCTTTACTACACCGTGGTCCATTTGGGCTCTGAACAGCTCCATGCAGCCTGCTGTCCCCTCTAAGGGCTCATTCCTGTCCCCACAAGGCTGAGGCATCCTGGCCTGCCTTCCACAGCCCTGCCCACCGCCTTTTGAGACTGCGCTGAGCCGCTAGACCTGCCTACCCTCAGGTGCCGCACTGCACTTCCGGGGTGGTAGAGAACCAAATGAAATACACTCTAGAGCAAGGTTATCCGAGTCGTGGGCTGATGGTGGCGTTGTGGCTGGGACAGGGACAGAAGCTTTGTAAGTTTGTAAGACTCTAATTCTTAGATACATACAAGCAGCTAGTTCCTAGGTAATTTCGGTTATGTTACAAATCAGTTGTAGTCTCCTTTGTTTTGAAATGCAGTTTCTTGAAATGCTTTATCTTGAGAAACTGGTAGTTGGTGATTTTATAAATAATGAAGCTTTTTCTCCGTGTTAGCTCACTTTTGAATGGACTGAATTAGATAACAGCGGTTTTTAACATTAACTTAATCCAGGGGGCTGTTTTGAGAATGAACCCAAAAGAGATGAGGATGACAAACGTGAGAAGAGAAAACGCATTACAAAAAAAAAAAAAAATCTCCACTCAAGCAAATCACTACTTGATAGTAGCCTCATTGATGGTCAGTTGTGTTGTGGGGTCATGTCTAGAAGATTCTGTGCAATAATAATAGCTATCCCAGGGTTATAGCTCTGTAGGAACACTGTTTTGAACTTGAAACATCCTTCCCTGTGTTATCCTAGGCTAAGAATGGTGAAGAATAAGAGAGATCTTCTAACTGTAACTGAGTGAACGAGAGAAGGAAAACGGAAGGAGAGAAAATAAAAATTTCAACAAAAATTGGAGTGATTTCTTGTCTACCGACCTTAACATTTCTTTTCTTTCTAATTTTGACTGATTGTGGTGATCAGTGAGACATTGCAAAATGCAGGAAGCTTTGGATATTATAAATGTATCCTAGTTGGTCTAGTTGTGAAGATTCATGACATAAAATTTTAATATATAGGCTAGGAAAAAAAGAATGGAAAAGGATGGGTTTATGGCAAGAAACTTAGTTCAGAATGAGCCAAGAGTTATTTAGGAATTTGTGTCTGATTAAATCATAAAGATAAATCTACATCTGGTTTCAAATACAAATAGTAACTAATTGATCATTCCTAACATCAGAAATCTTGATTGATATGAATGAAAAGAGAACAAAGAAAACTAAGTACTTCTTTGGACTCTGTTATAAAATACTATGCACATTATTTTATTATGTAAAAGTCCTTATTTATAAAATGGGCCTAATACAGCCTTATAAAATCACTGAAATTATTAGCTAGGGATACATAAGCCCAAATCTTTTTAAACACTTTGAGGGAAAAAATCATTGCAAAAAATATGTGTTTTTAATTTGTTTTGTTTTTTACTGTTTTAGTCTCATAATCCTGGAAATCTTTGAGATATTGCTGATTTTGTTTTGTAACAAATAACATGGTGCTCACTTTGTGAAATTAATTTATGCTATTTCCAACATTATATGCTTGTACAAATTTTAGAAATAATAGAAAAATTTTAGGAATAATAGAAAAATAAAAATTCATAGTCCTCTACCAAAGGAAAATGACAATGAATCTTTTGATATATTTCCCTTTTTTTCAGTATCTTTTCTTTCTCTTCATTTTTTTGTGCCACAGTCTTCTTTCCTCTTAGCAGCATGATTCACACACATGCCCTTACTTTCTAAAATTGCAGTGTAGTTTATTTTTAACATAATTCTAAACATAAATTAATATTTAATTGTGTGATGATAGTAGAATTTAATTACTCCACTATTATTAAGTTTTTAGGTAATTTTCAAATTATTTTTGTTACAGGTAATGCTTTTATGATTTTCTTATTCATATTTTTCTGCATTTGCATTAATTATGCTTTTATTTTTATTTTTTAATTATTAGATACAACAGTTTTTAAAATTAATTTAATCCAGGGGAACTTTCTTTGAGGATAAGCTTAATGGATGTCAGGATGACAGAAATGAGGGAAGACAAAAAGGTTTTTTGTTTTTTTTTTTACAAATCCACACTCAGTAAATCAGTACTTGATGGTACTTGATAAGAAACACGTGTTACCTAATTTGTTAACCAGTTTGTGAATTTTGTCATCAGATCATCTGCCTACTTACATTCAGAGACCTTACTTTTTTCTTACCAAACTTTAAGAATTGTTTGCATATATCTTGTCCTTTATATTTCCTACAAATAAAATGTTTATACATTTTCTCTTTGGCTATTGCTTACTTGAAATGTTTGGTTTTTTGGGGCTCCTGGGTGACTCAGTCAGCTAAGCCTTGGACTTTGGCTCAGGTCGTAATCTCACAGTTCGTGTGTTCTAGCCCCATGTTGGGCTCTGTGCTGACAGCTTGGAGCCCAGACCCTGCTTCGGGATTCTGTGTCTCCCTCTCGGTCTGTCCCTCCCTCATCGACGGTTTGTCTCTCTGTCACTCTCAAAAATAAATAAACATTAAAAAAATGAAATATTTATTTTTGTTTTGTTTGTTTTCTCAATTATAGCTGAGACTTGCCCTGTCTCACAAGTGTCAGGCACTGAATCATGAATCTAAAATAACTATTTTGAAAGCAGAGCAAAGCAATTACCCATCTTTTTCTCCCTCCTGAACTCTGGTTTGCCAGAGCTTTTTCGGTCTCTGGTTTAATTATATGTTTGTTTCTTATTTATGTATTAATGATTAAATAATAAAGGCTTTTTGGTCAGTTTATTTCATTCTTTTTATTGTTGTTGGCACTAATGTAAGGAATGTAAAAATCAAAATTACGTAAGCCTTAGTTTTACTTAAGTTCTCAATATAGTTTTTATAATAAAGGGAATATAATTGCATATATTTTAAACATAGTTTTCATAGTTCATGGCATATGGTCAGGTATATTGTTTATGAATGCTATATGGGTTTTTAAATGTACCTACAAATAAATATTTCATAATATCATTTCAGCAGAGCAATATCCTGCAATTCTACAGAACACCATGCCAGTTTCCTTCACTGAAGAGTTTTCCTGGAAATTAAGGTAGACTGACTTTGTTTTGTCTACTGTGTTATATCCCGTTACTAACGAGTCATCATCCAAATTTTCAGAGATAAGTGTTATGGATGCTACTTTTAGTCAGGTGATTATAAAAATTGAGAAATACAGGAAAGTTAGGAATAAAAGACAAACAAAGATTTATAAAAATCCTCATTTGATATCTTACTGTAATTCTTTTCATTCTTTTTTTAAAAATGGTATACCTAATCATTCTGTTTTTTGGACAAATTGTTGTTTACAGTTTCCAGATGTTGGAGTATAATATTTAAAAATTAAAAATATTTGAAGGATTTTCTTCTAAATATATCATAACCCCCCTTTGCCTTCTTGTACAGAACATAAAAAGCATTGTTTTACCTTTTGTTGCTAAGTCTGTGTCATCACTACGAATGAATGACTATCTGCAGCGATGCCCTCAGTAGTCATTGAGATATGTAAATTTGCTTACCTTTCACACAAAGGAGCAATACTTTTTCTAAGGATGTTTACATGGATGTGTTTGAGCTTTAACGTTGAAATATATGTATATTCACATAGATTTCTCTTGAAATATACCATTTGGTCCCTCCAACATACATCAAAATATTAATTTCTCGTCATTCCACTGGTAGGGATCTGGAGTTATTACCCATAAATTGATATGTTAAATCTCTAAAACCTTTTTATACACAAAAAGAATAGTTTCTTATCTAGAACTGTTTTGCTTAATAAGTACATAATTGGTAGTGGTTTCTGTCTGTGCGCAAATGTATCATTCATGTCTTCAGATAATGCAAGTCATTATTCTTCTTGGTGCCAAACTTAATCAGATAACCTGAGCTTTGCTTTTTAGAGATAAAATATTACATTAGCTATAGGACATTAACAAGAAAAACAGTGCAGCTGTAGACTGGAATGCCTCTGATAACTCAATTTTTGAATGTATTATGCTAATACTGCCAAGCAGATGTTACAGCTTTGTGGCTGTTTTATATGAGCTGCTGGAAGAAACACTAAGGATGGTTTTTAAATCAATAAAGCGTTTAATAGTAATGATGAGGAGAAAATATCCATTCCATTCCAGTAACTTTTAAATGATATTCCCACTGGCAGTGGCTGGGGGTATCTGTTGGGAAGGTATTTTTACTTTTAAGTTAACCAACAGAGATCCTTTCTTATCCAATAAGGAGCTGGGTATGATATTTTATTCTTTGAAACACTCCAGGGCCACTGATATGAAGGTTTGAGCACTTCACAAATTATTACACACATTTGGTAAAACCAGTTCTCACTTAGCTTAGTGTTAAGAGGGAAAGTATTGCTCTGCGCGCATCTAATGACCTTCCCACAGTAGACAAGAATGGCTACTCTGTGCACAGGATATAATTGGATAAAAGGATTCAGACTCTTGAATCCCCTCATTATGACCTTGTTTTATAGATCCTAAGACTTTAGCTGCTCCAACAAAGTATCAGGTTTTCTCAGTTAGGTGGCTGATAGTATAAAATCACTCCAGACATTTCCTGGTTTTGTTTTGTTTTGTTTTGTTTTGTTTTGTTTTGTTTTTGGTTTGTTTGTTATTGTTGTAGTTGTTTTCAAATACATTTGCCCTGTGATTTCACAAAACACATTAAAATTTTTCCATATGACATTCATTTCATAGTAATTGTAGTGACTTAACTGTCTTTATGTGCTGTACGTTTCCCAAGCAGTTACTACATGATTAGATAGTATGATAGTTGATGAGAGAAAGTGAGAAATTGAAGGCAATTTTCAAATTTCTTGCATTGTCATCTTGAAACTCTACCTGTGGTAAAATATCAATTTAGGCAGGAGGAAACATGAAATTAAAAAATTACTGTCTGGTACCACAGTAATAATTGTTTAGACAAGAGTTATCAATAGCTACTCAATTGGTAGGATGGAAGTTTTATAAGAAACAGTATCTTCACTCCTTCCCCACAAGATCCACTTTAATTGCAAGCACAAAAACTGATGTGGAAACATGGCAGAGACCATTGTAATCAGGTGATCAAAATTATCCATATCAGTAATGGTATAAATAGGTATCATGTGCCTCCTGAATCAAAAGCACATGTCTTCTCTGGTGTCCTGACCAAAAATGTATAACTTGAATTATGAGATGACATCAGAGAAACTTTAATTTATTCTGTAAATAAAGTACCTGCAATCTTCAAAAATGTCAATGACAGGACAGAAAAAAGACCAATGAACTGTTCTAAAGAAGACCAATGAGGAATGGCAACTAAAGGGAGCATATGACCCTGTCTTGGATCCTGGACCAGAAATTTGTTTCTTTGCTATAAGGGACATTAGTGGAACCATTGAAATATGAATAAGGAATGTAAATTAGATAATAGTGCTGTTTTAATGTCAGTTTCCTGAATTGAATCATTTTTTGTGGTTATGTATGAAAATTCTGTGACTTCTAGGAATACTGAATACACTGAAGTATTTAAGGGGTAAAAGAGTATCATGTCTACAACTTACTTATTCAGTGATTCAGATGATATGTGTGTATGTATGCACAAAGAAATAGGGGGATGATAATGCAAATGTCCACATTTTCATAGCTGTTATATTTATCCTTGCAACTCAAAGTGTGCGCCATGGACCAGCAATATTGACACTTTCTGGACAGTTGTTAGACATGCAGAAGTTTTGCCCCTGCTCAAGTCGTACTGCTTGAAAATCTGCATTTTATAAGACCATCAGGTGATTGGTGTATGATGAATGTTTGAGAAGCACTGCTCTGTATCATCTTCATTATATGTATAGTATAGCTTGAGTTACAGAAGTGAGGTATAGCAGGAGTCTTAATATGCTTGGCTGTGCCATCCTTGGAATATGTTTTTAATGACAGGTCTTACTATTATTGTTATCCACTCATATAATGTGTTAAAAATTGAAAGACCAAAAACCTCTTTAGAATCAATATTTTATGCTTTCTTAAACTAGACTTCTGAACTGAAATCTGTAAGTGGGTTGTATAATCAGTGTAGAAGGTTATGATCAATATTATTTAAGCGAGATACCATAAATTGGAATAGAGTATACAAAAGTTCATCACATAGTTAGATAAATGTCATGGTTATCCTGAAGAGGAAGAATGGCCCCCACATTTGGTTCAGATGTGGAGACATTATGCCATACATGCACCAAGAAAGTGAAAAAAATTATTACTCATGTGATAGGCTTTCTGGAGAGAGCAGAGCAGCTCCCGTGCAGGTTAAAAATGAGAGACTCACAAAAGAAGAATGTTTTTTTAATTTTTTAAATTTTTTTATTTTTTATGTTAGAGAGCATGCTAGCAGGGGCAAGGGGCAGAGGGAGAGAGAGAATCTTAAACAGGCTCCATGCCTAGCACAGAGCCCCACATGGGGCTTGATCCCATGACCCTGGGATCATGACCTGAGCCGAAATCAAGAGTTGGATGCTCAACCAACTGAGCTACCCAAGCATCCCATGGTTTGAGATTTCATGGTGGTTAGGGTGTGGAGATGTGAAAAAGATTCCCACAAGTAGCCTGAGCATTGAGTGGTTTGGAAATTCCATACCTCTCTCCACCTCTGTTGGCTCTAAAGAAGAGAGCTCTCGTTTGCCCATGTGTGAGATAAGAGATAAATGGGGAATGATGGGACATGAAAGCTGCCAGGAGTCAAGCATCAAAAGCAGAATCACACACTTATTACAGTAAGCCGTATTTCATGAAACCTTTTTTTCAGTGTTATGTGTGCAAGCATGCATGGACTAGATTCTGCAAAAAAAATACTAGTTTGGTTTGTGGTCAAGAAAGTTTGAAATTTTGAGTCAGAAACTTAAAAGTTATCGAACAGGTTATGTTAAATTATAGATCGACTTAAAGGATATATGGTCATGGATTCCCTCCCACCCCCAAGCTCATCACCAGATTAAGTGCATACATGAATTTTAAAGGTCTTACCTAGGCTCTTACTGTTTCCCTATTCTTTTATTTCAGGGAATTTAAGGACTGGGAAATTTAAAGCCCATTTTTTAAGCACTCTTACTGCCTGCCAAGCCATTTGCTTCACCTGGACTACATTATTGAAGTTATTTCTTTTAATTTAACTTTGACATTTAGACCTTGTAGATTTGGCTTTCCAAACAGTCTTATGGTGTAAAAACTTGAATATCTCAGTCATTCTATTAATCTTTTGCATGGCATCCTGGATACTTCATTCTTATCTATTCTGCATATTTGAGGTGTAGATTTTTTGAACTTTCAAAGTCCACAAAAATAGAAATTCAAAATAAACTCATTAGTCTAGGAGTACCAGCAGAGGTACTACTATTTAGTTTATCCTAGCAGTAACCTTTCTATAATGTACTTTATTGTTAAACAGAACTTAATAAAAACGTTTGATTTTGGTCAGCCTACAAATATATTTAGAATTTGTTTTACCCCATGACTCCTCCCACTGACCCCCCTTCCCAACTCTTACTCAGATGATAGCATTACACGCTGTTCCTATGCATTAAGGAATACTGGCTTTTATCTAATTATCTCCTTTTCCCCAGAGTTATAGCTATGAATTATAGTCACATGGCTACAATTTCCAGAGATATTCTCATATTCTGACATAAGAATTATTTAAATTAATTAATTTCTACTCTTGAAATAAGTGTACTTTTGAAATGTGTATGATTTTTGCTTGGGTTTTTTTGGGTTTTTTGTTTTTGTTTTTTGTTTCTTTTTGCCATTTAAGCAATGCAATGAGACTATGCCAACCATACAAATGTATATGTAATTATATAGACACACACACAGCCATATCCCTTTGATAGATAGATGGAAAATGTTGATTAAAATGATACCACTTTTCCATGTTAATTGAACTGTGATCTCACTGTATAATAAGCTTCCATTTTCAAAAAGTATGCAGTGTGAGGTGTTTTTGGACACTGCATTTTAGATTAGAACATGACTGAATATATAGTCTGTTGCCTTAAAAAGCACAATTACCACCCTTAAAAGAACAACATAAGTTGCTGCATAATATAGCACATGAGTGTCTGGTGAAGAAGGAGTGTCTCAGGTGTGTGATTTGGGTGTGATCTTAAGAGACAGGGAGAGCAAAGACGCGTTTCTGTTTTGTTCCCCCCCCCTTGGTTCTTCTAAAGGTTTTTATCAATAAATTGAGCATTTTACTTTTCATGCTTTCTTTTCTATGCTTTTTCTCTTATTTCTCTTATCTTTTGCCTTTTAAATTTATTTTTGTATTTTCTCTTTCTCTTCTTTTCCCTATCATTCTTTAATTGCTGTAAAATCAAAAGATAATGCATGGTCTTCTGCAATAATGTTAACTAGATACGGGAAAATAAGGATGACCCTTTTTTCCCCACAAATCTGCTCAATATAAAGTACTGTTTTCTCAGTTTTCAAAAATGTCTAAGATTTGTCTAAACTTATAATTGGAGTTTTAAAAAGTGTTTAGTTTTGCTCATAGCAGAGCAATAAAAATAGATTAACTAGCTTTGGTGGTCTATATGCCATATAGTCTTCAACTTACTAGAGTAAGATCACCTTTGAAAAAAACGCCTTACTGACAAAGGGAAACGTATCATCTATTACTATTGGTTTATCCTTGACAGAATTTCTGTCACATAGCATTCCAGTGTACCCTGTGCCTTAAATTCCAGAAGGAACACGTTTCATTAAAATGCATGGCTCATTTTCAAGGTTTCATTTTTATTAATCTTTATTACTACACACCAGACATTTTGACTTGTTGTATAATTGAGCTAAAGCTTTGATTTCCAAAATGTTTGAGAAATACAGGCTGTCTATTAATATAGACTAATCAAATAATATGTGTGTGAAACTAATCAGTCAACAGTTGCTGTTTAAAGCAATTTGCTATTTTAAATTGTAATTTTCAAAGATCAAGGACAAAAAAACAAATGATGAAAAATTAATTTTAATTGGTAGTTTAGTTGTGAAGCAAGTTACATGTTATATGAAACTAAAAATATATTAATATATTAATGTAATGTTTGCACATTTCATGTTTTTTATGTAAGTCATCAATTAAAATGTTGAATAGGAAAGAGTATTAAAGTATTCCATGGATGACTTTCTTCTATACTCATATAATTAATAACTAACATTTTTTATTAATAACATTCAATTAAATATCTCATGCTGCTATTTTTCAGCTCATAAATTAAACCTAATCTGAAATTTTATGATAACAATGAAATTACTAAATGCCTTACTAATCTAATGATATAACTATAACTGCTTTTATTGGCAATGATTATATTTAGATCAGTATGTATGAACACATTTGTTTTGGTGATAGTAAACCACTTTGGTTCTTTATTCTCATTTTTTATTACCTAAATATTAATCAAAATATTTGTCCAGAGGTTCTTTTTTTTATCATGATATTTACCAAACTTAATTCTTTTGGCTACTTTCCATTCACCATCATCTTTCAACAACCATCCAGCTCAACACTGTGAGATTGACTCAATATGTCTCTCTTCAACCCTCTGGAATAATTTTTAACAGAACAGTAAGTTGAAAGAGACCAGATATCAGTTTGGAGTACTTCCAACATGGAAGTTTTCAAAATAAATAATTGAACTAGATTATGCAACCCTGAAATTATCATTTATGTTATTGAGATGAAGAAGGGTGGCGTTAGAAAGAAGAATATTAGTTTGGAGACAACTATACTCTAAGACCTGTAGAGTAAAGGTGGGAATAATCACGCCTGGTAAGTAGACCTTTAACAAAACTGTTGAGAAAGTTTAATAATGTAACCTACAGTGTTGAATAGTGGATATCCATCTGGCATCCTCCTGAAAAATATGAGTTATACATGATCTAGGCGGTGGCTGGTAGATGAATTGAACAAAAATTATATGTACTTCTAGAGTTCATTGGAGCAAAAGATACATGAATGAGTAGTGGGCCACAAGGTGGTAGGGTTGGCCTGGTAGCATTTTAATTGAAGGGGTCTGTAGAGGAAAGAGTGGACTAACAAAAAACAAGATGAGGTGAAGAATGAAAGCGAGAGGAAAATGCATCTGAGTACTTCATGAATAGTGCAGTAGACATTCTCAGTGGGACCTCCAAAAAGCCCATAAAAAATGCCTTATAAGAGCAGGTTTTAAACACCAGCAGTGCCTACGGACTGCAAAGCCATCTAAATACAGTACCAGTCTAATAAGAATTTTCCTGTTCCCTCTTACTGTCTTTCTTTTCTAAACTCAAAACTGAGGGAGAGCGGAATCCTCTTTTGCACATGGACACATGAATGAGAAAAGGAAAAAACCAGTCTCACCCTACCTACCCTACCCTATATGCTGGCGTCTTGCCTGCAGAATGTCGTAACTAGGGAGATTTAGTTTTGTAAGTGTTTCATCATTATATGGGTCTTAGAATCATAATTTCTGAATTGAGTTATTATTTATTGACTTAAAGTATCCATTTACTTTTTATTACCTATAAGTAGTCAGAAAAGTCAGTGGACTGACTTAGTTTTTGTGTATATGCAAGGAAATACTTAGGCCACTGAATTGACTTTAAACTTTTTATTATGGAAAATTTCAAATATATAATAGTGCAATGAACTATCATGCACCTGTCATCAATTAATATAGTTGTCACCTCATGACCAACTTATTTCATTTATGTTGCCACCTTTTGATTTTTTGAAGCACATCTCAGATATCCTGTCACTCACTGAGTTCATTTTAAACAGAAAAAGCGCCTGGGTGGCTCAGTCGGTTAAGCGTCCAACTTCAGCTCAGGTCACTATCTCACGGTTCGTGGGTTCGAGCCCCGCGTCAGGCTCTGTGCTGACAGCCAGCTCAGAGCCTGGAGCCTGCTTCAGATTCGGTGTCTCCCTCTCTCTCTGACCCTCCCCTGCTCATGCTGTCTCTCTCTGTCTCTCAGAAATAAATAAAAATAATAATAATAAATAAAGAGAAAAAGGGGAGACAAAGTTACTTTAAGGTTATACTTCAAGAGTCTTTTGTAAAACTAAAGATAAATATGAGTGTTTCTGTGTACCGTGTCAGGGACAGGGCTGACCCAGGTTTTAAATCATGCCCAAAAAGGGTTGGATTTATTGATACAAGAAAGTTGAATTAATTTAAAGTGATTTCAGCCTGTTGTGTCCTAACCTATTTTGGGCTTCTGGGAAGTAATTCATTCTTTCTTTTAGAACTTATTGTAAAACATTTTATTCATAAATGGGAAAGTTTTAATATCTTTATAAGGTATAGATAATAATATGGTCTAAGTAATTGAATTATCAATACTAGAGAAACTATATACTTCTCCCTGACTCTGGTCCTTTGCTTCTCCTCTGTGATAATCATAATCCTCACTTCTGTATTTATCATGCACTTTAAAAAAAAATTTATTGTGCTCTTTTAAAGAATTGGTCTGTGTGTGTGTGTGTGTGTGTGTGTGTGTGTGTGTGTGTTGATCCTTAAAATATACATTACTTAGTTTTGCATGTTTTTTAACTTTTATGTGAAAATCATTATTGATGATGGACATGGGAATATTCCTAGTTTTCCAGACATTATAAATAATGATGCTATGAGCATTCCTTTATATGACTCCTTGGGCATCTGGGCAAGAATTTCTCTAGGGTATATGCATAGGAATGAACTTGCTGGGCCATTAGGTTCATATCATCAACTTCACTGGTTGAATTTCAATGCATCTATAAAGTGGTTTCCCAATTTACATTCTTGCTAGCTCTGTGTAATAGTTCTCAGTGCACCACATCCAAAAGCAACCCATGAAGTACACAAAATGTTTAAACGTTTGACATTCTGATTAATCTGAAATGGAAATTGATGTTGTTTTGATTTTTATTACTCGTAGCCAAATAAATTTGAGCACTTTTTCATATTTTTATATATCATGCGCACTTCTCTCATCTGAAATTCATGGTCTTGTTTTTAGTCTAATTTTTAATTTGATTGAATTTTCCCCTCATTTGTAAGAGTAATTAATTTAATCTGTGTATAAATCCTTTGCTGGTCTTTTTGTTAAAAATATGTCGCTTTTAATTACATTTTAAAATCATGCCTTTAATGAACACAAGGCTTTACACGTATAAATTTTTTCCTTATGAGCTATACTTTTTATATCTTGGTTTAATAAATTCTTTTCTACCTTAATGTCATGACATCTTCTATATTTACTTCTAGAAGCTTTTAAGTTTTGTTTTCACATTTTCAGATTTTTGTCATCGGCTTGATTTTTGCATAGTGTGAAGTGGCATCCAAAATTATGTTTTGTCAAATAGAAATCCAGTTGTCCAACCATTCTTGGTTGTTGAACAGCCCATCCTTTTCCCAGTTGATCTTCAGAGACAATTTATATTAAGATAGCAAAAAAAAAAAATAGCAAAACTGGAGAGTGTGTTTCTGGACTCTTAATATTCTTCCAGTGGCTATTTTCCTATCCATGTACAATGCTACTCTTAAGTTAATATTTTGATTTTAAAATTTCTGGTAGAGTAAAGATAATATCCTTTTACATTCTTGTGATGAAAAATCTTCTCTTTTTGAGACTTTAGAATTACCTTGTGTTGAATTTTGATTGGAACAGAGAGGAATATGTAAATTAATATTGAGAGAAAAGTCAAATTCATAACATTATTTGTTCTTCATAGATGTATTTAGTTGAACCATGTGAAATTGCTTGTATTTGACCATTTTTGACCAACCAAAACAGATTCATCTAGTTGAACATAATTGTTCATCTCTCATTTTATTCTTTACTGCTGTTCATTAACATTTTATTGTTTTCTTTATGAATTCACATATATTATTTGTTAAATTTAACCTTAGGTATGTGTTAATCTATTTAATCTATTTATTTTAGTATATTATTGTGAAACACATCCCTTTTTAAAATTACACTTGTTTTCCTAGTATAAATAAGTGTAGATAATTTTCTTAAATTCATTTGTTTATCTGTTAACTTTAATTTCCTTAATTACATCCTTCAATATGGTATTTATATGAGCAGTAATTGGTAATGTCTTTGTCTCTTTCTGTTCTTGATTTTAAAGGCATCCAACTCAGTTAAGATTTTTGGTCAGTAACCTTAAAAGGTGTAGGAATGATCTTTTTTTTTTTTTTAATGTTTATTTATTTTTGAGAGAGAGAGGGCGTGCAAGCAAGGGAAGGACAGAGAGAATGGGAGACACAGAATCCAAAGCTGGCTCCAGGCTCCAGGCTGTTAACACAGGACCCAATGCAGGTCTCAAACCCATGAACTGTGAGATCATGACCTGAGCTGAAGTTGGTCACTTAACCGACTGAGCCACCAGGCACCCCTAGGAATGATCTTTTTTAATCCTGGTTCACAAATACTATTTAATTTATCATGAATGAAGGTTGAATATTATCAACATATTTTTCTGCATTTATTGATAGGAATTTATGGATTTTCTCCATTTAACTAATGGATTATAGTATAATGATAGGCTTTTGTAGAGAAGTATATATTTTTTCCAATATTTTTTAATTTTTTATTTAAAAAATTATATGCATGCCAAATAAAAGTGAATAAATATGTAAGTACCATACACAATAATATTTATAAAACTAATACCTATTTGCTTTATCCGGATCAAACAGTAGAAAACTGTTAATAGCCCAAAGGCTAACCAAGAAAAAATACTACCCAAGTTTTGTGTAGAAAAAAAATTACTTGAATCATTCTTCTGCCAGGCAGTCATGCCATTGTGCCGTCTACTCTGGAGGGAGGCACTAGCTCTGTCTTTCCAACTTATTTGCTGTACAAAAGCTGAAGCAAGATGTGTAGCAACATAAAAAGACACATGGAGAATTGTCTGTCAGTAACCCTGGACTTTCAAATGGTGTGGTGACTTTGTGGTATTTGGAGTGTCTATGTTAGGGAGAGCTGAATGCACCTTTTCTGCAAAGAAGGGAGTTAACAGATATTTGGAAACCAGAGAGGCAGAGTGTAACAAAGACCTCAAATGCTCAATAATATCCATTCTTTCTTTTCATCCTTTACCACCAGACTACATTTTGGAGAGGTCTTACAACTATGTGGAGCTATATGATTAATTCTCAACAATGGACTATGGGCTGAAATAATGTGTGTTGAACCTTGCCAAAGTTTTTAAGAAGGGATATACCTTTTACATTTTTCTTCCATGTGTGACAGCTAGATGGAAAGAATCCAGTGCCTTAGATAATGACAGAGGTGCACAATGACTAGAGTTCTAGGTTCCTGAGTGACTGAACAGAGCAGAGTCTTCTTTCTGACTTTCATTAGATAACTGTCCATAAATCATATTGTTTTCTTGTTAAGCCCCTGAAATGTTGAAGTTGTTTGTTACAACAGTTGGCCTTCCTGACTGATACAGAGATCATAATAATTTATAGCTACATTTTATTATTTATCATGTGATACCATATATTACCAGATTTAACTTTCACAGGCCCATGATACAGATTTATTAATCCCCTCTGAGAGATTCACTTCTCTCTTCAAATTTGTCACATAGCTACTAATTTGGGAAGTTAGGGTTTCAAACTAGTTAGTGCTGGACCTGTAATTTCTCCTCTTAACCTGTTCTCTATTATGCCTACAGTTAATTCCTTGGTGTACTAAAAAAAAAGGGGGGTGGGGTGGGGAGAGGGCAGCTATCCATAGTCTTGGGTAAATCCATCAATCTGAACTGTGAAAATCTCAAAATGTACCTCTCATTTATGTTTGGTTATTAGAGTAATAGTTCATAATTACAACACAGCTGAAAGGAATGCATAAACTAACAGTTTTATTAATGGTGCATGTGTTGTTGGCAACTAACGTTCACTATCGCTCTCAGTTTATAGAGATATAAAGCCCTGACCATTTGCATGGAAAACTACTTTCTGCATTTTAACTCTTAATGTTTCTATACATAAGAAATGAGTGTGTTTATATGTGTATGTTTTACCTGTGCTATTAACAGTTATTTTAAATTACATTTTTAAGTTTTTAAAAACTTAAAACCAGGACATCCCTTTGTGTGAGTTCTCTTCTTATCCCATTTCAGCTCTGATACCTCACACATGACTATGCCTACTCAATACATGGATGTTTTCCTTACCCTTTTCTAGTTGTAACATCCTACCCCAGGCTGCCCCTTATGGGGACATTCTCTTTGCCCACTAGGGCATATGCAATTCTCCCTATGAGACATGTTTTAAAGCACAGAAAGTATATCTGTAAAAGATATTGGAAGTTGGTTGTATAAATAGCACCTGTTTTTTAAACATCTATCAGTGGAAATTTGTATTGCTTCCATATTTTGGCTACTATACATATTGCTGCAGTAAACATAGGGGTACATATATCTTTTCCAAATTGTGTTTTCAAATTCTTTGGGTACATACCCAGGAGTGAAATTACTGGATCCTATGGTAATTCTATTTTTAATTTGTCGAGGAACCTCCATACTGTTCCACTGTTTTCCACAGTGGCTGTACCAACTTGCATTCCCACTAACAGTGTACAAGGGTTCCTTTTTTCCCACATTCTCACCAATCCTTGTTGTTTCTTGTGTTTTTGATTTTACCCATTATGACAGGTGTGAGGTGATAATCTCATTATGGTTTGCTTTGCATTTCCCTGGTGATGAATGTTGGCAGAGCATCTTTTCATGGGTCTGTTGGCCATCTCTATGTCTTTGGACAAAGGTCTGTTCATGTCTTCTGCCCAGTTTTTAATTGGGTTATTTGCTTTTTGGGTGTTGAATTCTGTAAGTTCTCCATATATTTTTGGATATTAACCCTTAATTGGATATATCATTTGCAAATAACTTCTCCTGTTCAGTAGGTTGTCTTTTAGTTTTGTGGATTGTTTGCTGTGCAGAAGCCTTTTATTTTTATGTAGTACCAGTAGTTTAATTTTGCTTTTGTTCCCCTTGCCTCAGGAGACATATCTAGAAAAATGTTGCTATGGCTGGAGCCAGAGAAATTATTGCCTATGTTATTTCTAGGATTTTATGGTTTCAGGTCTCACATTTAGGTCCTTAATCCATTTTGATTTGGGGGAGGGGAGTTATATGGTGTAAGAAAGTGGTCCATTTTTATTTCTTCATGTGTAGCTGTCCAGTTTTCCTAATACTTGTCATTGAAGTAATTGTCTTCTTTCCATTCCATATTCATCCTCCTTTGTTAAAGATTAATTGACCAGGTAACTGTGGGTTTATTTATGGGCTCTCTAATATGTTCCATTGATCTATGTGTCTTTTTTTTGTGTGTGCCAGTTGCATACTTTTCTGATTACTACAACTTGGTAGTTTATCTTGAAAACTAGGATTGTGATAACTCTAGTTATGTTCTTTTTTAAGATTGCTTTGGCTATTCAGGGTCTTTTGTGGTTTCACAGAGATTTTAGGATTATTTATTATTATTTTAGGATTATTAGTTTTGTGAAAAATGTGTTAGTATTTAGATAGAGGTTGTATTAAATCTGTAGATTGCTTTGGGTAGTATGAACATTTTAACAATATTTGTTCTTCCAATCTGAGCATAGAATTTACCATTTGTGTCATCTCCAATTTCTTTCATCAGTGTTTTATTATTTTAAGGGTAAAGGTCTTTCACCTCCTTGGTTAAGTTTATTCCTAGGTATTTTATTATTTTTGGTAAAATTATAAGTGGAGGAATTGTATTCTTAATTTCTCTTTCTACTACTATACATTCATTATTAATGTATATAAATACAATGTATTTCTCTATATTGATTTTTGTATCCTGCAACTTTAATGAATTAATTTATCAGTTATAATAGCTTTTTGGTGGAGTCTTTAAGGGTTTTCTATATACAGCATCACATCATCTGCAAATAGTGAAAGTTTTGCTTCTTCCTTATCACTTTGGATGGCTTTCATTCTTTTTTTTTTTTTTTTTTTGTCTGATTGCTATGGCTGGGACTTCAGCACAGTATGGGGTAAAAGGGGTGAGAGTGGACATCCTTGTCTCCTTCCTTATCTTAAAGGACAAGCTCTCAGGTTTTCCCCTTTGAGGCTGATGTTTGCCCTGGGTTTTTCATAAATGGCCTTTATTGTGTTGAGGTATATTCCCTCTAAAGATACTTTGTTGAGGGTTTTATCATGAGTGGATATTGTACATTGTCAAATGCTTTTTCTACATCTATTTTTTAAATGTTTGTTTTGAGAGAGAGCACACACACAGTGTGAGTGGGAGAGGGACAGAGAGAGAGGAAGAGGGAATCCCCAGCAAACGTGGGCTCAGTCCCATGAACCTTGAGATCATGATATGAGCCAAAATCAAGAGTCAGATGCTCAACTGAGTGAGCCACCCAGGCATCCCTTACATCTATTGAAATGATCATATGATTTTTATTATTTCTCTTGTTGATGTGATATATTATGTTGATTTATTTGTGAATATTCAATCACCCTTGCATCCAGGAATAAATTCCACTTGATCATGGTGAACAATTTTTTAAATGTATTATTAGATTCAGTTTGCTACCATTTCTTGAGGATTTTTACATCTATGTTCAGAAATATTGGCCTGTAGTTCTTTCTTTTCTTTTTCTTTTTCTTTTTTTTTTCTTTCTTTCTTTCTTTTTTTTTTTGTGAGGTCTTTATATGGTTTTGGTATCCGGGTAAATCTGGCCTAATAGAATGAATTTGGAAGTTTTATTTCCTCTTTTATTTTTTGGAATAGTTTGAGAACAGAAGGTATTAAATCTTTTTTAAATGTTTTTAGAATTCACCTGTGACGCTATCTGGTCCTGGACTTTTGTTTGTTGAGAGTCTTTTGATTAATGATTCAGTGTCATTGCTGTTAACCAGTCTGTTCAAATTTTCTATTTCTTCCTGATTCAGTTTTGAGAGGGTATATATTTTTAAGAATTTATCCATTCCTTCTGAGTTGTCCAATTTTTTGGGCATATTATTTTTCATAATCTCTTATACTTCTTGTATTTCTGTGGTATTGACTGTTATTTGCCTCTTTCATTTTTTATTTTGTTTGAGTCTTCTCTCCCTCTCCCCTGTCACCCTCTCTTTTTTATAAGTCTGTCTAAAGGTTTATCAATTTTGTTTATCTTTTGAAAGGACCAGCTCCTGGTTTCATTATCTTTTCTGTTGATTTATTTTGTTTATTTCTGCTCTAATCTTTATTATTTCCTTCCTTTCACTGCTTTGGGTTTTGTTTGTTCTTCTTTTTCCACTTCCTTTAGGTATAAGGCTAGGCTGTTTATTTCAGGTTGTTCTTGCTTCTTGAGTAGGCTTATTTTGCTGTGGACTTCCCTCTTAGAACTTTGCTGCACCCCAATGATTTTGGACTTTGTGTTTTCATTTTCATTTATCTCATGTTTTAAAATTTCTTCTTGGATTTCTTGGTTGACCCATACATTATTTAGTAGCTTGTTACTTAAATCTCATGCATTTCTGTTCCTTTCAGATATTTTCTCATGGCTGATTTCTAGTTTCATAACATTGTGGTTGGAAAAGATGCATGGTATGACTTAAGTCAGTGTGAGTTTGTTGAGACTTGTTTTGTGGTCTAACATGATATATTCTGGAAAATGTTCTATATACACTCGAAAAGAATATGTATTCTGCTGTTTTAGGGTGGGAAGCACTGAATATATCTGTTAGATCCTTTCAATAAATTGTGTTATTCAAAACCACTGTTTCCTTGTTGAAATTCTGTTTGGATGATCAGTCCATTGATGTAACTTAGGTGTAAAGTCTCCCATTATTCTTGTATTACTATCAATTATTTCCTTTATATTTGTTATTATCTGCTTTATGTATTTGGATGCTTTCATGTTGGGTGCATAAATGTTTAGAATTGTCATCTCTTCTTGGATTGTTCCCTTTATGATTATGTAGTGTCCTTCTTTGTCTCTTGTTCCAGTCTTTGTTTTAAAGCCTTTTTCGTCTGGATACAAATATTGTTTCCCTGGCTTTCTTTTCACTTGCATTTGCATGATATATGCTTTTCCATCCCTTGAATTTAATTCTGTATGTGTCTTTACACAGAAAGAAGTGAAATCTCATATTGGCAGGATATAGATGAGTGTTGCTTTTTTACCTATTCTGTCACCCTGTTTTAATTAGAGTGTGTAGTGCATTTATATTCAAAGTAGTTGTTGATGGATATATATTTGTTGCCATTTTGTAATCTGTTTTATGTTTGTGTCTGTAGTTCTTCTGTATTCCTTTATTCTCTTGCTCTCTTCTCTCATGGTTTGCTGACTTTCTTTAATAATATATTTGGATTCCTTTCTCTTGACTTTTTGCATGTCTCTTCCCAGTTTTTAGTTTGTGATTACCATTAAGGTTATATATAACATCTTTTGCGTATAGCAGTCTATATAAGTTGACAGTAACTTAAGTTTGATCCCATTCTTTACTCCTCTCCCCACTCTGTACTTTAAGCATATGGTGTCATACTTTACATCCTTTTATTTTTCTTTTTAACGTTTTTATTTATTTCTAGGAGAGAGAGAGAGAGAGAGAGACAGCATGAGCAGGGGAGGGTCAGAGAGAGAGGGAGTCACAGACTGAAACAGGCTCCAGGCTCTGAGCTGGCAGTCAGCACAGAGCCTGACGCGGGGCCCGAACCCACGAACTGCGAGATCATGACCTAAGTGAAAGTCGGACGCTTAACCGACTAAGCCACCCAGGCGCCCTGACATCCTTTTAAATTGTAAATCCCTTCATTGATTTTTATAGATGTACTTAACTAAACTGCATTTGTGCTTTCCACTTTTCTTACTCCTACTTTTGGTCTTCCTTTCTACTCCAAGAGTCCCCTTTAGCATTTCTTACAGGACTGTTTTAGTGGACATAACTTCCTTTGACATTTTTGGCTGAGAAACTGTATCTCTCCTTCTATTCTGAATGATAGCCTTGCTGGATAAATCAGTCTTGGCTGCAGGTATTTTCTTTTTCTTTTTTCTTTTTTTAATGTTTGTTTATTTTGAGAGAGAGAGAAAGAGAGAGAGAGAGAGAGAGAGAGAGAGAGAGCGTGTGAGGGACAGCAGGAGAAGCGCAGAGGGAAAGAGAATCCCAAGCAGGCTCCATGCTCAGTGTGGAGCCTAATCCAGGGCTCAACCTCATGACTGTGAGACCACGGCCTGAGCTGGAAACAAGAGTCAGAAGCTTAACTGAGCCACCCAGGAGGCTCAGTTGCAAGTTTTTTCTATCAGCACTTTGAATATATCATGCCACTCCCTTCTGGCCTGCAAAGTTTGAGCTGATAAGTCAACTCAGTTTTATGGGGGATAGTTTTATGGGGTTTCTTGTCTATGTAACTGTTTTCACTTGATGCTTTTAAAATTCTCTTTTTCACTACTTTTTTCCATTTTAATTTCTGTGTGTCTCAGTGTGGACCTGCTTGGGTTGATTTTGTTGAGGGCTCTCTATGCCTCCAAATTCAGAAAGTTTGTTTTCAGCTATTATTTTTGAAATAGGTTTTCTACCCCCTTCTCTCTCTCTTCTCCTTATAGGATCCCTATAGTGTGGATAACTTGCACTTGATGGTATTACTGATTTCCCTGTTTATTTTCATTTTGTGTATTTTTTTTCCTTTCACTTGTTCAGCTTGATTGTTTTTCATCACTCTGTTTCCTAGGTTGCTGATTTCTTCTTCTGCTTGCTCTAGTGTATATTTATTTCTTCTAGTATGTTTTAAATTTCAGTTATTGAGTTCTTAATCTCTGATTGGTCCTTTTTGATGTTTTCTATGTCTCTTTTTAAGGACCCCACTGAGATCCTTCATTCTTTTCTCAAGTCTGATTACTATCTTTATGACCATTACTTTAAATTCACTATTAGGCATATTACTTATCTCCCTTTCGTTTAGTTCTCTTGCTGTGATGTTGTCCTTTTCTTACATTTGGGACGTATTCCTCTGTCTCTGTCTGTTTCTTTGTGTTAAGAACGTCAGCTACATCTGCTGTTGCAAGTAGTGGCCTTATGAAGAGCAGGTCCCATAGTGTCCTGCACTGCAGTGTCCCCTGTTTGCCAGAACTTGGTGCTTCAGGGGTGTCTCCTATATTTCATGTTCCCTACTGTTGTGGGTAAGCCATCTTTGCCTCAAGTTCAGTCATCTGTACAGGCTTCCTGTGTATTGTAGGCAGGATTTGATCCCTCTGTTCTTAATGAGCCAGTCTGGGGCCACCTTTGGCTTGAGTTTAGACCAGATATTTGCCAGAGATGCTGTAGTACCTAACAACAGGGACCTCTCCCTGTGTAGTTGACTAAGAAGGTTTTCTTGGTGGACAGCCTAGAATCAGAGCAAATGTCTGTCCCGAGCCCATTGGTGGGGCCATGATCAGACAGATGTGTGTGATTATCTTCCCTTCTCCCCAGGACAGGAGTCACTTTGTAGTGGTGTCAGGCTGATGCCACCACTTGGGATGGTCTCTGTCCAAGGGTGTATTGGAGGGAGCAGCTTCGGAGGAGAATGAAGGGGTGTGGCACATGGTGTTTGCAAGGTTTATGTACATACATCATCTGCTGGGAGAGGAGACCTGGAGCTGAGACTGGAGAGGGAAAATCTGCAGAAGTATAAAGCACTCAGATGTGCACTTACTATGCTATGTAGAAAATGTTGCACTGCCCTGGTTCCTATACGTGTCTGTGTGTCTAGTCTGGGAGGCAGGGAGGGGAATGGTGACCCTCAGCTCTTTTGTTTAGAGAAGTCTCCCAAGGTTCCCAGCCTGTCTAGCACACATTCTCAGATTAGTAAACAAATCTCTCTATATATACTCCAGTCAGTTTTCAAACTGCTGCTGTATCTCATTGGAGCTGGGGTTTTTTGTGATGTCTCTTGAAGGATGTGGACTCATTTTCCTGTCACTCTTCTGACTTTCCCAGAACTGAGCCTATTGATTTTTAAAGCTCCCGGTATTAAGCCCTGCTGTATGTAAGAACTCATGAAATTATATTCTTCTGTTTTTCAAAGACAGAGATTAATGGGATTCGTTTTCCCCATGTGTTCCCTGTGCCTGGGTGCTTGTTGTGAGGGTCTGGTCATCTCCCCTTTCTATGGCCCTAGTGTCCCTTCTTGTTGTGGACATTTTTGTGGGTCTCTTTAGCGCCTGACCATGTCTTTGCCCTTGGTTCCCTCTTCAGTGTTCAGTAGTCTCTACATTTACCTGTGGAGACTCTGTTCTGCCAGTCTTCAGGTCATTTTCTGGACTATTTACAGTGATGTGGGTGTTCTCTAGTTGTATCCATGGGGCAGGGTGAGGTGAGCTTAGGATCCTTCTACTCCACCATCTTCCCTGGAAGTCCCCACATTACAGTTTTTAATGTCTGCATTCTATCCTGTGTTTGTGTCATGAATTTTAAATTGAAATTTTTAGTGTTGGATGTCTTAACATTCTTAATTTATTTTTTACATGATATAATTTGGGGGACCTCAATTTATTTTCTTAACGCAGATTACTATAAGTAAAATTACAAGATTGCAGCATGTAAAATTCTTGAACCTTTATGAAGTGACAAGGAAAAACCCTCTTTCATTGTTCTAATTCCCATTTCCTTAATTACCAACAATTTTGCATGTTTTATTATTTCCCATTTTTCCCTGTGAATTGTTTTTTCATGTTAACTGACACCGTTTTTTATAGTGCTTTCCTGATTATTTTTAAAAAGCTGTTTATATTAAACAACGCAATACTTTGTCATCCTTATTGGAAATATGCTTAGTAGTTTTTCATTTAGGTTTCATGGTATATTTTTAATGTACCATCATTTAAAACAGTTTTAATATTATTGAATAGTTTCTATGGTATATTTAGAAAAGTCTATCTCAATGATAATTTAATTGTTTACAGCTTTCTTCTATGACTATTATTGTTTCATCCTTCATATTTAGCTCTTTAATATGTTCATCAAAGATTTATTTTGTGTGATTTCTGTGAAGATTTTAATTATTTCTTTTCTAAATGTAGCAAAATTTTTCTAACATCATCAGTTGAATAGCTTCCCTTTAAATATTAATATATAATCATATCCATTTCAGGGCATTTTATTTCATTCTGTCCATTCTCAGATCTTGTACCAATACCATAGTGTTAAATGTTTGTATGTTTAAATGGTCAGTAGACCAAAAAATATTCCTTTTATGCCTTATCCAGTTCAACATTGTCTAAGCTATTCTGAGTGTTTTTGCAGATGGTCTTAGAATCATCTTTCTTGTTTTTCCCCAGGAGAATTTAAAGTGTGCTTAATCTTTTTTATTTTATCACTCATCCAAATCTGTGATGTGTCTCTCCTTTTATTCAGTGCTTCTGTCTCTTGACAAAGTTTTCATCTTTCAGTATTATTCCTGTTCTTAGATGTTGTACATACTTTGTTGTCATTATTAACAGGTTCACTTTTTTCTTATAATTTCTACTGTCTATTATATAGGGAAATTACTGATTTCTATGCATTGATCTTATGTCAAGCTATTTTACTGTTGTTGTTTATACTATAAGTATTCTGTCTTATTTTTCTTGACATTTTAGGAATACATTGATATTACCTTAAAACCTCCTATATGTCTTCCCTCAAATAAACTGTATTCAAATAAATTTATCAATAAATTATGAAAGCTAAACTTTCACAGCACAGTGTCCTCTAGGATGACAGATTTACTTAGCAATGTTTTGTTAGAAAACATACCTCTATCTGGGTTTTGGGAAATTAGACCTACTCCAGAAATCCATGTGCATAAGAGGAGATGTAAATGGCTATTTAAATATATATTTTTACTAATATGAATAATATACAGCCACAATTTGATATAACTTATGTTAAGTACAGTTTTAATATGTTTTCTAGCTGTATTTTTTCTCTTCATTTATATGCAGATCATTTCTGAGTCCAGTTTTAATAGTAATGAATTGTATTTCAGAGTCATTCTATATCATACTGATAACAACCATTATGAATTATTATGTGCTTTAGGAAACCCCAGTCCTTAACTCCAGGAAAAGTTCATACAAATGTAACAGGAATTCCTATAGGACATCTTTAACAAGGGTTATAAAGATGTTATTGACTGAACCTAGATTGAAAAAAAAATATTTTTTAGACATTAATTTGAAAATCAGTCAATATAAGTGGAAGCTCTATTTGCCATTCAGTGAGATTCACTAAAGACATGACCTTCCATCCTCTCTGTTGTGTTCTCCTTTCTACTGACTTTCTTCTTGGTTTGCTTCACCACTCTGTCCCAGTCCAAAAAATAGCAAAATGGTGAAGCATTACCAGGAATTATTTAGGGGTTTTTTTATGATTTCAGGAGAAAATAAGTCATAAAATGTTTTTTTTTTCCTTTTAAAATAATTGCTATCATAAGGGAATGATTTTGTTTAGCTCATAATCTGGTAGGTCTATTAATTCCATGGTTATTAACCATTTCTTCTGTATTTATGCCACCTCAGGATAGGAAATGCTAATGGCTCCACTGGCATTTTCATCAAGAGAAATGTCTTGATATCTAGATACTTTGATTATATCTATTCAGTAAACTTTTCATTAGTCCATATTTTGCTTCCTCAAATGTGTAGAGAAGCTCACTAATTATCTTGGAACATTAGGCTAAGTAGAAAACCTGGTGGAAATTTCTGTGGGAAGTATCATTTTTCAGAATGTTTCCAAGGATGTGGGAAGGGCTGGGATTGTAATTTACCTGTTTAATAGCTACCTGGAGTAAGCTGATATGCACTACTCATTCCCCAGATATTCTTCTCCTCACCTTCAGCAAGATGTTAAATGCTTTTAAATAGCTATTCTGTACTGTTTTATTGGTGTTAACAGAACTGTTATGGCTGTTACTGGCCATCTTTATAGCCCTTTGCTGCTTCACTTCCACAGCATGCATGTCTGGCTACCAAAAATGTCATTGATCATTGTTTTAAGCATCATCCTTAGATGATAAAATTGGTGATATCATTGAATGACAGATTCAAAAGTATCGTAAAAAGTCTCTCCAACAGATGGCAAATATACCACTGTTTACATTTTTTAAATGAATGCTACAGATGGTAAGAAATTATTCCTCCATGTTTAATAGGAAAATTCCACAGCATTTCTACAAAGGCACTTTTCTTTTTACTGCAAGGAAATATATTCAGTAATTTAGCTACCAACCACTCTTTTGACTTCCAAATTGTATATTGGAAGCATATGGGAAAGATGTCTAAAGAGCCAGTATTCATTTTTTCTTTATGTGTCCTTAAATTTATTGATGTAAAAGTAAATAGGAATGAGAAAGGTGTATGGGTGTGTTCATTTTTAGGGAAAAAATCATAATTCCTAAATCCATTCTTAGGTAATTTACTCATTCAATTACAACATGTTTCATGATTAAAATTTCTTGGCTAAAAGAAGACATTTAAATGTCACATCTTTCCATTTTAAAGAATATCATTTTTAAAGTACTGATAGTCTGTATTGTATACTAATTCTATGCTTGTATTATGAAATGATATAACAGTGTTTTAAATGAAAGGAATATCTTAATAAATAAGCATTAGACAATAAGAATTTAAATTTTCTATTTGATTATAAATATGATTATAGTTTTAGTAGCAGAATCGTAGACATTATTACACATTAACTAGTTGTTCATACCTTAAAATATTTAGTTCTTTTCTCTTAGTAGTGTATACATACTCTGTGGCACTTATGAGGAAATCAGCTCCTTCATAATTAAACTATTTTATGCCACATATTTTAAAAAACAAAAAATTTAATTCTGACATCAGAATCCCTTTGTACAATGTTAGTATCATTCTCACCTTTTTTTTTCTTTTGAACAAATTACTGTAACTGTCTTGTTCTGCTTTCTTTTTTTAAAAAAATATTTTTAATGTTTGTTTATCTTTGAAGGAGTGAGAGACAGAGCATGAGCAGAGGAGGAGCAGAGAGAGTGGGAGACACAGAATCTGAAGTAGGTGCCATGCTCTGAGCTATCAGCACAGAGCTTGACGTGGGGCTTGAACACATGAGTGGTCAGATCATGACCTGAGCTGAAGTTGGAGGCTTAACCGATGGAGCCATCCAGGTACCCAGTCTTGTTTCCCAAATGTACATTTAACTTTAAAAATATATAAATTTTATCTGTTTGAAAATACACATGATAAGATTTTCCCCTTCAAATAGTCTCTTGAAAGATTTCCCACTTGTTGGGGCACCTGGGCAGCTATTGGTTAAGCGTCCTACTTTGGCTCAGGTCATGATCTCGTGGTTTGTGGGTTCGAGCCCCGCAATAGACTCTGTGCTGACAACACGGAGCCTGGAGCCTGCTTCAGATTCTGTGTCTGTCTCTCTCTCTGTCCCTTCCCTGCTCATGCTTTGCCACTATGTCTCTCCCAAAAATAAATACAAACATTAAAAATAAATAAATAAAAAGAAATATTTCCCACTTGTGAGTATAAGGTCCCTGAAGGGCTGATAGTAGAAGTAGTCTCTGGTTGTATCTCACATAACAGATATCTTGTTATATTTATGTGCTAAGAGTTGAGATGCAATCCTCCTTGCCTTCTGGTTGTTGTTTGTTCCCATCATTTCTTCTTTATATAGACCTTTAATAAACATAAAAGGCATTGTTAAAATTCAAATTCTGTAATTTTTTTAAAAATCCAAACATTATTGAAATGAGTGGACTCAAAAACTGTTGTTTATAGGTCAACATTTAAAATTTCATGGCATATGTGTTTTATGACAAGATAGTACCCAGTGGCCTTCCAAAGGCAGGATATAGACATTGCCTCAGTGTACCAAAGCCAAGACCATTTAAGGCAAAACTGTTAGAAATTCTTTTGTAGTTTTGATTTCTATTTTTTAAACACAGGTTCTCAAACATTATATCATAATCACATAGAAGACTGGTTAAAACAAAGATTACTGTGTCAGACCCAGAGTTTCAGAGTCAGAAGTCAGGGATGGGTCCCTAAAATTTGCATTCCTAACAGGTTCCCAGTTGACTTTAATACTGCTGGTCTTCGAGAAATACTACTTAAGCATTAAGACAAAGGGAAAAAGTTCTAACGTTCTAAATTCTGTTTTGCCATTAGCTGTGTGATCTTGGAAATGGCATTAACTGCTGCAGGTTTACTGGTTTATTGTTCTTCTAATGAGAGCTTTTATCTAGGTGATCACTCATTTTCTTGTGTTTCACCCAAAAATCTGTGAATACAAATCAAGAGCCACAAAAGAGCATATAGCACCTTTATACTTAGGGTGATTCAAAGGTCTTACAAAAGACAGAGCTCTGAAAATATGTTTTAAATTACACTGGAATTTTGTTCTTCATCCCTACTTCCTCTGAAAAGGTGACTACAATTGGGATAACTGAACTTATTGTGGCTATCATTTTGTAATGAATAAAAATATCAAATCACTATGATGTACACCTAAACCTGATAGGATATTGCATGTCAATTACACTTCAATTAACAGTCTCCACTTGAAATATACCAAAAAAAAAAAAAGAGAGAGAGAGAGAGAGCAAGTGAGCGAGAGAACTAAAAATGTTTTCTAATGTGTATGCTTTTCTAATGGTTTTAATCTTGTCTTTATCATATTACAAAATTATTGTGACGTCCCCACAACAATGTTGTCAGAAATGTCTTGGTCTCAGTCTGCTCTTTGGGCTCAATGCCGTAGAAGTTAGTTCCTTAGCACTATCTATTGATTTAAAACTCAAGATGTCTAGAACATCTTCCCAAGCCCCCATGTGGTAAATTTTTCAATAAATACTACTTTCTGTTAGTTATAATGGTGGCTTTTCTGCTCCCTCTTTTTCAGAGACTTAAAAACCTCTGAATTAGAATTAGAATGGCTGGAACTTGGAAATACACAAATGTTCTCTCCATGATTAATGTGATTGGGTTCTACTTAGCTTAAATTTACCTAGGACTATTTAATCTTTCTGAATTACATTATTGTGTTTCAGTTACAACTGAGACCATGTTGGTCATTGATGAAAACAGACTGGAAAGATTATTGACTCTTCAGAATCTGTATAGGGCATGAGGGCTTTCTTGTTTTGACAGAGCAACTGAGTGTTAGGAAAATGTTTTTCAAATTTGTGCCATTGGCAGTCTCCAAAATTTTACCAAAAAGGCTATTAAAGTATTAATAGTTGTAAAGAAATCAGATATCATACTCTTAAATTTTATTTATAGTCTGTTCTTTTATAAAATTGATCAGTCTGAAAACTTCTCTGGCCTGTAGGTTCTCCTTTCCCGTCTCCCCCTTTAATAGTGATCCTTAAAAACAAGATCATCAAAAAAAGCTAAAGCTCATATCAGTGTATGTGGCCTGTTGTGTAAACATGACCAAAATGGCAAATGAAGGAATGTTTCCACAATTGCTTCAAGCAAGTCATCCACAGTCATATGTTTTGCTATTTTAGAGAAAGTGCTAATAATACTTGTGTTAAAGAGTCCATCTAAAAGATACATAGACCCTTACGGAACTTAAATTTTAAAAAATAAATATCTTTAGGAGAGAATGATAGCATGTTCAGTAGAAGACCTTAAAGTATAAAATCATTATTACATTAGGATAAATTAGTGTTGCAGCATTGTAATGAGAATCAAAGTTCAAAGAGACAAAATTAATGAGATAAAATTTCCCACTATTAAAAAAGATAGCTTGTGTTTATAAAGGAATGACAATACCAGTTTGTTTCCTAGGTGTCAGTGCTTGAATAATACCATAGTTTCAACTATCTGTACTTAAAATTTAAATTTTAGACACCACTTTAAAATTTGTGAGTAGAATAGTTTTTACCAATTCTCTTTAACAATATCTGCACAGCTGTGTTTTATTATTGAATGAAGTATAAAATTGACAACTCTAATAATAATAGTGATAATTCAGATACTGTTAACCTAGTCTAAAAAGAATTTCTGAAATAAATTTTACTGAAATTGTCATATAATGAAGTAGGTTTTTGTTGTTGTTGTTGTTTTATCTCCTCTTTAGAGATGAGGAAACTAACCATTGGGGTAACATGGGCAAGTGACTTGCTCAGAGTTAAAATTGTATGAAAAGTATAGCCAGGACAGGATCTGATCCAGTGATTTCAATATCTACTCTTTCTACCTAATTTCTACCTGCATGTAAAAAGCAAATGTAGACAGGGCCACCTGGGTGGCTCAGTCAGTTGGGCGTCTGACTTCATCTCAGGTCATGATCTCACAGTCTGTGGGTTTGAACCCCACACTAGGCTCTCTTGCTGACAGCTCTTGCAGGCAGAGCCTGGACCCTGCTTCAGATTCTGTGTCTCCCTTTCTCTTCTCTCCACCTTGTGTTGTATCCAAAAACAAAAACAAAAAAAACAAAAACAAAAAATATTAACATTTCTTTTTTTTTTTTTTTTAAGTGAATGTAAACAATAACATACAAAGTTCATTTTGTTTGTACATCGTCATTGGGTCTGGAAAACTTTGCAGAAGAATTTGTTTCGTTCTCACCAAAATAGTCATAATTTATAATTCTTTAACAATTACTGTATTGTAATCATGTGGTTTTTTTTCTAGAACCCTAATATCTTTCTATTCTGAACTGTTTTTCTTTTGTAATTAGTATAGGTCACTCTCCCAGCTTTTGTTAAAATATTAGTGAAGTACCAGTGGATTCAATGTCATGGAATCCAGTGGAGTTAAATTATCACTTCTGACTGATAATTGTCAAGAGCAAATTATCTCTGAATTCATTAGGGAGATTAACACTTGTAATTACCTTTATTTGAAGAAGAGGAAGAAGGAGAAGGGGGAGAGGGAGAGGGAAAGGGAGGAATTAGTTCAACGAAGAAAAGTGAAAAAAATACTTTTTATTTGACAAAAATGTTGCTCTTGGCTGTAATTAAGAAAATAAGTGCCTGAACTGCCAAGAATATTATTTTGCGCCTATCATACACTAACATCTCATTTCTTTCTGTTAAAAGGTGTTAGGCTCAGCCTCTATTTTGATAATTAGGTATTCTCAAATCTAAGATCATATTGACAACCAGAAATTTTGCCAATAATTCCAACTTGAAACCAAAATCTTGAGTAAAGTGCCAACTACCATCCTCCATTTTGCCCTCAAATATTTATTATAGTATATTATCAACTGTTAATCTAATATTTGTTGGAGAAAGAAATATAACCTACCCTGAGTTTCATTATATGAACTCACTGATTTAATGTAATCTTACTCATTAGTTTCAGTACTTCAAATATATACTCCTTCTGAGTACCTAAAAATGTCTTTGGGTCACAAGGCAGTTATAGTTAAGTCCTTAAAGAGGAAAACAGTTCTTCAGTTCCCATATATGTGGCACACAGTGTAAAGTTCTTTTATAATTGGAAAATGTCTCAAGAAGCTTTCCTCTGTCTCACCAGAAAGGCATGTTTAAAATTTGCTATGTATATACTGGGTCAGAGAATAGAATTTTCAAAAAATCATTATTAACTTCCCCTGTGCTATCTAATTTTATCTATGGTGAGCAACATTGACTCAAACTGAAGAACAGCATTATAATGAGGCTTAAGTTTAAGTATGTCATGTGCAACTGATTAATGATGGAGGCTTGCATTTCTGAAGTAAACATTTTTTCTTTGGGTCCTCTTTTAAATACAGAACAGTGTATTAGTTGTAGAAACTGAAGAGTACCTTTATTTTTAAAGTTACTAGCTGTTTTTAAGCCAGTTACATGTTATCTCTAAAAGGTTGGGATAGTGGTAATGATAGCACATGTTTATGAAAAAGAAATGGGTAAAAATTAAAGAAAGTTTGTCTTTTCTGAATGAACCTGATGACAGACATGGATTACAAGATTGAGTGAAGGGAAAACTTTCTCTACAATGGATATATAGGGAATTATTCTCTACTTATTAATCATAGTAATGTTCATGACATTTCTAAGCCTTAGAAGTAGGAATTCATAATAGATCCAATCACCCTTTTACATAATTATGCAGTCAGAGGGTGCCAAACTGAAGGCATTTTTTAAAAGTTCAGAATGGAATAAAATTCACTTTCTAAATATTGGATAACCTTATTTGAATATCAAAATAGGCTTTTCCAAGTTATTAGAATAAAAGCATTTACTTGGTAAAATGTGTTTATAAGACAGGTTCACATGTTTTGTACAAATACAATTCATCTAAAGCTCATAGCATTGCTAGTAAAGTCAATTACTTTCTTCTTGGTCACACATTATTTGGCAGGAAGTCTATTGTTGCTGCAACATTTAGGTTTTACAAGCAGTTCTGTTTTATAGGAAGCAGTGGTAGTATTTTTTAAAGAGAAGCTATATAATGCATTTTACACTCTCTGAGGTGAAGATTTATTGTATTCAGTGGTGCCAAGAATAGATAGCATGGGCTGGTAATATACAAACATGTCCATGGTCATGATACAGTAGTCCAGCATTGACATACAAAATGTCTCCTATTTCAGCCCCTGACATCTCAATGGAGATTGGCAGCTCAATCTTGTACTAACTTGTCTAAACATGCGGCAGAGTTCTAAAATATGAATCTCTGTGTGCAAGTAAAAACTCTAAATATATTTACTAATTTATGACTTTTTTACCCATAGAAATTGCCTAATATTTTAAGGTTAAATATGTAAATAAAATTTATTCTCAAAATGATTTTAATTTTAAGACTTTTATTAAACCAACTAGGCACCATGTGTAAAATGTGTGCTTATTTTGATGTTATTTATAATTATTTTAGAATTTGTTATCTAAATTAAATTTGATCAGCCTACTGGAAAGTTTTGAGCTTTCATGACTCCCTGTCTTGTTAGAAGTAATTTGGTCAAAGGGTAAAACACAGTTAAGTTTACAGACAGAGATATTAACATTTGCAATGAACATGCATTTGAGAATCATGAAGAGTAGTTTTAAATATTTTAATGAGTAATTTGTTTGTCTAATTACATAGTAAAACAGCTATTAGTAGTAATCAGACATATTAAGATAAAACAGATTGACTTGTTTCTTACTGCCTTTGCTTAGAGAAATGAATGTAATTATTTGTGATTTTAATAAAGTTTTTGGTTTAGAGTATGTCAGTTCTACTCCACTGTATTCCAATGTAATATGAACATGAAGATATAAAGTTATGCATTTGAACATAACTAATACTATAAATTATTTGTTGTACTAGTGAACCCGTTAATCAAAGAAAATGTGGTAAAAACCTAGGAGAGGATCCCATGGGTCTTTAACCAATACTATCATAAGATCCAATGAAAACTGGAATATATATTCTAGGATATTGTCCATTACTCTGCTTAAATGAGATATGCTACTTTTAGAGAAAGGATAATGAATAAATGGATGAATGAATGAATAAATTGAATGGAATAAAGAAATAAACTAGCAAACAGATAAGCTTACAACTTGATTAAACTACAGCATTTTGAACTTCTGCTACTATTATAGCTTTCATGTCTTCTTTTCCCTTGGACACTTAATGATTCCCAGTGTAGATTCCTATTACCCTCACCAAAAATAGTGTCACTTTACAGAGCAAATGCCTGTCATCTAATTTCATTGAAAGTTTGCTTCAAATCAATGAACATTTGAATTAACAGCATGCTGGATATTAACTGCTGAGTTGTGCACTTAAGGTACATTTTTAATGCAACTTTTGTTGATTAACCTATAATAATAATACTAGTTTATTTACATTTCAGAATTGTGAACTATATTGACCAAAAAACAATGAAAATGAAGTAATATATTAGGTTTTACTATTTCCTAGGAACAATAACAAACGACTTATTAATCCTAGAAATCTGTCATCTTGAATTTCTAATTTTTCTTCTGCCAACTACTGATATATAGTCTCCTATTAAATTCCTAACACAGACACAACACACCCATTATTATTACCTTCATTGACAATTTTTTTAATCTCAAAAAGAGCATATGTAATTCCATATCACATCATGTCATATAAGGTTACTCAGAATAGTGTTACATGC
Source organism: Crocuta crocuta (assembly GCF_008692635.1). Classification (NCBI taxonomy): domain Eukaryota; kingdom Metazoa; phylum Chordata; class Mammalia; order Carnivora; family Hyaenidae; genus Crocuta; species Crocuta crocuta. The sequence goes on along the minus strand of NW_027529594.1, from coordinate 542,838 downwards.
AGAGCATTTGCCTGCCTAACAATATGCCACATTTTTTAAGTGTGATATGATAAATCTTTCCAAGCTTTACTAGTTCTGGATACTGTTAGGAAAATATAGCATTGTTTGTACATGAACGATGTGAAAGGAAATGGCACACTTTAAAAAGAAATTTTTTAAACGAGGTCATGCCTGTAAACTCTTCAGTTTCATATCAGGAATGAAGAAAATGGATAAAAGATTCTAAATTTTAAAAAATTAACATAGATAGATAGATAGATGCCCAATTATTCTCATATTAACTAAATTGAAACAGCTTAAAGGAGATGAAGACTTTTTTTTCAAAGCTTTAAGATTTCAGAGCAAATTTAATAAACAATATTTTATAAATAAACTGCCAAATAATAATGGTAAGAAATTTTAAAGAGAAAATGTGAAAATAGAGGTATTTGACAAAATATTAGAGGCAATTTAGGAAGCCTATTAGCATAGGGAAAACAGTACCAAATTACCTTCTTGACACTATATTAAAAACAAAAGAGCAAAGAAAAGGAGACAATTTTCTTGGAACTAGGAATCAATTTATAGTGAAAACAACTAATAAAAGTATATAGAAGAGTCAGTTGAAGGCCTTTGATATAAAATTGAGGTATTTTGATCGTAGAAAGTGAAAGAAGAGGCAGATTTCAAATAGAATCAAATAAACCAAATAGAACTTCAAGAGTGAAATTCATTTATATATGTGTATTTGGTAATAGAAATTCAGTGGATAGTTTTACTCAGCATATTAAACTCAAGTGAAGAAAGTACAAATTCTTTCCAAGACAAATACAATTAATCAGCATGCAGCCAGTTCTGCAACACATGGAATCATTTATATACATAGAAGAATAAGTTTCAACATCGATATTATTGGAGTTTCAGAGAAATCTGATTTTATATATTGAATTTCATATATCGTTGGTGAATCTGCAAATTGGTAACCATATTGGAAACAATTTGGCATTCATTATAAATTTAAACATGAGTATCATTGATTTCCAGCTCTTAGGTGTATAACCTACAGGAATCATTTCATATGCATTAGGGGACCTACAGAGCAAAAACAACCCAAATCTTCATCAGTATTATAAATAATAAATGATATGCTCAAGCAATAGAATATTATATAGTATTGAAAATGAATGATTATAGCTACATAAGGAAAAGAATGAATTTCAAAAACATGCTAAGCAAAAAGGAAAGCTTCAGAAAAATATACATTATTCCATTCATAGAAATTAGGTATAGGCAACATTAAATAATATGTTGTTTGTTTCTACATATTTATGTAACAAATCTATGAAAAGCAAGGAAATTATAACATTTAAAAGGCGAAAGATTTATACAATCTGAAGAGAAACCAGAGTATTATGATAACATTTAAGATAGGAGTTATCTTTAGAAGAGAAGAGATGTGATGAGGTGGAGGGAGAATACAGTAGCTTGGGATTTGGATAATATCGTGTCTAAGGAACATAAAAGTACACACAAACTTCTAATCAGAATAGTAGGATATGGAATGTGGGATTATATTAAAAGATTCATGACCAAGTAGATTTTATAGCAGGAATTCAAGGTTGATTTAATATCTGAAACTCAGTATAATTTATCACATTAATAGGATAGGGAGAAAATATTATATAATCACGTTAATAAGTAGAGATGATTTTCCCCTAAAGGCCAAAGATATCTGCTCACATCATACTATTCAACCTTGCATTAGATGTCCTAGGTAGTTAAATAAGGCTGTATAAGTACTGTGTATTATAAGTTATGGGTATTTAACTTTTGATAGTGGAGCATCTGATTAATTGACCTTGATAAACACTGTCAAAAAATATGAGCAACCACTTAAACACATATTTTAAGGAATGAAAGTGAGTTTCCAATAGTATGGTGATTTGAAATTTACATAATACTTCAATTGAACTTTTTAAAGACAGGCACCTTATCTTCCATTTGTTTCAGTGTTTATCATTGTATCTGTTGGAAATAATATATATTTCCTGCTGGTTCTCTCCAACCAGAGAAATAGAACCCCTAGGAAATATGTATTAAGAGATATATTTCAAAGCATAGCTTCATGTTGTTGTAGGGGCTAGCTAGGCAAGTATTAAATCCATATAGCAGGCCATGAGAAAGGTCAGACTGGCACAAAATGAAGCATCTAGTTCCAGGCAGAATTTCTCCTTCCTTAAGGAAGCCTCAGTTCTTAAGAACTTTCAATTAATTTAATTGAGCCCATCCAGATATCTAGGATAATCTCCCTTACCTCAAGATGAACTTAAACACATCTGTGTAATACCTGCACAGAAACAATGAAATTGATGTTTGACTAAATAACTGTATACCGTGGCCTAACCAAGTGGAAACACAAAACTGACATTCATGGTCTAATCTTTGTCAACTTGGCACCCATAAAGAAATCTCCTTCAATTATATTAATCTCTAAATAAAGATAATGATATACCTCTGCCTTACATGATATAGCTATCTTACATGCAACTGAAGACATGCTAATCCTTTTTTCATAGGAGGATGCAAAGACCTTATATAATGTTTACTCTTCTTCACTGATATTCAGGAATTTCAGTTCTATGGTATAAAATTAGCTGCTACTCATGCATGTTATATTAAATAATAAGAGAAAAAGAGAGGGTGGACAATAAAAATATTGTGTTAATGTATATAACTAGATGTGTTCATAAGAAAAGAAGGAAGACGTATTCATAATGAAAAAAGGAAATGTTCATAATGTATCAGGGTTCTCCAGATGAGAGAGAGGGAGGGGGAAGCGTGGTAGAGGGAAAGATAGGAAGAGAGAAAGAGAGATTGATTGGGATTTATTTTAAGGAATTTGGCTTACATGAGTCCCAAATCTGATGCAGGGGGCCGGCAGATGAGAGATTCAGGAAAGGGTTGAAGTTCTAGTTCAAAAGTAGTCTGCTGGCTGCATCACTTCTTGCTTGTGGAAGGTCATTTTTTGTTCTGTTAAGGCCTTCAACTGATTGGATGAGGCTGAAACGTTGTGGAGTTTATCTGCTTTATTTCAAAATCCACCAATTTAAATATTAATGTCATCCCAAAATTACCCACACAGAAATAGCTAAAATAATTTCTGTTGAAATATCTGGGCCTCATGGCCCAGCCAAGTTGACATATGAAATTAACCATTGCACATAACTATTCTGTTTTGCAATTGGTCATGTGATATAGCTGGTATTTATGGCCACTTTCTTCTACTACTGATTCCATATCCCCTTTACCCTGAGCAGTGATTTCCACTACTTGTAGTTCTTTACCTAGTAGGTGATTCACATGGTCTTGAAGGTTCTGGATCATTAGACGTCTAGCCTGAATTGAGTTGTTGTAGTTTTCCATGGACTTTTCTCTGCCATTCAGGGACATGCAGAAGCCCAAAGGGGCCGAATGGCAGTCTCAACTTCCTATTGAGTGGTCATAGTTGTTTCCTGGTTGTAGCAATAATTTCTTTGGAACTAAAACCTCTAGAACATCAGGTCCTAAGTTGGTAGGAAAGGAAGCAAAAATTTTGCATGTGGATCACTTGGGCTAAAAAAAAATCTATGGAGCTGCTTCTACTTTAGAACATACTATCTTGGAGGACATTGCCTCAACCCTGCAAATTATTGGAAACTATACTGATCTTATTGCTTATTGGTGCTATAAATATTCTTCAAAGGCCATTTTACCATTTTAGGAAGACAGCTGCTTCTGGATAATGGGTACCATGGTGAAACCAGTGAATTTCATGAACATGGGCCCATTGCTACATTTCATTTACTGTGAAGAAAGTTCATCCATAAGAAATAATGTGTTGAATACTATCATGGTGGATAAAGCATCCTGAAATCCGTGGATTGTAGTTTTAGCAGACGCACTGCATCCAAGAAAGAAAGATCCCTTTCCAAAGTAAATGTTTCTTCCAGGAAGAACCCTTTCCAGAGTAAATGTTTCTTCCAGGAAGAACAAAGTACAGCCCTTTCCATGTCAGAAGTGGTTCAGTGTAATCAACCTGATACCAGCTAGCTGGTTGATTATTTCAGATTATGGTGTCATCTAAATGACTTGGTATTGGTCTCTTCTGCTGGTAGATTGGGCATTCAGTGGTGTCCATAGATACATATGTGGGCTTTGGTGTCTGGAAGTCCATGTTAGTATTTCCAGAGAACAAATGTTAAAATTAAAAACTTAAGGATATAATTTTTCACAATAAATATCTAGGTGGGTAATTAACAAGTATTATTGTAAAAAGTTGCCAAGGTTGATCCAGTTTCATAAGACCAAGTATATGCCAAAAGCAAGGCAGAGGGGAGGGTAATCTTTAATGCATTTCTACCTTTACAAGCACCTAAGTACTTCTGATAATTTGACATTTATCTATAAAGATATGTGTACTTGTAACTTATTTTTAACACTCCTTGTGCCATGAGACCAGAGAATCCCATTGTTTGTGAACTGTAACTACTTTATACCCCCATCCAGAAGATATCCTAACTGTTGCTCTTGTCAAGGGGTTAACATTTATTCATAAAGTGATAAAGGATTTGGTTGTCAGAAAGGCATGTTTTGCAAGCCCTACTTCTACCACTGAGCTGGGTTTTGTAGACCATGATCTTTAATGTATTCCCAGTTGTAACTGCTCTGGTTAGAGAATTGTGTCTTCCAGAATAATTGGCTCAAACTTTGACTTCTGAGGACAGTTTACCTGTTTCCTGGCAAACAATCCTTCACTAATAATCTTTGAATTACCAACCAACCTGAAGTTTATTTCTCAAGTTGTACAAATTGGATTTTCTTTTCTACAAGTGATATACTATATTAATTAGATGCACTTTCTAAATGGCATCAAGCTTTTCTATAGATACACAAGTGCGAAGGGAAAGCAGACAAAGCAAAGCAGTTTTGTAGACAATTTGAGAAAGCCTTACTTTGAAAGGATTTTGAAAAATAATGATTTACCTGAATGTTTAATCATTGCAAAGGAATGATCCTTTTTATAGCATAATTGATGTACACAAGATCGTTGAAGACATTACTCATATAAAGCACATTTTAAAATTATATAAAACTATATTAAACTAGCATCTTTAAGGTAAAAACCAGTCAGGCATCAGCAATTTCACATATAATTTAAATATTTTATAGTTTTATCTTTCTATCATTGTGTAGTCACACTGTTTTTAAGTTTTTGATACTGTTTCTATTTAATTTTTCCTGTGGCAATAAGTATTAAAATTATTATATTTGTTGTTTTAGGGAAGCGTGTTATTGTTGGGGAAGAAAAAAGTTTCCTTTATCCTTTAAAGTTCTTCTGGCTCGTCTAAGAATTAATTTGACTTGATATAGATTAATAGGAGAAAATAAAATTTAAGTATATATGTATAGGGAACCCACATAAACATGAGAGATTTCAAAGATAAGTCAGGCAAAATGAAGTATATATGTCATTCTGAACTAAGGAGAAGGAGGTGAGGGCCCAGGACTTCAAAGGGAAGGAAAGCAGTTCACAGGAAAAGAGTAAATATCTGATAAACAAATATTTGCTGTCCCACACAGAAACAATACAGCACGAGAGGAATTTTAACAAACACACTTTGCTAAATTCTTCTCTGTCTACCACCCCTATTTCATTTTATAATGTAGCTATCTTTGGTGACAGTTCCATTCCTGGAGCATGTCCTTTATCTAAATTGTTTTAGGAAGTTAGGGAGAAGGTCATAGTTTCTTCCTGAGTCTTTTGGGCCTTGATTGTTTTCAGCTCAAAATAATCAACATTCCAAAGTGGTGCATCCTGGAAGAGTTTGTTTTGAACCCCTCTCCCCCACGTTATTGAAACTTAAATCATTTTTAATGACTGAAATTTGTATGATCTTGACTCTGATGACTGGGTTTTGTTTATCTCACACACAGTATAAGAGTTACAGAATGCTACAAAAATGTTCCAACTGACTGGGACCCACTGCAGCCCCATATTATTCCTACATATATAAATAGTAGTAAATGTGAGGGGAGACAGGGATGAAAAAGACATACAAAGCAATGTGCCACTTCTTAAGGAATTTTCTCAGGAGATTCAAACCCCATGTAAATATTTCAGCCATTTTCTCACATGAACTAAGATTTTTATGCCTCTTACACTGCTTAAAGAAAAGCTGACACCCAAATTGATATTCAGCTTTGTTTTCCTTTATCCCTTTGAAGCTTAGTGGATACCCAGGAAGGAGAAAGGAAACAAAATGGAACACAACACTCAGTAATAGATGATCCACAGGTCATACATGCAGACAAGTTTGTGTGACTTCAGGAGTGGCCCTGCCATCAAAATATATCTGTGGTGTTACATTTGCTTTCACCAAGGAGGACTTTTTAAGGGGACAGGTGGGAATATGGATATCACTTTAACAGGTATTTTTTAAAAAATCTTTTGTTTCCAACTGAATCTTAAATGGCTTACCTTTGATTATCCTTGATACTCCCCTATGAAAGTACATAGTGAATAACCTTTTTAAAACTTAATTTACTGATGTGTCTGTTAATATCAGTCTGTAGTCTGTAATATCTTTGTGTGACAAGCCCTATCAAATGACATACAGTGGACATAGTAATGCGCCTGTGCTGTAGCAACTCATGATAGAGGCTTATTCTGTCATTTGATCTTTATATCTGATGGGTCCCTGCTGAACCTGAATGAGTGACTGAAAATGACAGGAAGAGCAAGTCAGTGCCTTGCAGCTCAATGGTAGGTTGATCAGCACCTCAACTAAGGAGTCTTTGTGCTGGTATGAATCTTGATGCAGTGTTGGCACAAGCCTGCCACAACATGTGCTTGCCTCTCTTCGATATGGTTTTCAAATTCCTGATTTATCACTTTGACATTTGAGAGAGTAAAGGAAAAAAAAATAAAAAGCACAATTCAATGATAGCTAACAACTTTTTCTTTCCTCAAGGATTTTGTAGGTTTGCCTGAAGAGAGTTGAATCTCTATTTGATTGTTAATTAGAACTGCTATATGAACACTCCAAAAGCAAAACAAGTATAATTTGGTTTCTGTCATATTTGTGACAGTAGGGCAAAATCGTCAGTTTACTGCAATTAATGAGTAACTGACTCCAGGACTGCGGAAGTGATTGGCCTCAAAGAAGATTTTAAATGTATTATAATGCCAGATTTTTAAAAGTTTCATACTACAGAGTAGTAATAAATTTAAATACATGTGCAGACAAATAAAACTCGGGCCATCCTTAACAGCCCTACTTAACTAAAATTGGTTTAGACAGAATGCCATTTACTTAAAGTCAAGTATGGACATTATGTTTGGTATTTGGTTTGCTGACATTAGATAAATACTTGAATATTTTGGATGTTAATATGAGCAACTCGACACCCTTTTTAAAAAATGTCCTAGGTCTTTTGTTGAACAGATCATTATGGAAATGGTGTGTCTCAATTCACACTTGAAACACAGACAACCATCAATGGTAATGCCATGTGAGAAGCCTCAAAAACCTCATTGGAGGTAACAAAGGTATATGGGAAGAGAATTAAAAAGATATTGCATCACATTGCTAGAGACTGACTATACCCTGTAAAGTTTTCAATGATAATTCTATGTTACCCACTTCTTAGTTTAGGAGTAGATGCATCTAGTTTTCTTTATTAATGGTTCATAAAACAGTAAATTTAATTAAATATATCTGCCCTTTTTTCTGTTTTAGTAATTATATTTATTTTCATTTCTTATTTATTTTACTACCTTTCAAATAAGTGGTCAACATATAACATAAAAATGTTACCTTTTTAGTCAATCATTTATTAGTAATAATCATTTAGTGTGTGTAAGGAAGCATCATGAGATTCTATCCTTTGAGATGTATTATTTGTTAATCTCTCTGACTTACACTGAACTCATTCACTCATTTTATAATCACTTGGTATTTTAACTTAACATATATTGTGAATTTTTCTTCAGTGTTTCCATTTTGTCTTTAACTGTCTTTGTCATTTTTTTAAACTTCTCTAATAGAGGTAGTTATCATTTACTGAGACACTTTAAAATGCTCTATACCCCCAATATGTCTTCATTCTTCTAATAGTCTTGGAGGTAGAAACGATTATTGGCTCTGTTTCATGGATTAGGTACAGAGAGGTTAAGTTACTTATCAAAGATTACATAGCTAACTAACACAAAATTGTTCATCATCGTTCGCAAGCTAAGAGGTATGACATTTGCATCCACAGGAGCCTCTTAAAAACAGTTACTTACCTTAAATGAATGACTCTAATGCCTAAGTGTCCATCAACAGATGAATGGATCAAGAAGATGTGGTTTATCTATACCATGGAATACTACATGGCAATGAGAAACAATGAAATCTGGCCATGTGTAGCAACGTGGATGGACCTTGAGGGTGTTATGCTGAGCGAAATAAGTCAGGCAGAGAAGGACAAATACCATGTGTTTGCACGTATAGGAGGATTAGGAGGAACAAGAGGGTGAAGAAGGGGGGAAATGGTGGGGGAAAGGGAGAGAGGCAAACCATGAGAGACTCTTGAATGCTGACAAAAACTGAGGACTGATGGATGTAGGGGGGAGGAGGGATGGGCATGGAGGAGGACACTTGTGGGGATGAGCACTGAGTGTTATGTGGAAACTAATTTGACAATAAACTATTTGTAAAAAAAAAAAAAATGAATGACTCTAATGGAAATAATTCAGGTGGATCTTTGAAAAAAATATATTGCATACACGGAAACCTTTCGCAACTGCTTGCTTCACTTTTATCCTGGAAACACAAAATTCATCTCTCTCCCTTTCTCTTCCCCAATCCCTTGATTTTACCAAGATATTAACAGAAAAGAATGTTTCTTACTTCACCTATTTAATAATAAATAAAGATATTCAGATTCAAAAGGTCAGTTTATGCTACTCATTAAGTTATTTGTAAAAAGTGAAATAGATATGCATATGCAAGATGAAAGGGGAAAACATACTAAATTAAAGAATATGTATGTTTCTGTTATCTTTTCTCACTTTCTATACCTATTAAATATCATTGTTTCTCTTATTTTTCACTCTAAATGCTACAACTCTAGAATCTGTAGGGTGATACGATGATCTTCATATCAGTATTTCATCTTCTCTTGAGTTGCATACTCTTATTGCTATAGAATCTCCAAATTAATATATCCAAATAGATACCCACCCCTCCTAACCATTTCCTCTTCTATTCCATTTTCACCTACTCTTCCCTGTCCTTGTCTTTTATCATCTTTCACCTTTATTCTCCCTATTGACTTCCAACTTGTAGAAACTCAGACCATCAGTCAATCATTAATCACACTGACTACAAATTACCTGTCCAAACACCACATATCATCATGTCACTCATCTTCTCAGAACCAAGTTCAAACTCCTCAGCAATGAATATAGTTATTCTGGCTGGTCTTTCCTTAACTCTTTCATACTTACCAAGATTATACCTACAGTATACTACCAGTTTGGTTGCATTGGATTAGTATATCTTTTAAAGTCATATAGCAGTATATATATATTTTTCCTTCTCACGAAGACTTCACAAATACTTGATTGTAGAATATGTGATATAGGTACCTTATTTACTCTTTTTTGTGTATGGAACCATAGGATTTTATGAAACTAGTTTCTTTTGAAATGTAGAACATGTTTATTAAAATAATTTAAAGTGCAAAAGAGTATATACAAAATAAGAATGGAAAGCGGGAGATTCATGAAATGTATTAGATTACAGGACATACTTTATTCAGCACACCTAAAGTCTTTCAAAAACAGCTGCAAGTTCTGATTCAAAATGAAAAATTGGAGCAAAAATACCTGTCCACATTTCCTGAAACCATGATATAATGTTTAAAAACAAAAACAAAAAGTCACATATGAACTTCAGGGTTCTTCCCTCCCCTAACATGACAGCAGCAGAGTACAAGGTACTTCTCCATGGCTCCATGAGCTGTTCTGAAACAGCAGGCAGGTTCTGGATGAGTAGAAGTGGCATTTAAACCCACCAACATCCAGATGGTCCAAGATAAGGTAGTCAGAGGTCTGAATCTCATTGACACCAGTTTACCAAAGAGATGCATAATAATACAATGACAATTACAGTTTATACTAATAGTATATTTGAAATGTATAATGAAAGCTAGACTTTTTAAGGCTGTCATTAGAAAACATTTTATGGTATGAATCGTTGTGCCTCCTTTTACTTATGCAGTCAGATTTTTGTGTAGGCAGGCCTGTGTATGTGCACACATATATATCTGTGTTTATTGGTAGCTTATTAGAATTCCCCACACAAGTATTTATGTTAATAATTAAACTAAATAATTCTCATTTGATGAATCTGAACAAAGATCCTTTGAAGTTGGTTTTATTAATATCCACATTAGTTATTATAATTAACTGTAAGGGAAAAAAAGATAAGCACATTAATATAGTTGAAAAACAGTAAGAATCTGGAAGGAGATAAAATTTATTGTGGAATTTCTTTAAATTCAGTTTTTTAATCTTCCTATTAAGATGAAATTCTTAAACTTCCTACACTTTACCATAGCAAAAAGGAAAGGTGAAAATTACTTCGTGTCTCAAGCTCAAACCTTTATTTATTTCATTGTACATTATCTTTATGTACTGGTGACAGAAGTCCTTAGCAGGTTCCTAATCCTCAGTGTCTTGCCTTATACACCATATTAGTGCTACGTGGTGGGGACACTGCATTTTTATATGCTTGGGACCAAAGCAACTACAATGATAATTTTTCAATATTAATATCTCTCCACTGATAAAGAGGATAATTACATTTATATCCTCTCCCGTTTATATATTCAGTATGTTCTAGACATGCATTTCTTTTCTTATACATGGTGAAATAATCGACTGCACAGAGATATTTTAAAAAGGCATCTAGGAAAACAAGGGTCATCCTTAATTCTTAAGTAATTTGATTTCTGAAGAGTTTAAACTATTTGTTAATGTTATTTGTTGAAATGATTGTTTTATATTCAAGGAGAAGTTCAGATCATTTTAGCAGTATTGTACATTAAAATAGATTTTTTAAAATTTCCCATCTTTATTTATTTATTGCCAACATTTAGTAAAGAGTTTATTTACTGCTTCATATTAAGAGATTATCTTTGTTTTTAATTGTTTTCTATTTTAGCCTCTGAACCATCTTTACCTCTAGACTATCTCTGATCTCAGATGAAAGAAACCACCTGAAGGCAGTTTTGTCAATTCAGTGCTGGGATCAGTCCATACCTTTTTATTTATTTTTTCAATATTTATTTAATTTTGAGGGGGGTGTAGAGGACAGAGCAAGAGGGGGAGACACAGAATCTAAGGCTTGCTCCAGGCTCTGCACTGTCAGCACAGAGCCTGATAAGGGGCTCAAACCCATGAACAGCGAGATCATGACCTAAGGATGCTTAACCTACTGAGCCACCTAGATGACCCAGTCCACACCTTTTTAGAGAGGTGTATCTACTAGTAAGCAAAATTGATACATGAAATTTTTCATGTAATTAAAAGGTGATTTATTCTCTTTGCAGAATTCTTTTGCACTTTGGAAATTAATTTGCACAATTTCTTTGTGTATCCTGCCATACTATTCCACTTAAAGTACTATTTTATGGCAAAGCAGGTTTTTTCATATTTTCTCAGGAAATCATCCACTATAAATCCAACAAGTGGTTTATCTAAAAGTAGATATCCATTCATTCATTCACACATAATTATATTGATGAAGCTCCAAGGGTGTAATTTTGCAAACTTGATGGGTGCCCTGATAATTACATTTAATTTGCTACAGACAGCTAAAATTTGATTCTTAACTCTTTTTAACCACACTAAAATTGAATACCGTACCATAGAAGAGCATATCAGTGGTGTCTTAAAAATTATTTTTGGCAATTTTTTGCAGTCCGAATAAAGAAAGTAATTTGTATCTCTCTATGGCTCACTTATGGTCCCATTCCCTTCATCCAACATTTTTTTTTCTTTCTTGTCACTTTTTATGTTATGTCACAATTTACAGTTATCAGCAATCAATTTAATAGATGTTTATTGTGTTCTAGCTATACATTATGCATTAATCTAGGGACTGGATTTACAAAGATATGCCTGGATTTAAAGAATTACCTAAGTGGGAGATATGCAATAAAAGGTAATTATAATACAGTATGATAAAAGCAATAATTACAGGTATGAATAGAATGATATGGGAGACAAAACTATGAATTACAGTATGAATAGAATGATATGGGGGATAAAAGTGGGAATGAGTAATTACTTTGGCTCGAGTTGTTTCAGAAAACTTTATGGAAAAGATGATGTTGAATTAGTGTTTTGCATATAGACAATTTATTGTTGTTCTTGCTTTTTGTTCATTTTTTTCCTCTGTACCTTTTTATATTCCCACCAACAATGCAGAAAGGTTCCAATTTCTCCATATCCTTGAGAACACTTGTAATTTTGTAGGCTTTTTAATAGTACCCATTCTAATGGGTGTTAGGTGATATCTTATTGTAGTTTTGTGGGGTTTTATTTTATGTTTGTTTATTTGGAGAGAGAGTGCAAGAGAGTGAGTGGAGGAAGGGCAGTGAGAGAGGGAGAGAGAGACTCCTAAGCAAGCTCTACAATTCCCAAGGAGCCTGACTTGGTGTTTGATCTCCTGACTGTGAGATCATGATCTGAGCCGAAATCAAGAGTAGGACACCTAACCAACTGAGCCACCCAGGTGCTCTGATTTTTGTTTAAGTTTGATTTTTTGGTTAATTTTCCTTAGACCAGTGTTTCTAAGAGTGTGTTCCAAGGATTAAATGACCAAAATTCATGAGAATGCTTATTAACAATGTAATTTCTTATGCTACCAAATTTTATTCAATAGTTATTGTATTATATGCAAAAGTACACTTTTAAACTCCGCAGGTGATTTTTTAGCACAGTAAATTTTGCCACAGAATCTAGTGAAAATTATTTTCTCTTTCATCAATATTACTATCATCTTTATAATCATACTGTTTACTACCGTCATGTCCAAATTGTGATAATGAGAACATATATTTAGATCTCACAGGTGTATTGCATACCCAAAAGAGTATGGTTTTCTTAGAGATAGATTAGTGAGTCTCAGATTCTGGGATTCATGAGTACTTTATAGATCAAAGTAGTTTCAGCCCCCATTTACTTCAGATCCTTTCTGCACTATCTACTGTCACCTAGCCTCTGTCATGTCTTGGAACCTACAGGGTGATTCCTCCCTTTGGAATATATTTTAGCCCTCACTCTCTGCAAATGTTTGTCCATGATTTACATCCAGTCCAAGTGCCTCCTCTGTGAAGCCATCCATGGATGACTTTAGCATGCCAGAGCCAGTATTTCCTGCTGTTGTATCATCACCAGGCAAAGCTTTGCACTTGTACATAACTATATTGCACATTTTGTTGCCAAGTCTGCCCTACACTCCTTGAGGATAAAAATTGTTCTAATTAATTTTAATTTTTTGTCTAAGACAATGCCTTGTATCTAGTATTTAAAAATATATTCATTAAAATCATTTAAAGTAGAATTTTAACAAATCTTAAAACAGCAAGTTAAGCAGGCAGGCATGATAATTTTGTCCACCCAAAGGATAAAGATTAAAAATTACATAAATCTTCTCAGCTTGAAAAATATTAGAACCTGAATTTTGTGAATAAAACAAAAAATCTGTAGTGATACATAAAAGATGAAATAACAAGACTATAAGAACAATATGGTTTTTTTTTTTCAGAATTCTTTTGCAGCGATAAACAGGTAAATTCCTTTAATAGGTGGAAAATAAGAATATAAAGATACGTTTAAATTTTACCTTTGACATAAAATGTAGAATTTTAGTTTTCAAATAAAATAAGGATATGGGCGCCTGGGTGGCTCAGTCGGTTAAGCATTGGACTTCGGCTCAGGTCATGATCTCACGGTTCATGGGTTCGAGCCCTGTGTCAGGCTCTGTGCTGACAGCTAGCTCAAAGCCTGGAGCCTGCTTTGGATTCTGTGTCTTCCTCTTTCTCTGACCCTCCCCTGCTCATGCTCTCTCTCTCTTTCTATCTCTCTCTCAGAAATAAATAAACATTAAATTTTTTTAAAAAATAAACATTAAAAAATTTTAAAGAAGGATAATGTGTTGGAAAATAATCTGTAGATAAGATATTAATACAGATATCTTGTAATGTATAATGTACAATTTCAAGACAATGCTAAGTTTAATTTTTTGTGTGTGGTAATTTTTCAAGTATATAATACTGATGGAATTTGTTTTTGAGATAACATTTTAGGACCCTTCCTAAGCAGTAAATTAGGAAGAGTAATTATGGAGTACAGTTTGGAAAACTGTATAGCTGATCTCATTGATGACTGTTTTCTTTAAAGAACAGTCCAATCCTGGAGCCCACAGAGTCACCCACAGATGACATACACTAATTTGGCAAACAACCAGAACTGCTTTAACGTGTTTTCCCTCTTGGTCACTTAGGTAATTAGCTGTAGATAGAATCAATAGTTGTTTCCCCAGTACTGTTGCAATGACAATGAAATCATCCTTTTCATTATATATTTACTAAATTCTTTTTCCAATTTGGTGCATTAGTTCAAGGACCAGATAATCCAAAAATAATAATCTGCAATGAAAAAAACATATAATCTATAATGCCCATTAAAAAGTGAAAATTTCATGCATGCCAAAAATAATAAAAATACATTACTGAGTTAGTATTAACATTTATAATATTAGTTGCATGTTCTAAAGATTTATGACAATCTGATGGCAGGCAAATGATTGCAGTAAGCTAACAATTAACCACTTCAAAATAATGAGCCAAGCCTTTTCCAGAAAGCCTAGGGAAAACAGCGGTCAGGCCTGCCCAGAGAGCTGACAGGGAGGAAGTAAAATGCCTGTGATGGCAGTAAGGTAATCTTCACCTGATTCATTATCCAGGTGTGAAAACCCCTATGAGAAGTCCCATTAAAAATCAATGCATATCGGGGCGCCTGGGTGGCTTAGTCGGTTAGGCGTCCGACTTTCGCTTAGGTCATGATCTCGCGGTTCGTGGGTTCGAGCCCCGCATCGGGCTCTGTGCTGACTGCCAGCTCAGAGCCTGGAGTCTGTTTCAGTCTGTGACTCCCTCTCTCTCTGACCCTCCCCTGCTCACGCTGTCTCTCTCTCTCTCTCCTAGAAATAAATAAAAAATATTTAAAAAAAAAATCAATGCATATTGACCTTTTACTCAAAAATCTTCCTCCTGAAAAACATCTGAAGGCTTTTCAACTTGAGATTACAAAAGAAAAGGAAAAGAAAGAATTTTTTTTTTTCTGAGTGTAAGAAAGTTCTCATAGATGCCTTTCTGGGAAAATGTAGGACTGCTTTGGGCTGTCCCAGAAATGTTTACGGTAGTAACATTGAGTAAAGAGTAAACTTTACTCTTATAAGTGCTGATATACTCTCATTTATTCTGTCCTTTGCTCACCCTTGTTAGTTCTGAACTTACACCTAGTACATGGGACTTCTGGGGATACTCCCAGTCTTTCTCCTCTGAGTATGATATATAGAAAAAGAGAAAGAAAATAAAATTACTCAAACTTTGCCAATGTATTGAAAGGTGATGGGTTACCGCGATCTGTCAGACCATTCTGTAGACTTCAAAGGTCAAATTGAGAGGTTTGCAATTCTAAAATTTCTCTTCATTAACTTTTTTTTTTTTTTGGAAAAGTGGCAGAAAATTTGTTCCCTGGGGTTGATCCTCTTGTCAGAGAGCACTGCCAACCTCCTTTAACCAGCCAAAGTTGTCTTCAATGTTCTTCCTTCATAGCCAGCGAGTGGTGGATGATTGTCAGTTTTGATCTATTAAACATTTTGATAGTCCTCCCCTCAGTGACATCAGTTGTCTAAGATTGTGAAGCCATTCTGTGCACTCAGAGGTGACTTTTTTGACAGATGGACAGGCAGAGGCTTGACAGCACCTGCAATTCTATCATGTGTCAGAATCAACCTGAAGACTGGCACCAGATAAAGGCAAATGTGGGCAACATCTCACCCACTAGAGTGTCCCAATATCACTCTGCTTTGGTTCATTTGTTGTCTCATTTCACTCACTGGCTTTGGTTGTTTCTAATTTTGACATGCTGTGATTGGAGTGCAGGGAGGAGCTCTATCTTTGGGGTCCTGAAATCTTAAAGGAACTGAACTCTGTGGATGGTGGGAAGTCAGCCACATAGGCATTCAGCAGATATGTGTCAATCAGCTTACACAGTGTTTGTATCTATCAAAGAATTTTTTGCTTACTTAAATTCCCTTATGAAACTTAAAATAGCCACTGACTTTTAACCAAACATACCATGTTTGAAATAAGTATAACATTATTTTTAAGATTATGGTAAATATAATAATTTTAAGGAAAAGACAGGATGTAATCTGTTGGTTCTAATGTTGGGTAAAGGAATTTGGATGTTTGGAGTTAGAGAGGCCCAATGCAGATAAGCTCTGCTCCCACCTCTGTGCCTGCCCCTCTGCTCACAAGCTGCTGCCCAAAAAGAACATTATAAATTCAGGCATTGTGTAAATTTCTGTCATGTTTTGAGATCTGAAGAGAACACAGCCTCACCTACCTAGACTGGAAGTTGGAAGAAGAGCAGTAGGTGCACAGGGTCCTCTGTCGCTCAGTGTCCTGCAGGAAGGCTGGCTTGCCCTGCAGAAGAGCCAGCCAGACATGCTGTGCTTCAGGACAGTTTTTACAGGGTGCAGTAGTGAACCTGCCTGGTACTCTGTCCAGGTCTCCTCATACATGCCTTCCAAGTCAGTGCCCCTCATCTCCAGCTTCTAAGTGCTTTTGTTTCTGATGGCCTATACCTAAGGCCTGTCTTCATCACACAGTCCTCTGGCTACCAGAGTGGTTTGCTGTTAGCATAAGGAACAAACAAAAGACAGATGGCCAGTTACAATTCCCCACTGCTCAACCAGGCCACCCTTAGCTAATGATGAACAACTCTGAGAGTATGAAAGCCTACCTCTTTTGCCTTTGTTCAGGACACCTGTCAGGAGTAACAGAGGCTCCGGGATCCCTTGTGGGACCAGAATGAACCTAATCTTCTCCAGTCTTTGTCTGGAATCGTATCCTGGCTCGTCTTCATCTTCGGCACCTAGTTTCCCTCACTCCTTTATGTGCTTCTCCAGGAGGACTTCTTTAGCAAATCCTCAACCCAGGTCAGGATCTGGTCCTAAACAATGTGATCAAAAACCTGGGTCAAATATGAAAGCTGTCTTATACTAACAAATTTATTTGATTACTAATCTATTGGGATTTAGTGCTAGTCATTTTCAGTTATGAGATAGGAGCTGTTGATCATTTGGAGACGTGGGAAACTCATGAGACGTTAGGTAGATGTATTAATTATCTCTTACTGGAACAAATTACTCCAAAGTTTAACAGTTATTTATAATCTCACAGTTTCTTTGTGCCAGGAATTTTGACACTACTAAGCTGCGGCTGCTTCTTCAGTATCTCTTATCTGCAATTAAGGTTGTAGCTGGTCAAGATTTAACTAGGGTGGACCCACTTCCAAGTTCACTCAGTGGTTGTTGACAGGATTTAGGCCATTGTGAGCTTATGGATTTATTTTCTGGCTAGCTATTGGGTGTTCTTGCACCCTCAGCCTTGCCACATGAGCCTCTTCAACAGGGCACCTTGTTTCAGCAAAGTGGAAAAAAACGAAAACAAAAACCAAACAGAAGGCAAGAGAGAGGAAGAGAGACTTTGAGCAAGGGAGAGAGCGCATGCACTAGAAACAGTGGAGTCACAGTCTTGATATTTCATTACTTTTGTCACTTTCTTGACTAGAAGCAAGTCCCTATGTGTTGCTCACACTTCGAGGAAGGACATTGTACAAGGGCATGCTTACAGGAAGTAGGAACTTCCTATAGCCTGCATCCTTCTAGGCAATCTGACAAAACTGTCTGGGGTCATCTTTGCAGATTCTTGCTTGTCACTCCACTTTCCTTTCATTAAAACTTTATACTTCAGTGATCATATTCACAACTAAATTCTATAGAGTTATTTTATATAAAGAAGAAGCACATATTTATACATAAATATCCCTTAAATGTCAGCATACAGGTGAAATACTTATAATAGTTTCATCCTTGAAGTACCTTAAAAAAATAAAATGGTTACAATTCTGTCATGACAAATCATGCAGCTTAGAAACTCAAAAATCTCTGCTGCCACTCAGTTGGCATTTCTTTTGACACTTTCTGAAATGATGCTTAGATAATTTGCTCCTTTCTGGCTTGACAACTGGAAGGTATTTTATGCTGGTCTTCTATGAAAGGCTCTGTGTCCACTTCAGTGGCTCCAAAATGAATCAGCTTGACTCCCGGATATGAATGATTCATTGGATCTTATCTCCCTCATGCTGGCTGCCTTGGCTCTCAATTTGCTAATACAATGATTTCCTAAATACTGAGTCCAGATGTTCCCTTGGGATAAGCAGGGCAGAGGAATACAGGTGTGTAAAAAGACAAAGTTTGTTTTATTTTGAATTTTTAATTTCAAATAATTGTAGTTATGGATTATAGTCATAGGCTATATGTAATAGGCTATAAGCATATGGCTTAAAGTAAAAGGCTAAAGTCTTTAATGCAATAGCACAGACAGCCCCTTTTCTCCATCTGTGTGATTATGTGCAGAGGTAGATGATAGATAGATAGATAGATAGATAGATAGATAGATAGATAGATAGATAGATAGATGCATTTGTATGTCTACATTATATAGGTAATAAATAAGTTCTGGTCAGCAGAGCTGCCAAGACAGCCATTATTTTGAAGTTGGCCTTACACTGTGTAAAGTTTCAGAAAAGACTGAGAAGTCCCTGCCTCTACTAGTTAGTGAGAAAACCAAGTCGCATTAAATAAGAAGTAGTGATCCTGTGCCAGATCAAGTGGCCTTTTATACTCATGAACTCTGGAGTGAGCTATAACTACTGACAGGGACCTGTGACCTTGTTTTAATACCATGTATGCATGAAGGTTATCCCTTTGGTTTCCATACATTTTTATTCAATACATAATTGGTTTTAAGATGAATCATCATTATATTTAATCATTAATTTAAAAAGTGTGTGTGTGTTTAAAAACTCAAATAGCTTAGAAAAAGCCTTGCTTTGTGCCAGAATGTTTAAAAAGCACTCAAATCCCAGGACACCATCAGTCAGACAGCCACTCAGATAGCTGAACAAAATGACAGAGCTACACAATTCATATAAATACACACAGATGTGATGCTGGAAACCCATTATTTTTCTTGCAGGATACTTTCTGTCTCAACAGCAATAAAATTTATACAATCGTTAAATCAAACAGATGCAGCTTACATTGTGTCTAAAGGCCACCAAATCTGGATTCTGTAAGAATTAGATAAGAGAGAAAGCTCTTGTGTCAAAACTGTAAGCCCTACACTGGTTTCACAGCCCTTGATGCTACTATGAAGGGATAAATAGAAGGTGAAAGTCAGATCTCTATCTACAGTTTAAACTTTCCCAAATGGAATGATGTGTTTGCTGAGCAAGAAACATGTAACGCCTCTTACCCAGTTAAGAAACTCTCAGGACTATGAGCAGGAGACAGAGATTTTGGTAGTTGGGAAGCTAAGATATAAGGTGAGCTGACCAAAGCCTTTCAAAGACAGGGTTATTTTCTAAAATTTAACAAAATCTGGTGCAACAAAATATTTTTATCTTATTTTTTTTAAATACTATAAATCCAATGTTTAAAATAGAATTAAGCTTAAAAAGAAATTATCACCCATCATTTCAACACATTTTCATTTATAAATACTCGTGTGTATATACACATACATATATATATACACACACAATAAATCCTTTTGAAAATCAAAGCTTGACTATACATATTGTTTGTATATTGCTTTCTGAACTTTAAAATATATCATGAAAACCTTCCAGATTGTGGTAGAAACTATTTGTTACTTACAGTCTAGTTACCTAACATTTACTCCTTTTTTTTCTGCTAAACAGGATTTACTGTGAAGCAGCATTGTATTTGTAAAACGTAAGAGGCTGGATGGGAATTGGTCCAAGCCATTTACAATGATCCTATTCCCTAATTTTCTGGCTTCTTTAACGTGTAGGGTGAGTACATGGTCAGTTCAGACTAATAAGGTTTAAGAGAAGAGAGTTGGAGGGGCAAGGGAGGGGGAGGGTCCAAGAAACTAGATTTTCTGATTAAATAACATAAATGCAATTATCTTGGTTCTCTCTCTTCCTCCCCCCCTACCTCTGACTTGTCCCTAGACGGGAGAGCTGATGCTGTAGTGGCCTCCTTGGAAGCACAAGAGAAAGGCAAAGAGGATCATGGTGATAGTATCTCTGAACCTAGGCCAACACTGCTGACCTCTAAATTCCTTTATTTATTTTATTTATTAATAGGAAGCTAAACATAAATTATTAAAGCTGCCATGATTGAGTTTTCTGTATGCTAAATATCTCTAATATGCCTCATTTTTTCCTGAAACATAGGATATAAACAGCTGATGCTATGATTTTAAAATCTAGTTGATGTTGTTTGGAACAGGGTATTAAATAATATTAAGTTTTATGGGGAAAACTTTATCCTACTTTCTGTTTTATTTCAATCATTCTTATGATAATATAAATTAATTATATTAAGCAGTATTGGTTTCTACTTTTGATAAGATATTTAGTGGACTTAGGGAAATATATTAAGAAAATATTAGTTCAGTAGGCACATACATACAGCAGAAATCTAAATGTGGACTAGCACATGATTAAAGTTGGAAAACCACATTCTACTATATCACTTTTTAAAAAAAATTTTTTAATGCTATTTATTTTTGAGAGAGAGAGAGAAAGAGACCGAGTATGAGCAGGGGAGGGGCAGAGAGAAAGGGAGACACAGAATCTGAAGCAGGCTCCAGGTTCTGAACTGTCAGCACAGAGCACAATGCAGGACATGAACTCACAAGCTGTGAGATCATGACCTGAGCCAAAGTTGGACATTCAGCCAACTGAGCCACCGAGGCATCCATATATTACCTTTAATGGTTGCATATTATACTCTAAAATGTTATATTCATGCATTTAACACCTGGTATATTGTGAGTACCAACCATCAACCAATGGCCATAAAGCAAATAACAGAAATTGATGCCAACGTCAAAAACTGGGACAGTTGGAGTACCAGATGCCTATCAAGTCTTGAAGGCATCAATAGTGCATATAATCAATTTAACCTCTTAGTAAATATTTAAATTGTGACCTACCTAAATCTTCACTAAATTTATTTGACAAATAAAAGTGAATTATTTCCTCAGAATGAATGATAACAAGTTAAATTTCTGGAAAATAAACATACATATTTTTAAGATTTTCATATCTTTTTGCCTAATTATCCCCAGAATGCTTGTACCAATTAAATTATCAAAAATGCCATGGTACAGTAGAATGTTTTTTCAATCTATCATGCTTTTAGTACCACTCAAAAAACAGAGATATAAGAATAATAACAATAATAATATAATTCCAGTTAACATATACATTAAACATATACGCACATACTTCTTTGGGTTTTGTTTTTTAAATGTGCCCTATTTGTTCATAATACTGTTCATTTTGTTTTATTCATATAATATGTCTTAACAGTCTTCCAATTTAATATAATTGACCTTTCCAATAATTTCAAAATTTCAGTCTCTTTTAAATTTAAAAACTCTTGGGGTGCCTGGGTGGCTCAGTTGGTTAAGCATCCAACTTCGGCTCAGGTAATGATTTCATAGTTCGTGGGTTCGAGCCCCACATCAGGGTCTGTGCTGACAGCTCAGAGCCAGGAGCCTGTTTCGGATTCTGTGTCTCCCTCTCTCTCTGCCCCTCCCCTGCTCATTCTGTCTCTCCTTTTCTGTCAGAAATAAATGAAACATTAAAAAATATATAAATAAAATTAAAAAAATAAATTTAAAAAGTCTTTTATGCTCTAACAAGTCACATACTATTGAGATATGAAAATAAAATGGTGAAAATGTCATCTCCCTCTCCAAATATAGCTTCTTTGAATTTATCTTTATTAGTGTAAGTACTCCATAATTTTCTCCATGTTTAAACACAAGGGTGCCAACCTAAAGGTATGTATATGTAGAGACTTTAATTACTACTGTCTTAGAGAAAATAGTTTTTTTACAAATACACAGTGTATTTTTTTTCTGTACTGTATCATTCATATCCTTTTATGTCAATAGTAAGATATAGAACTCACTTCTTTTTTAATGTTTTATTTATTTCTGAGAGAGAGAGAGACAGTGCGAGCAGGGGAGGGTCAGAGAGAGAAGGAGACACAGAATCCAAAGCAGGCTCCAGGCTCTAAGCTGGCTGTCAGCACAGAGCCTGACACAGGGCTGGAACCCACAAACCATGAGATCATGACATGAGCTGAAGTCGGACACTTAACCAAATGAGCCACCCAGGCACCCCTGTAACTCACATTTAATAGCAGGACAATATTTCATTATGGTAATATTTTATAATTAATTCAAACATTACCCTATTGGCATATATGCATCTTGCTTCAAAATCTTTTACTTCCCTGATTTTTTTTTTTTTTTGAGAGAGGGCAAAGAGCAATGGGCAGGGAGAGAGAGAAAGGGAGAGAGAGAAGTGGGACTCACCCAAAGCAGGGCTCTTGCTCACCCAATGTGGGACTCAGTCTCAAACCATGAAATCATGAACTGAGCTAAAGTCAGATACTTAACCAAATGAGCCACCTAGGCACACACTACTACGTTTTGTTCTTTTTTTAAGTCCCTGTAGACATACACTTTTCTACTTGAGTTTGGTTCTCTACTGTAGAAACCAACACCCCACTCCACATACAACCACCAAAATAGGGTAAGTTGGCTGTGTTTGGTTGGTTTTTCTCTACTATAGAAACCACCCTCCACTCCCCACACAGCCACCAAAATAGGATTATTAAGTTAGGTTGTGTATATATTTTAACTCAACAGTTGTTATAGAATATTTGAGATCACATTTCTCTACAAATTGTTCCAGTATACACATTTCCCCATTTAATACTGGATTTCATTAATCACTTAACACTTTGCTAATCTGGTATGTTAAAAAATGACATTTTAGTGTGATTTATCTACAATAAGATTGAGAGTACTACTTTTAAAATTGTTTTTTTATTCATTTTTAAGAAAGAGTGAGCATGAGTGAGGGAGGGGCAGAGAGAGAGGGAGAGAATCCAAAGCGGGCTCTGCGTTGACAGCAGCAAGCCCAATTTGGAGCTTGAACTCATAATCCGTGAGATCATGACCTGAGCCAAAGTCAGATGTGCAACCCACTGTGCCACACAAATGCCCCACTACTTTTTTTTAAGTTTATTTATTTTGGGGGGAGGCAGGGGGAGATAGAGAGACAAGGAGGAGGAGGAGAGAGGGAGAGAGAGCAGGCTCCATACTGTCAGTGCAGAGCATGATGTGGGGCTAGAACTCATGAACCATGAGATCATGTTCTGAGCTGAAACCAAGAGTTGAATGCTTAACTAACAGAGCCACCCAGGCATCTAGTACTTTTTTTTTTAAATAAGTTTTCAGTTCTCTTGTGAAGTTTTATCCTGGTTTTTAATTTGTAGGGCTTTTTATAAGTATGTATATCGAGGAATATTACTTTTGTTTGCAGTAAATGCTTCCAATTCTTTCCTAGCCTATTTTAGCTTTTCTCAGTGTATATTTGCATTTTTATGTACCAAAATTTTTCATGCAGTAAAATATGGATATTTTTCATGTGGATCTTTAAACAATAGATTTTATTTTTATGTAAAATGTGTTAAGTATTTAACTGTATTTTCTTTAAATTGCATACCCAGTCATTCCATCTCTATTTATTAAACAAATTATCATTTTCTGACTTAAAATAACACTTTGTTAGTGGTGTGCTACAGACACCAGTTATTTGATTTTCAGAGGTTTTGCATGATATTGGTACCTTAAAATTGACCACGGTAGGAGTATTCTTGTATTATATTCTTTTTGCTGATATCATTGGACCTATCTCAGTGTTTTTTGACTCATTCATTCAAACTCAATATTTTGATTCATTCATTCAATGTGCACAATGGTGTACATATAATATACTTTTTATTTATAGTACATTTTTTGCAGAATCTGGTATAATAAAAAAAGCCTCTTTTGTTCTTTTGGTAATATCTGTTGTCATTTTTCTCAAACATTTACAATGTATTTTAAGATAATTTTGAAATGTTGTCACTCTTAAATTGTCCAAAAAAAAAGCAAAAACTTTTATTGTGATCAAAAGTGTGTTAAGTCAATATATTAATTGGGTAATAATAGATCTTTTCATTATATTAAATTCTTTCACTCAAGAAATTTGTTTCTCCTTTTATTTAGGGTATCAGTATTTTAATTAATTATTATGTTATTTTTGAGAGAGAGAGAAAGCCTATGAGTGGGGTAGAGGCAGAGAGACAGAGGGATATAGGAAACAAGAGAATCCCAAGCCGACTCCACACTGTCAGCTCAGAGCCTGATAAGGGGCTGGAACTCACGAATGGTGAGATCATGACATGAACTGAAATCAAGAGTCAGACACTTAACCTTATGAGCCACCCAGGTGCCTCTAGGGTATTGGCATTTTAAAGAAACATTTTTTATATTTTTAGGCTCACTGTAATAGATCTACTTTTCTAAGTGCTTTAATTTAGACTGTGGAACAGAAAAGAGTCCATCCATACTTTCAAGCTGCAAGATGGATGAAAACCTAGAGGAAATAAGTCTCCTTTTTTATAAGACACTTCTTTAATAAGTTCATTGGGAGAAAATTGTGAAGTATAACCTATCTACCTACCTGTTTATTTAAATTCTGTCATTAATATGGCAAACACTTGAACAAAATAATTGCCAACCTGGTACTTTTAAAGAAGGTGTGATGGTCCAGGCCATTAGCGCTTGTGGTAGCTTGCAGACATCCAGCCGACCCTTTGTTTCCTAGTGTTAACCCAGCTTATATCACTCTGTGCTATCAATAACATGAGACCAAAACTTCAGTGGTTTTCACCTCTGTTCATTGCAGTGTATGCAGACAAGAGGAACCAATTTGGAGGAAATGGGGGCATTTTTCTCATGCTTTTTGAAAAGCAGCAGGGACAGAATTATACCTCTGACTTGTCCTTGAGAAATAAAGTATAAATCCCTGTGCCTCAGTTTGCCATGAATATATATGTAAAGAAAATGACACTTAAATCCGAAAGGAAGGATAAAAGTATGTGGGGAAAATGTATTTGACCTCCTTGGCACTAACTTTTTGATAAAATATTGTAGTGAGAGAGAAACTGGAAGTTTGATATAAGTTTGAATCATTAAAATTTAAGGAGAGGAAAGAAAGAAATATTGGGGCACCTGGGTGGCTCAGTCGGTTAAGCGACCGACTTCAGCTCAGGTCATGATCTCACGGTTCGTGGGTTCAAGCCCCGCATCAGGCTCTGTGCTGACAGCTAGCTCAGAACCTGGAGCCTGCTTCACATTCTGTGTCTCCCGCTCTCTCTCTCTGTGACCATCCCCTGCTCACACTGTCTCTCTCTCTCTCAGAAATAAATAAAGCACTTTTAAAAATTAAGAAGTAAGGAAAGTACCTGTAGATATGTGCATAATGAGTGAAAGTAAACCCCTTGTTCATTATATAGCAGTGCAGTGCTAATAAAACCATAAAAGCTGGTGGTGGGCTTTATTTTCACAGATGGGGCTTGGGTTATTATTTTAGATTTAGTCGTTTTCATTTGCTATTGCTATAAATCAAGAGAAAAGGGCATAACTGAATGACAACTGGATATAGTGGACATAAATAGTAAGGGATGGTTTTAGCTGATAATAAAACATTTTTGTGATCCTTTCCAAATTTTTTGTTTTTAACAAAGATTTAATTGTGTGTGTGTGTGTGTGTGTGTGTGTGTGTGTTCCTTACAAAATTGAAATAAAACCTTTTGTTAATATTAGCCTTAGTTAGAGATTTTTGAACTTACTATCAGATTAAATATATTGAGGTCAGGTCTTGGTGAGGCCTAGCCTTGGGGGCTTGAATTCTTACACCTAATGAATATGCAACACCAATTAGTACATCTTTCCTAGTATATTACCTCATAACATGTGGGTGAATTTATGAGGATATACGTGCCTTTGTTGTAGAGAATTAATAGCCGTTTCTTTCATAAGAAACCAATGAGATTATTGTTATTATTTCTATTATTTGTAGTAGTAGTAGCAATATTATTAGTAGAAATATCAAATTATATATTTCTATAATCTTATCTAAAGAATATGCTGTTTTGCTTATTCAGAAAATATATTTTTTTAATTTTTTAATTTTATTTAAATCCAATTAGTTTACATATAGTGATTTTAGGAGTAGAATCATCACTTACATATGATACCCAGTGTTCATCCCAACAAGGGCCCTCCTTAATGCCCATCACCCACTTAGCCTATCCCCCATTCAACACCCCTCCAGCAACCCTCAGTTTGTTCTCTGTACTTAAGAGTCAGAAATTCTTACTTGTCTTCTAAGGAAGACCAGGCTGATGGTCTATAGGAATCTATGCCCAGAAGTTAAATTCTCTCATGAACTGACATATCCCTCCAGGCCAAACTGGGAACTCTTTTGATCTATAAATATACCCTCTGCTAAGAGTCAGGGGGTCCCAATTTCTATCAATGTTTTGCAGAATGGAGACACTCTTTTCTAAGCAGAGAGCCAGTACTAGGTGGACCGAGCTTAACTGGCTCGATCCAAATCCAAATGCCCCACTACCTTCTCTGGCTTCCAGCTCTGCTTCTTCTCTGACATGATCTCCTGAGGCTCATTGCAGCTCAGCAATGCTGACCTTCTCTTGATACCTTATGTGCCAAGCCAATCTAATGAACTCCAAACCCAAAGACTTTGAACTTGCTGTTTAATTTTCTGAGTTATTCTTCCTCTAGATGTTCTTAGGACTGGTGTTGAGGTCTCTGTAGATGGCATGTTTTCTGGGAGGCTTTGAGCACCCTGAGTTTTTTTGAGCACCCTGTTTGTTTTGCTATTAAATGAACGATGTTGCTTACAAACATTCTTATATGTCACATGATGATGCACAGCGCAAGAATTTCTTTAATATGTATATTGAGTAGCAGAATCACTGGCCTACAGAACACACACATACTCAGCTTTGTTATGAATTGCCAAAATTATTTCTAAAATTTTTTATGTATATAAACATTGAACCTGCAGAGGAAGGTTGCTGTTGTTTCAATGTCCTGCCAGAAATCGGTAATATCTAATCTTACAGTTATTGCTAATTTATTGGATGTGAATTTTGTTGGATTGTCTCACTTTGGATTTAAAATATGTTTATTTGATTATTAATTGACTGGAACACAGTTTTATATATGATAAAGATTCTAAGTTTGTCTTTCACAATCTTTACATGATGTCTTCCCATGAAGAAAAATATCTTAATTTAAGGCAGCTAAATTTATATTCCTTTCTCTTAAGGTGAGGTATATTTGGCTTATATGCAATTTGTTGGCAGTTATGAATAAAGCTGTTAAAATTTCTGTGTATAGGCTTTTGTGTGAACATAAGTTTTCTGTGGAATGCATACTCAGCAGTGGGATTGCTGGGTCATATATTAAGTACATGGTTAACTTTGTAAGGAGCTGTTGAACAGTTTTCTAGAGTGGCTATACCAGTTTACGTTGTAAATATAAATATATATTTACATTTATAGAGTGGCTACACCAGTTTACATTGTAAATATATATATATATATTTTTGTAAACTGTGTATCTTTTGCCATTTTTAAAAATTGGCTTTTTTTGTTCTTATTACAGAATTTTGAGAGTTCTTCATGTATTCTGGATACAAGTCCTTTCTTACATGTGTATTTTACAAATACTTTCTCCTAATATGTAGTTTGTTTTTAATCCTCTTAAAGTATTTTTCAAAGAGCAGAGATCTTTATTTTGATGAAGACTAATTTATCACTTATTTTTCTCTTATGGATCATACATACATATATAGTATCTATGAAAAATGTGCCTAGCCAAGATCAAATATATCCTTCTATGTTTTCTTCTACAAGTTTTATCAATATACATATACAAGATCTATGATCCATTTTGAGTTATTTTTGTATAAAGTATAAAAAAGAAAAACTGGGCTGAGGTTGAATTTATTGGTATCAATTGTTGTAAAGTATTTACTTATTATCCATTTAATGTCTTGATCTCCCATTTTTCTCTCTTGATATTGGTAATGAATGCATTTCTGTTATCTTTTTTCCTTGGTCAGTCAGGTTAGAGATTTATGAAGTCATGGATCTTTTCAAAGAACCAATTGTTGTTTCATTGATTTTTTATACATAACTTTTTCTCTTTTCATTTTTATTAGTTTCTGCATTTACTTTTTTCCCCTTTTATATGCTCAAGATTGAATTCTCTCTTCTTTCTGTAATTTTCTAAGTAGAAGCTTATTTCATTGATTTTATTTGTATAGTTTCTTGTCTAAAATTAGAATTTAATGCTGTAATCTTCTACATACTGCTTTAGCTGACCAAACAGTTTTGCAATGTTGTGTTTTCTTTTTCTTTCCATAATTTTTAGAAAATTTCCCCAGCAACCACTTCTTGGACCATTGGGTTACTTATATATATGTCATTAGATTTCAAATATTTGAGGGTTCCTAGTTCTTTCTGTTTAAAAAATTTTTGTCTTAATTGCAGTGTGTTTACAGATCATACTTTGTGCAGTTTCATTTTCTAAAAATATATTAGGTTTGTTTTATGCCCAGAAATGATGTATCTTGATAAATATTCAATGTGAACTTGAAAACAAAGTCTCCTATAACTATTGTTGGGTGGAGTGTTCTATATGTCAGTTAGGGCAAGTTGAGGAATAATGTTGTTGGATCTTCAATATTGTTGCTTATTTTATCTATAATGCACTACTGATTACTTTGAAAGGAGAGTTGAAATATTCAGCAATAATTATCAGTTAGTGTTTTTCTTTTATTCTATCAGTTTTACATTATGATTTCAATGTTCTGTTTTTAGGTACATAAAAATTTACATTATTATATCTTCTGGGGGAATTTACCCTTTCTCATTATGTAATGTCCCTCTTTATCCTTAGTAATATTCCTTTATTTTTTCTTTGAAGCCTAGTTAATCTAATATTAATATAACCTTTAAGCTTTCTTTCAATTTGTGTTGTCATTTCCTAGACATTTATCTCACTGAGAATTTACTTAGCTTCGTGAATCTTCATATTCATATCATTTGTCATAATGTTACTATTTGTGTGTAGGTTTTATTCTGTTCCACTGTTCCTTTGGTCTGTTCTTGTGCCAATACCAATTTGTTTTAATTACTTAATAGGCTTTGATATCTGATAGTATAAGTTCTATAAATTTATTCCTTTTAAAGACAAAGCCATTCTTGGCTTTTCATGTGTGTGTGTGTGATCATATGCATGTATACAAATCTATCTGTGTAATATGTATACAAGTTCACAGATGCAGTAATGAACAAAATTTGCTGAGATAATTAGTTCTTTTAGTTTTTTTCTTTGATATATGGTATTTGTTGAACAGTCAGTGAAATGTTGAAAATAAATTGTGAAGAGTAAAAGTTTCTAATGTTGATAAAATTCATTTAATCATATTCTCATTTATTCATATTCTGTGGTTCATGTGTAAAGAGTCTTTGTCTACTCCATCATGAAGATATGCTCCTAAATGTTTCTCTAAAATTTTATGTTTTAGATTTTATGTTTACATATAAATCCATTTCAAATTAGTTTCTTTTTAAGGCAATGGTTCTCAGTGGGAATGATTTTCCTCCCTGGAGACATTTGGCAATATCTGGAGACTTTTGGGGTTGTTATACCTGGGGAGAGGATGTTATAGGCATCTTCTTTGATAGAGGCCTGGCGAACATTTTAAAATATACAGGAAAAATCTCTATAACGAAGATCTGATCTTAAATGACAAGTGAGGTACAGGTTGATGGTACTTTTTTTTTTCATACAAATATCTGCATATGCATGGATCCTTTCCTGAACTCACTTATTCTGTTTCATTGATATAAAGTCCTATCTTTTTACAATTTTGATACTATGTCTATGTTATTTCTTGAAATCAAGTAGTGTAGGCACTTTGATTTTGGTTTTGCTGTTGTTCCAATGATCTTGACTATTCTAAGTTGTTTGAAATTTTGTATACACTTAGAATCAGCTTCTCCAAAATAGCATGTTAGAATTTTTATTTTTATTATATTGAATCTAGAAATCTATGTGGAGAAAAGTGACATCTTAACAATATTGTGCCTGCTGATTTATGAACATTATATATGTGTCCTTTAATTTCTAAAAGCAGTGTCCTGTGATTACAGAGTAGAACTCTTGTTTGTCTTTAGTCAATATTTTTCCTAAGTATTTTATGTTTTCAACACTTTTATAAATGCTTTATTTTAAAATTGCCTGTTTCTAGTGTATGCACATACAGTACTTTTCATAATTCAACCTTGTCTTCATTAACTTGCTAAATTCATTAATAAGAGGTAATTTTTTTGTAGATTGATTTGAATTGCCTATGTGTACATTCATGTCTGCTGAAAATGGAAGCTGCTTTATGTCTTCATTTCCCAAGTGTTATGGCTCTTCTTTTCTTTTTTTTTTTTTCCATGTTCTAAGAACTGTGTTCTCCTGCCTCCCCTCAACCCCCATATGATAGTGAACAGGTGTGGTGAGAACAAGCATCCTTACCTCATTGTCAGTTAAGAGGTCAAGCATTCAGTATTTTGCCATTTTTAAATGTGAGGCTACCTGTAGGGTTTTTGCAGGTTACCTTTATCAGCTTTTATTTTAAAGGGTGTTAAATTTTATCAAATGTTTTTCTGTAGTTTTTGAAATGACCATTGGATTTTTTTCCTATTTTCTGTTAGTATTGTGAAGCATATTGATTGTCTTTTAAATAGAAACCGTCTTTGTATTCTCAAGATAAACCCCATTCTGTCAAGCTGCAATCTTATGTGTTCCTGGAATTATTTTGTTAATATTTTGTTAAACAATTTGTAGTTCTATTCACAGACACAAAATTGGTCTATGTAGTCTCTGGTATATTTGAAATGTTGAACTCATAAAATGTGCTATGAGATGTTCCTTCTCTATTTATGAATGAATATTTTTGTAGTTTTTTTGTGTGTAAATTTAATGATTATTTTTCTCTGTATTTTTTCCTGAGATTCTAATTTTTTGACATTTCTGAATTCAGCTACCAGTCCATGCGTACCTGTAAATTCTTGAGGTTTTCTTCACATACTATCAAGCAGTTTTTAAGTAATGACAGTTTTATTCCTTATTTAACTAATTTTTTGTTGTTGGTTCACTGGTTAGCATTCAGAGAAAAGTTGAACAGAAGTGGTGATAGCTAGCACTATTTTTTCTTGCCTTTATAATGAATGTTCTTAGTGTTTCAAAATAAGTATAATTTTTGCTACTATTATTTTCACAATCAATTGGTATAGTTTCAGGAAGTTCCTAGTTCATTCTAGTATCAAGATTTTAAATTAATGAACATACATTAAATTTTATCTATATTAAATTTATATCTGTCTACATAGTCATATTTATTGTTTTTACTGGAGACTGTTAATGTAGAAAAATAACTGATTTTCTAATGTTAAACAAAACTATGAGACTTTCTGCTACACCTGCCTGAAAAGATTAGTGTATCCTCTTCCTCCCCTCTCAAAAAAAGTATAAATCTGGGCAACATGTTTAGAAACAACAATTGCAGTTCCCTGAAATTAATCTAAATGCAAAAAAAAAAAAACAAAAAACAAAAAACTTATAATCTTTCATCATGAAAAGCTACTATGAATAGCAAGACACTGCAGTCTTTTAGCCTAGAGTGTATCCCATTCCTTCCCAGTCTGCATTATTCCCAGGACAGGGTTGGCCATTAGATTCAGCAATCCTGCTACCAGAGTTAATAGATTTGATCTGGGACAGAAGGTGAAACCCTATGCTTGTGGTTTGCTGGTGATAGTGGCAAACTTAGTAGAAAACAAATAGGAAAAATCCACAGTTCTGCTGTCCTGGTTTTATGGAATGGGTTATGGGAGTGAGAGAGCAGCCAGAAACTTGACAGGGGAGGGATTCAATATGTGAGAGAGCCACGCAGAAGATAGATAAATTCTCCACATATCCCTAAGAAATGATGTACATGTACAGAACAGATCAGTGACAGGCCCACAGAAAGTGTACATAAAAGTGGATATTTTAACTTTATGTGTGCTCACAAACCCACACATAAATCCAGTGACATAGGGGTCAAAGCCTTATAGGCTCAAAATTTTTGACAAGATCAGTTCAAATAATTGGGTGATTACTTCTCTATGTTGACACAAGAGCAACCACTAGAAAATCAAAGTAAAATTAAAAATGACAAAATATGAACAATACCTCAGTGATTGCACACCATAAGGAAGACATACTTATTGTACACCATAAGGAAGAATTCTAGGACAAGACAAGAACAATGTCTCAAAAACATGAATATTTTTTTAATCTTTACTTGTTTTTGGGAGAGAAGGAGAGCAGGGGAGAGGCAGAGAGAAAGGGAGACAGAATCAATCCCAAGCTGTGCTGACAGCACAGAGCCTGATGTAGAGCTTGAACTCACGAACTGTGAAATCATGACCTGAGCTGAAACCAAGAGTCAGACACTCAACCGACTAAGCCACCCAGGCGCCTCAAAATAATAAATACAAACTATAAAAGGGAATCAAATGGGAAATTTAGAGTTGAAAATATAATAACCAAAATTAAAATTTCACTAGATGACAAGGATATGGAGCAACAGAAACTCTCATTCATTTCTAGTGAGAAGGCAAAATGGTATAGCCACTTTGGAAGACAGTTTGACAGTTTCTTACAAAACTAAACATACTGCTACCATATGATCCAGCAATCATTCTTCTCAGTATTTACCCAAATAAATTGAAAACTTATGTCCATACATAAGTATGTGGATGTTTATAGCAGCTTTATTTATAATTGCCAAAGCTTGCGGCTCCTGGGTGGCTCGGTCGGTTAAGCATCTGACTTCGGATCAGGTCATGATCTCACAGTCTGTGGGTTCGAGCCCCACATCAGACTCTGTGCTGACAGCTAGCTCAGAGCCTGGAGCCTGCTTCAGATTCTGTGTCTCCCTCTCTCTATGCCCCTCCCCCATTCATGCTCTGTTTCTTTGTCTCAATAATAAATAAACATAAAAATTTTTAAATATATATATATAATTGCCAAAACTTGGAAGCAACCAAGATATCCATCAGCAGGAGTGTTGATAAATGAACTGTGGTCCATTCATACAATGGAATATTATTTAGCACAAGTAGGAAATGAGCTATCACGCTGTGAAAAGACGTAAAGACCTCAAACGAATAGTATTAAGTGAAAGAAACCAGTCTGTAAAGGCTATATTTTGTATGACCCAACTTATGACATTCTGAAAAAGGCAAAACTCTGGAGACAGTAAAAAGGTCACTGAATGGCAGGTGTTAGAGAGGATGGAGAAATGAATAAACAGAGCACAGATCATTTTTAGCGCAGTGAAACTATTATGGATGATGCTACAATGAGGGATACATGTCATCAACATTTGTAAACTAGGACTATTCAACACCAAGATGAATCCCAACATAAGCTATAGGCTTTTAATAATTATGCTGGGACATTGTAGGTGTATCATTTGTAACACATGTGTTGCTCTGGGGCCAGAGTATGGAGGAGGTTGTGCATGTGTGGGAGCTGGTGGTATATGAGAACCCTCTGTACTTTCTGCTCAGGTTTTCGGTGAAATTAAAACTATTCTAGCAAATGAAGTTTATTTATTGAAATAAAACTTAATAAGAGTATAAAGAAATCATTAAATGGACTCAACAGTAGACTTAAGATGGTTAGAAGAATCAATAAAGATAGATCAATAGGGACTATCCAGTTGTATAACAGAAAAAGATTTTATACATATACATAAACATACATATATATACATACATAATTTGTGTGCATGTGTACACATATATCATACATACAGTACAATAATACGTACAATAATAGTACTAAGGAAGGAGGAAAAATACTTTGAGAAAAGTTTCTATATTTTACCTGAAGTAGATTGTGATTAGTTAAGATGCATATTATACCACGTTAGAGCAACCACTGCAAACCTTTATCTCTATTCAGCTCAGCCATGTTTCTAGCTCAATGCTAGCAGTGGGAAAGGAATGTGTCATACTAGCCTTCCTCTACCTCTGCTTATGTTCCATTCCTCCCTTTTCTTTCTCTGGCTCCTTCAAAGCAGAGGCTGATTAGTAATCTCATGGCGGTCTACCAGATATACACTTCTGCCTTGGCAGACTTTTTTTTAAATATTTTTATTTATTTCTGAGAGAGAGAGGGGCAGTGTGAGCAGGAGAGGGTCAGAGAGAGAGGGAGACACAGAATCTGAAGCAGGCTCCAGGCTCCGAGCTAGCTGTCAGCACAGAGCCTAACGTGGGGCCCAAACCCATGAACCGTGAGACCATGACCTGAGCCAAAGTCGGACGCTTAACTGACTGAGCCACCCAGGCGCCCTGGCAGATGTTTAAACTGACTGTTCCTCTTACATAGCCCCTAGCCTGGATGCTTTGAAGACAAGCCCTCTACCCAATCATTGGAGATCTCCAAACTGAACCTTCTTTGATGTATAAAAATATATTTAGTCTTAATCCCTCCGTATTCCAATGTATAGTTCTAAATTCTTTCTTTTCTGGTCCTTCTCCTCCAGGCAGTGTTATTGTACAAAAAAAATCTAAAACCACTTCATAACCAGACTTCATCTTCGCCTTTTGTAGTAGGATAATAGTTGGAACTATTATCTCGAGAATTGTACCAAAACTGAGACAACCAAACTCCCCTAAGACGTTTTGTTATTTAGTCTTGCCAGACTGAACTTGATCTCTTACTTTCCTAGGGTTTATGTATTGACATATTTGTACATAGTGTACATGTTTGATTGTCTTAGTGTGGAGAATAAGCTTAGGTATTTCCTGAGCATGCACTGATGGGTTAACAAGGCATAAAAAATTAGAAATCATAGGATGTACACACCCAAGTTTGGGTAAACAAGATGAGGTAAATAAGATTAATTAAACAGGGCAAAGGCCCCTAGTATAGTACAAAGATATAAGAATAGAGAATCTCAGGATGAAAACATCCAAGATTAAGTTAGGTAAATGGGGCAAAGGCCCCCAGTATAGGACATAGGTATATGAATAGGGAATCTAGATGAAAACATCCAAGATGAGGTAAACAAGATTAGATATTCAGGGCAGAAATGCCCTCTAACTTAGTATAATAGCAGAAAGCTGCTTTTACAGGAAGGAAGAACCAAAATTGGTAAACAGGAAAATAGGACTTTAGATGGCACCAGGGTGGAGCTAATTAGCAAAAGAAACATGCTTTGTTGACCCTGAGGTAGCATGTTCTTTCTTATCCCCTAGACCAGTAAAGGTAAACAGAGGTGGTGCCTCATGTTTGCTGTAAACAACCTTCCACCCAGCACTAGAATTTTGTATTGACCCAAACCCCTAACACCACATATCTCCCAAACCTCCTTTTCCCCACTCCCATGACTTATTTCACAATTTCATTGTCTCTTTGTGCATGCCCATCACTTGCAAGCCTTCTGATCCTAATAAAAATGGAGCAAGGACACTTACTGGGAGCACTTGTGTCCTTCTGGACATTAGCCTCTCTCACATTGTCAATCCTGCTCTCTTGCTGGACAAGAGAGAACTCAAGACCCAGATCTGTGACATCTTAGTAGTAATTCCCTTGATATGTGCCTTTGATACATGCTAATCTATATAAAACACCTCATTACCAGCCTCCATTAATAGGTAGTTCAGGATGACTTAGATTTCTAAGAAAATATCGTTGGTCATTCATCCTTCATTCCTGATTTGCTCCATTCCAGTATTTGCTTGTCTTCTGACCTCTAATTTCTACTTCTGTTTAGGGCCCTACCCTTATCTTTTGGATAAATGAGAGATATGGCTTTTTTTTTCTTTTACAGTTTTTTGATACTTTTTGCAAAGCCTGATTTCCCACCAATCCTCTGTCTTTACTGGGTTCAGATATAGTTGGGTCATTGCCCTACTGACTTTTGTATTTGCATGCTAGAAATCTAATACCAATTTTGGCTTTTTTTTTTTGTATTCCCAGACACTCCCTGGGCTCATGGGGAAGTGCAGATAAAACTGAATTAGTCATCTAAATTTTGGCACAACCAAAGAATCTCTACTCACTGACCTGAAACCTCAGTGATCATTTTTACACTTGATAATGATGGACTCAGAGAAAAAGCTTTTGATTAGGTTGTAACTTTTGGTAGCATAAGGATTAGAGGATAGTCTGCGTCTTTTGGAAGTAAATACAGTTGACCCTTGAACGACCTGGGTTTGAACTGCATGGGTCCACATATATGTAGATGAATAAATATAGTACAGTATTGTAAATGTATTTTCTCTTATGATTTTCTCATAATTTTCTCTTCCTTAGTTTACTATGTTGTAAGAATCCAACATTTAGTTCATATAACATACAGCTTATGTGTTAATCGACTGTTTGTGTAATTAGTAAGTCTTCTTTCTGGTCAGTAGTAGGCTACTAGTAGTTAAGTTTTGGGGCAGTCAAAAAATACACATGGATTTTTGACTGCATGGAGGTCAGTACTCCTAACCCTTGTGTTGTTCAAGAGTCAACAGTATTGTAGAAATAATCATAGAGATGATTTATCATGGATAAAAAAGGCAGATAAAAAAAAAACAGTATACCTATGCATCATTATTTCTAAGCATCCAGTTATATTTACTCTGATTAAAAAGAAAAGCAACTTCTTAATATATGACTAATTATCAAGTCCATATGGACCTGTATTAGGCATTTAGCATATACTGGAAAATTGTATGAATTGTCCATAAGGGTTGAAACTATACATGTTTGTCCATACTATTGATTTCCCACTTTTGCCATTTATTTTTTAAAAATTACTGAGTAACCTGATGGCTCATTTATGAAACTAAAATATGACTGCTGGGAGAATGTTCATAGTGTAGTCATAGCCCTTTAAGGCCCTAAGTTTAAATTGAATAGGATTATTCAAACAACACAAAAATTTAGATTCTACACAACTCTATATTACTCAGAATGCACTTATCAACTAGACCACTTAAAGTAGGAACCGTAACTATTGTTATCATGACAAATAGAAGGATGACTTTGATAGATGGTTGATAAATGTCTGTTTAATTGATATCATGATTTATACTGTAGACTTGACCAAAGGGACAAATGAGTTCTCTCAAAATACAATTATTGTCCTACTTTTTCAAGCACCTATCACTTTCTTATTCAATAAAAATCATCTCAATATTTATATACATACTTACTTGAAGATAAAACTTAGAAACAAATAGTCATAGGTTTTACTCAATGTGTAAGGTAATAATCAGACTAACTAAAAGAACTAAATAAGTTTTGAATCACTTTGACTTAATAGGGTGATATAATTGGACTGTAGATATAATGGTTAATAAAGACCATTTCTAGTAAAATCTTTATCAACTAGCAACAAATAAACTGAACTTTTATTTACATATATTAGGAATAGTATAGGCCCTCATTTAATCCTGTTTGGAGGAAGGAACAAAAGACAAAAATTCCTAAACAAACCAGAAGTGAAATTTTTGGATTAAAGTTACTTCCAAGAAACTAACAGCACTCTCACTTACCCTATGCTAATTTCCACAGTAGTCATTTCTAAAATGATGAGCCTTAGGAAGAGAATTACAGTATTTAAATAATAAAGCTAATATTTATTGAGTACTTACTATGTTCCAGGAATTGTGTTAAGATCTTTCTAAGCATTGTCTAATAGAATATAGGAACAAAGCTGTGAAACAAAGAGAAATTCAGCAAATTTTCCAAGGTAGACAGTTGATAAATTTTGGAGTGAATTAGCACTGCCTGATACTAAACCTACATTCCTCATGACTATGTAATAACTTAGCCTCAAAGGAAAAAAGTATAATCACTGTATTCCATACACCAAGGCAAAATGGATGAGTCCACTTTATATATATTTTTAACCAGGGATAATTTTCATGCTTAGTAAGGACTTAAATAGACAAGCTTTTGCCAAAACATGATGACTAAATGTGTTTTCTTATTTACCATTGCCTTTCATGTTCAAAAGCGAGTCTATTAATGGTGCTGGTAACTATGGTCCTGACTGAATGTGACTGAAGATTCTGGTTAACAACAGTGTCCTCCTGGAGTCCTTTCTTGGAGGTTTGGATTTATGGTAACTATTTACTGACCATTAAAAATGATTATTTAACAGTGAAAAGGAAGGAAGCAAAAACAAATGATAGAACTATCCGAAATTAAGCCCACCTATCATCCCTGCAAAGTGGGGGAAATCATTGGACAAAAAATATATTATCATGGTCTAATTATTAAGTTATTTAAAGAAATTCAGTTAGACTAGGCTAGCATATTCCAGAAACAAAAATTCTAGATAAAAATAAAAATATTTTATATTTTTATTTAAAATGTTTTAGAAATGTAAGACTTCTGGTACAGAAGCATAATATCTACTCATTTTCCCTGTTCTCTGCTAATCACAACTATAAACCTTGGACGTGTTAGGGATAACCAAGGGAGAACTCTGCAGTGTGGCAAGAAGAAGGTGGGTCAGTTTGAGATCCCGGGACTGGAGGAACAACACAGCAGCAGGATGTCTTGCATATTTTCACCCAACAGAGCAAGGCCACCCAGACCTGACACTTTGTGACCTTTATCTGATCAACAGAAGCCAGTTCAGTTAGGCTCATATCTCCCATTGCCCAGACAAGTTTTGCTTGCAGTGTCAGGAGGGCCCAGCTACCCAGCGGGATCATTTAGAAGTCCCACTAAAAATGAGAAGCCAAGAGAAGCATTTCCTATTTTCATCAGACCCCAGACTTCTCTTTTTCACTGAGGGATACTGAGGCAGCCAGGCAGAACCAACAGCAGGGACTCAATCACAGCAAGAGGCTCAGGCCAGACACTTCTTTCTCCCTAAGTCTTTCCTACCCTGCCATTGACAGTGGGCCAGGGGTGGAAAGGAATGGAACCAGGGAAAAGAGAACACTGGAGAAACAGATGTGAACATGGAGACAAAGGTCAGGGTGATATGCCTACAAGTCAGTGAGTGCTGAATATTTCCAACAAACCACCAGAAATTAGGAAAAATACATGGAATAAATTCTTCCTCAAAGCCCTAAGAAGGAGTCAACTCTGCCCAGGCCCTTGTCTTGGACTTTTAGCCTTTAAACTGACAAATTAATTTATGTTGTTTAAGTCACCTAGTTTATGGTACCTGTAACAGCTAAACTTGCAAACTGACACACCATACGATACTCAAGACCATGATATGTGAATGTTGGGAATATTAAAAGGTATAAGTGGAAGTGAGTTTTCCATACTTTGTTCAAGGTAGTAAAATACTAAGTTAAATATGTATACCGTAATACCTAAAATAATTACCAAAAATACTATACAAAGAGATATACTAAAAAATACTATAAATAAATTAAGATGGAATCCTGTGAAGTAATTGAAGTAGCCCCTATGTAGATAGGGAAAAGAAAAAGAGAAATGAGAATCAAAGGAAACAAATAGAAAATAAATAATAAAATGGAAAACTTAATTGCAAACATAACACTACTTTTCATAAATGGTCTCAGTGTTCTTAATATACCAATCAAAAGACACAGAATGGCAGCCAATAAAAAAAGTGGCCCACCTATATGTTGCTTACAAAAATATCACTTCAATTATATGATTCAATTGAAAATAAAAGTATGGCAAAGCTTTGCCATGCAAATAACAATGAAAACAATAAAAAAAAGAGGGGTTGTATTCATATTTGCCAAATTAAACTTCACAGTGAAGAAAATTATCAGAATCAAAGAGGAACATTGCATAATAATGAAAGAATCAATCCATCAGAAAGATGTGTACACAGCAAACAACAAAATCTCAGAATGTATGCAGTGAAACTGTTAGAACCAAAAGATGAAATAGATTCATCCACCCTTGTAGTTGCAGACTTTCACATCTCCCTCTACAAATTATGATAAACACTAATTCACAGTCTTTATTAAATAGGGATTTTTAATGAGAAAATATAAGTAGAAATAATTTGCATATGTGTGTCACAGAAACTTCATCTTTGTGGAATAAAACTGGTCAAGATCCAGAAGTAAAAGAGTTAAGTGCATGGATGACTGTTTAAATGTTTCTGTGATGTTGAGACAGTGAAATGATACTCAATGATCAGGTATTTCACTCTGCCAGATATACATATGATGAACTCTTTCTAGTTATGAAACCTTCACAATAAGCTACAATTATCAAACACATTCATCATCTCAACAGCTTTTCTAAGACACTACCAGTTATAACACAAGACAACATATATTTCTGGAAATAACTTAGAAACTTTTTTCAAATGCAGTTCAAACCTTTAACCTAAGTGAAACATGGTTTGACTATTTGACCAGCTGTGGCAAAATAAATAAGTAAATAAAAACCATCTGGTCCTCTGACAGAATATTTACATTTACACAATATCAACAAGGAAATAGCCAGTCAGTAAATATGGAGTTACTGTCATCTGTGTCTAAATGTATAGATTGATATCCCTCTAAGTATTTTCATGGAAGCATTACAGTATTTCTTTCAAAATTATTATTTAATATTATTCATTTAAAGATATAGATTTAAACAGCAAAAAGGGGAAAAGTCACCTTGAAATAAATAATAGTTTCTTTGAACTTCTGTGATTTGTACAGATACTAGCTTTAGCGAATTATTGATGCTGGCTGTATAGATTGGTGTCATTCTTTATGGTTATTGAATTTTCTTAATGACACTCCTGTGCTTTAATAGACACCTCTAGGCACTCAACAAATACTTATTGACTGGCCAAGTCACTGTTATTCATTCATTCTCCTGTTAGAATATTGTTGCTTTTCTCCCCCATCTAATCTGGTATCTTTTAACACAGTNCAAAAAAAAAAAAAAAAAAAAAAATCAAACATACTCTTACTATATGCATATGCAAATACTTAAAAGACTTATAGAAGGAAAATAAAGAATGGACATTTGGACTACAATTGTTGAAATAGGTTCATTACAGGATTCTGTCACTAATATAACAACAAAACAAAATAGGAACATTTTATTTAGCTCTCCATCACTTTAACAACATTTTATTGTCTTAATTATACTTTCTAGATACTTTTTGGTTTTATTTTTTAAAAAATGGGGCACCTGTGTGGTTCAGTCAATTAAACCTTCGACTCTTGATTTCAGCTTAGGTCATGATCTCATGGTTTGTGAGTTCAGGCCCTGCGTCAGGCTCTGTGCTGCTAGTGCAGCCTCTGCTTGGGACTCTTTCTCTTTCCCTCTCTCTACCTCTCTCTTTCTTTTTCAAAATAAATAAATAAACTTTAAAAGAATTTTAAAAATATGTGCACTTTAAAAAACAATAAACCTCTAACTTTAGGGGGAAAATTACTGAAATTTAAAGGTCTACACTCATCTTCTGCTTGAGGGCAGTCTTTATAATATTTAATCTTGGATATAATATGATACTCAAGACTACTAATTAAAAAACATGCCCTTAGATAGGCTGAAATTTATGATTCAGTGGACATAGTACATTTTACAATTATTTTCATGGAGTTTTATTTTACCATATCAAAATGAAGGTTTACTATCTTAATGTGAAGTTATTTTGATAATATCAGGGCTTTTTAAAATTTGTTTTTTTTAATATTTTTATTTATTTCTAGGAGAGAAAGG
Organism: Crocuta crocuta; assembly: GCF_008692635.1. Classification (NCBI taxonomy): domain Eukaryota; kingdom Metazoa; phylum Chordata; class Mammalia; order Carnivora; family Hyaenidae; genus Crocuta; species Crocuta crocuta. Next base: position 500,703 of record NW_027529594.1, on the reverse strand, counting down.
GAGAGAGAGACAGCGTGAGCAGGGGAGGGTCAGAGAGAGAGTGAGACACAGACTCTGAAATAGGCTCCAGGCTCCGAGCTGGCAGTCAGCACAGAGCCCGACGTGGGGCTCGAACCCACAAACTGCGAGATCATGACCTAAGCGAAAGTCGGACACTTAACCGACTAAGCCACCCAGGCGCCCCAATTTGGTTTTGTTTTTACCAATTGGGGTGTGGTGGTGAGCATGAAGCAGTTTCCTGAAGGGAGCAACCCAAGAGTACCTAGTTTGTAGTCTTCCAAGTCAAAGAAGGATTGTTTTCTAGTTCTAGATATTTAAACAGGTTTCTAAATCAATATAAAGACTATTGGTCTTTCTCTGTCATGACAGGAAATTCCTTGGACCTAAATAGAGAGAATGGGTCTCGTGTCTAGGAAGAAGACTAGACAGTAACAGAGAAGTTTCTGGACAGGATTATCAGTCTTGTAAGAACTGCTTTGAAGGACTGTTTCAAAGTTATAGAAAAGGGAGAGAATGCAAACCTTGACCCATATGTGCAGTTTAGATTTCCAGTAAGTCAGGGATGGCTGTGACATCATTCATGGTAAGGATTGGTATCCAGAATGCCTCACAAGTTGTTCATGAGCTTGAGAAGGTAGCATTGAAGATATGGATTCTGCTAGTTAATGCCTGAATAGGATTGGTTTTTGTTTTAGTGAGCAGTTTTATTGGCTTAACTCCAAACTCTGCTGTCATTGTCAGCAGCTGAAACTTCTTTCTTCTTTCAAACATCCAGCTGTTGCTTTTCATTCAGTACCTTGGATTTGTCCTTGCACATTCACAGTTCTATGACCATCCAAATATTTGGAGGAATTTATACATAGATTTGGGAGCTATCTCTCCTGTGATTCCTTCTTCTCTAAGGTTTACCCTTTCATTTTTCAAACATGCTAGAAGCCTTTATCACAAACCTCCAACTTCTCCAACCAGTAAATGGTGGATTTCATTTTAAGTTCCAGTTTCCTTTAAGTGAAAAGCCTTGCAACTCCATTTGTCCCCAATGGAGTTTTAGTCCTTTCAAGTATTGAATTTTCTCCATGTCGTTAATGTTTTCTCTAGGGTTTATAATTTATATAAACCCTATATAAATTATATAGGGTTTGGATGGATAGTCTTATTTCAGTTGCTCTACTCTTATCTTTTACTGTCCTTGTAATGTGCTAAAATATACTAAACCTTCCTATTCCTGAGTTTTGGTCATGACAAAGGTATAATTTACAGTGTTTGAAAAACTGTTTCTTCAATGATATAATTGTTTATCTCTAAAAAAAAAACATTTTTATTTGCAAATTCTTGAAATCTCGTTCTTTTGAAAATACTTACCTGGTAATAGGCACTCCAAAACTGTTCCTGAATTTATTTCCGCCTTCCCACTTCTAGCCCCGTACCATTTTTTTTCCTATGGCCCTCTGATGGCAGTGGCATTACAAAACAAGAATTTTTCAAAGCCTTATTAACCAAAATGTGGTCCGTGGATCAACTTTTGCTACCTTTTCATATTGTTTTTTAAAGAGAGTTTTAGGTTTACAGCAAAATTGAAATGAAGTTAGAGATTTCTATATGTACTTGGCCCCCACATATACACAATCTCCCCCATTATTAAGATTCTTTATCAGAGTAGTACATTTGTTGCAATTGATGAATTTATATTGATGCATCATAAGCATCCAAAGTCCATAGTTAAAGGTTCATTGTTGGTGGTCTAAATTCTATGGGTTTGCACAAATATATAATATGTACCCACCACTGTAGAATTATACAAAATAGTGTCCCTACCCTAAAAATCCTTTCTGCTCCACCTATTCATCCATCCTTTCCTCCAATATTTACATTTGTAAACTTCTTTAAATAACTATGCCAAATTGAGGGGGGAAATGTGTGTGTGTGCACATGTGCATATGAGACAAAAAATTAAAAATACATAATATGGTAAATGCAGTTTGTCCATTACAAAGTGGACAAATGACTGGGAAGTATAGAATTGATAATTCAGTTGTCAAGCTGTATTCCTACACTGAGAAGATGAATTGTTCAAAATAGCTAGCTACGTCACACAGTTCTCACCTATTTCATTCTTCTTTTCTGATAGTGGCTAATTCCAGATATCAACCCAGGCCTCAAGAATTCATTAGGTTTGCGATAACAATGGAGCTGTCACCTTCTAACTCTTCTCAGAGTAATCTTACTTCTATATAGATGCAAAATATTTTTTTCTTTAAAAAAACTTAAAACATTTCCATCACTTCAAAGTAAAACCCTTTATACCCAATTCTTTCTCTTCCCATCACAATCTCTTGGCAACTACCAATCTGCTTTCTGTCTCTATGAAGTTATCAATTTTGGATATTTCATATAAACAGAATTATTACAATATGTGAACTTTTGTGTCTGACTTATTTCAGTTGTGTAATATTTTTTATTCATTCACAGTGGAGCACATGTCACACTTCATGTTTTATAGTAGAGTAATTGTGTAAACAGAATTTGTTTATCCATTCCTCTATTGCTGAACATTTGGACTGTTTCTACCTTTTGGCTATTGTGAATAGTACTGCTATAAATATATGCATACATGTACTTATTTAATTATCCATTTTTGCTTCTTTTGTATATATATCTAATGGAACTGTGGGTTCATACTGTAATTCTGTGCTTAACTGTTTGAGGAACCAATAAATTTGCACAGTGACTGAACCTTTTTACATTCTCATCAACAATGTACAACACTTGTAATTTATGTACATTTCTGCCAACACTTGTTCATTCATTCATTCATTCTTTTTAATGTAGTCATTCTAGTGAACATAAAGTAATACTTGGTTTTGGTTTTGGTATGCATTTCTCTAATGGCTGATGATGTGATAGATCTTTTTAATGTACTTGTTGGCCATTTGTATGTATTCTTTTGAGAAATGCTATTGAAGATTAAAGACCTTTGCCTATTTTTTAATTGGGTTGTCCTTTTGTGGTTGAAAAGTAAGAGTTCGTTATATGTTCTGAATACTAGTTATATGATTTCCATATATTTTCTCCTACTTTGTAGTTGTCTTTCTACTTTCTTGATGATGTCCTTTAGTGCAGTTTGTTTTTTCCATGAAATGCAGGTTACCTGTTTTTGTTTCTTTGCTTGTGCTTTTGATATCTAAGAATTCATTACTAAATCAAGTCGTGAAGACATACCCCTATGTTTTCTTCTAAGAGTGTTATAGTGTTAGCTCTTATATTTGTCATTGATCTGAGTTATGTTTTTAATATAGTGAGAGGTAGGATCCAAATTTTCATTCATTTAATTTTTTTTCCCCATGAGGACATCTAGTTTCAGTACCATATGTTGAAGAGACTATTCTTTCTGCATTAATAGTCCTTTGTCATCAGAGTAATGCTGGCCTCAAATGATTAGTTAGGAGCTATTCCCTCTTATTTTTTTGAAGAATTTGAGAAGGATTGATGGTAGTTCTTTAAATATTTGGTATATTTCACTAATGAAACCATAGGCTCATAGACTTTTTTAAAAAGATTTTATTTTGTGATAGAGAGTAGGAGCAGGGGAGGGGCAGAGAAAAGGAGAGAGAGAATTCCAAGCAGACTCCACACTGTCAGTGCACATCTGGGCAGGGGGCTCAAACTTACAAACTGCGAGATCATGACTTGAACTTGATCAAGTGAGATCAAGACACTTAACCAAATGAGCTACCCAGGTACCCCTAGACTTTTTTTTTTTTTTTCTTGAGTAGTTTTTGATTACTGATTCACTGCTTTCTTATATGTCTGTTGAGATTTTCTACTTTTTCTTGAGTTGGTTTGGGTAATTCTTGTTTCTAGAGCTTTGTTTCATCTAGATTATCTAATTTACTGGCTAATAATTGTTCATAAGATTTTCTTAAAATCTTTTTTTTTTCATTTTTGTAGGGTTGGTACTAACATTTTCACTTTCTCTGTATCAGTAGACCTGCCCTACGTGAATGAAATACTACAGAGAGAGGCCTTCATGTCAAAGTGAAAGGACACTAGATAGTAACTGGAAGCCATATAAAGAAATAAACATCACTGGTAAAAGTAACTACATAGGAAATATAAAAGCTAGTATTATTTCATTTTTAGTTTGTAACCAAACTTTTTATTTCCTATATGATTTAAAGACATGCATAAAAACAATTATAAATCTATGTTGTTATATGTATTTGTGTAATTTCAGTCTTTTCAAATTTATTTAGACTTCTTTTGTGGCCTAATATAGTTTATCCTGGAGAAGGTTCTGTGTGCACTTGGTATATATTGTTCTATTCTTGTTGGGTGGAGTGTTCTTCTTATATCTCTTAGACATAGTTGGTTTATTCTTTTCCATCAGATGTATGAAAATATACCTGACATATAACATGGTGTAAGCTTAAGCTGTACAATGCAATGATTTGATATATGCATATATTCTGAAATGATTACCACAATAAGGTAACATATCCATCATCACTCCACAGAGTTAGAATTTTTGTGTGTATCTGTGTAGAACTATTTCTCTAATGCTGTCAATGTTTGTAACATTTTGGAGGCTCTGTTCTTTGATGTATGTATGTTTATGATTGTTATATCTTCTTGATGAATTAAAACTTTTATCAATATTTAATGTCTAAACACTGCAAACCAGAAATTTTAATTTTAATTTTTATTCTTTATCTTTTAATTTTTATTCTCTAAGTAATTTTCAAATTACTTTTGTGATTTCCACTCTGACTCATTGGTATTTAAGAGTATGCTATTTGATTTTCACATGTTTAGAGATTATCACTCCAGGATAAACTATGTTAGGCCACAAAAGAAGTCTAAATACATTTGAAAAGACTGAAATTACACAAAGTAACTTCTCTGACCATAAAGGTGAAAATAATAAATCAAGCTAGAAATGAGAAAGAGAAGGAAAACTTAAAAATCTCTAAACATGTGGAAATCAGATAGCATACTCTTAAATACCAATGGGTCAGAGAGGAAATCACAAAAGTAATTTGAAAATTACCTAGAGAATAAAATTAAAAGGTAGAGAATAAAAATTAAAATTAAAATTTCTGGTTTGCAGTAAAGGTTGTTTAGAAGAAAATTTACAGTAGTAAATTTATATCTTAATAAAAAAGATATCCAATAAATAACCTAACTTTATACCTTAATTAGAAAGAGAAGAGCAATCTACACCAACAGCTACCAGAAGGAAGGAAATAGTAAAGATTAGAGTGGAGATAAATGAAATAGAAAATAGAAAAAAAAAAAAACAGGGAGAATCAATGAAAACAAAAATTGTTTATTTGAAAAGATACAATTTGCAGACTTTTGGCTAGGCTGACAAAAGAAGAAAAAACAAAACATTGTTAGTATTCTATCTTGCATTTGTAGAGATATGAAAAGAAATATAGGGAAAAATTTCATTCTAGCCCTTTATTATTCTAGCATTGTAATTTGTTATTCTATTTAAAGATATAATATTTAACTATATATTTTAAAGGTTTTGATTTAGTTCTGTAATGTTAAAGAAAATATGTCCCTTAGGAAGGAAATACTACTATTTTTTTTAGTTTTTCTATATATATATAAAAGAAAAAGTGTATATAGCACAAAAGCTTACACAAGTTACCACCATGTCATTTTGATAGGTGTATACCTTCTGGTTTCTTTCTTCCATAAATGAAGATTAAAGAAGGATTTGTGTAAAAGGAGTGTACACAACACATTTGAATTCTTTCTCTGTTCAGTTGTTTTCCTTCTTTATTATATATGCCACACACGTACAAGACTTAAGAGAGAAGCTTACCCATTAAAAGAGTCAGGAAACTTGTGCCTATTTAAGAGTCATTCATTTTTTTCATTCTTTTTGTTTGGGGGGTGGTAACACAACCAACAAAGCCCACCCCAGTTAAAAGAGAGGCTGGCGAATAAACAGAATGGCAATGTAGATTGGTCCCTGTGATATTTTACCTAAGGTTATTGCCTATTTGAAGTCTTGTATACATCGTGTAAAATAATATAAAGTATGTATATTCAGAGCAAAATAAAAAGTATTTTTTTAATATACTACAGGCAAAGTTGGGCCAACTTGATAGTGTTTTTGAACAGTTTTCCTTGATTTGTTTTTTTAAATTTATTTAATTTTTTAATGTTTATTTTTTGAGAGAGAGAGAGGGAGAGGAAGAGAGAGCATGGGAGGGGCAGAGAGACAGAGAAAGACACAGAAACCCAAGCAGCTCCAGGCTCTGAGCCATAAGCCCAGAGCAGGACTCGAACCCATTGACCTTGATATCATGATGTGAGCCAAAGTCGGATGCTCAACCTAATGAGCCACCCAGACGGCCCTTCCTTGATTTGTATCCTACCATAATATGGAACAAATAAATCGCCTTGTGCTCCAGTATCTAAAATTTTAATTATAAAACCTATTAAATCTAAATTTGATATTCTTTCTTAATGCAGTTTCTTTATAGAAGGGCCAATGTTATACTTCCTCAAAATATTATAAACGTTTGTTGAATAATTATTTTTAAAAAGTATTTGGGGCGCCTTGGTGGCTCCATTGGTTGAGCATCCGACTTCAGCTCAGGTCATGATCTCAGGGCTTGTGAGTTCAAGCCCCGCATTGGGCTCTGCGCTGACAGCTCAGAGCATGGAGCTTACTTCAGATTCTATGCCTCTCTCTCTCTGCCCCTTCCCTGGCTCACACTCTGTCTCTCTCAATAATAAATAAACATAAAATTCTTTAAGTATTTATATTATGGTTATGGCTCTTGTTAGAATCATATTCCCTTTTTTGAAAAACTAATAATGCATTACAAATTTTTTTAGAGAGTAAAAATTAGGTATACTGCCAATGTTATCAAGGAACATATTTTAATGTGGGAATCTACCCTCTATATTTTAAGGCCCAAAACAAAGTTTAACTAATAAAGCCTATTTAACTCTAAATATCACGTAGCTTTATTATCTACAAAACCTTGTTGGATTAATTTCTTTTTGTACTTAATAATTTTCCAAAGTAATGAGTTAAAATTATGGTATGTAAAGTATGATTGCTTTTGTCTTAAAAAATCTCCACTCAGTTGTACTGTGCTTGAAAATGACTGAGTTTAATTTGAGGTATGAGACCTCCCAAGATCCTGCTTCTCAAATCTGCAGTGATATTATGTATCTTTCAGTATCTTTGGGAAAAGAATGTAAGATAAAGAATATTAAAGTGTTTTGTATGCTGTAAAGCACTCTGCCCACAAACATCATGCTTAAGTGAGATTCTGAAGTTTGGTAAACAGGAGTAGCTGTTTGTGATTTTATAGAAATAAATCACATTCTTTTAGCTTTTATATTTCCAAACTGAAAAACTGGAGTTTTAGAATATACTTTTAGAAATTTTGGTCAAAACAAGATTTATTAGTACCCACTATCTGCTGAGCATGAACTTCACTGCCTGTTTACAATGCACAGATGAACATAGAAGAATTCTTCATTTCTTTTCTAACCTCTTTGTCACTTATTTAGTGCCTCTTACATTGTTCAGCTGAAGTTCTGCTCTTGGTTGAGTATTGTCAATATGGGCCTAGGGGAGAAACAATGGGACGAGGCATGCCCCAGTTTGAGGAGAAAATAAATAGTCCATCTCTCATTGTCCTTCAAAAGAGCAGTGAATAGAACTGCCCACAATATTTTAAGTGTGATTATCCATTATAAGGAAAAGATTCTGTTTCTAAATATTTTATCCAATACTCTTCCCTCGGGCTTTTCATGGTGACTTTTTTTCCTTACTGAAATACAATGAACAAATTTTTGCTTAAATACCTTAGCTTTCACATTTTGACTCTTACCCAAGTCAAGTCAATAAGTTAATATACCAACATGAAACATGAGGAATAAAAATATCATGAGTAGATGAAAATGGAGTATATAGCAAAATACAGAATTTTTTTTCAGGATATGAGTACAGCACTATAAACATCACAACTTCTACCACCATCCCCCACCATCTCCCACCATCCCTTACAATTTGTCACCCAGCATTTTATAGTCAGTAACCAGCACATGTTTAGCCTCTAATAAATAAAGTGAAACTACAAAATGGTATGGAGGTTAGACAAACCATTCAGTAGGCCTGTATAACCAGCAGTGTGGGGTTTCTTTAATCATGCATACTTGAAGGTGGTTTTAAGTAAATGACTGATTTCTCTCTTCACAAAAAGCTTGGATGATAGGACAATTTGAAAAGGGATCAAAGAGATGATGTAAATCATCTGTAGGGGTACCTGGGTGGTTCAGGCATTTAAGCATCTGACTCTTCATTTTGACTCAGGTCATGATCTCATGGTTTGTGAGTTCAAGCCCTGCATTGGGCTCTGCACTGACACTGTGGAGCCTGCTTGGGATTCTCTCTCTACCTCCCCTTTCCCCACTCTCTCTAAATAAACTTTTAAAAATAAATACATCACCTGGAAATCCACATTAGTGGTTAGCTACTTTCTCATAATTTATCATAATCACTAAGAATGTACTATGCATATAAAAATACTGCTAGGAATTCTGCCCATTTTGTAGTGCTTGAATTTCTGAAATTACTTTTGATCTGCTGAGGAAGAGCTAACTCACTTTAGCATGGCTCTGCCGTATTGGTGCTGTTTCAGTTTGCTCCATCCATTCATTCTTCATACATTCGCTTACAATTTAGTAGGTATGAGCATAGAAAACAGGGAAATAAATGTAAATATTATATTCCATCTCCATATCTGTGACTAGCTAAATAAGACAAGTTTGCCCAAAAAAATGAGTTGTCTGACAATTTAGTTGTCTCAATACCTATATTTGCTTATTAAAATTGTTTCTAATTCTCAGCAGTTTAAAAAAAGATAATATAAAACATTCAACTTCATATAAATGCTAACATCTCTTGTTTCCTCCACATCTTTGCATTTCTTGCTTTTGATATTCAACTCTAAACTTCGGAAGCCATTCTTTTCCTGGTCAAATCATTTTTAAAAGGAAAAAACAATATTATAAAATCAATGAGTAACTCTACATTGAATGAGTAGTTTGACAGTGCAAGTCAAGATTGCTAACAAAATGCACCGTTTGAAACAGAAGAAATTTAAGTCCTGTCATTCTTTACGTCTCCCATTTCCAGGAATAGGTCACTAACTCTTGAACTTCTCTACATTTGCTCATTTACTTTACCCAAACAAAACAAACAAAAAAAGTAAATAAAGGAGTCAGCATTTTCTGTAACTCTTTGGAAAAAGAGGATACATGAACGGGTCCAAATTTTCAAAAGATAACCTCTACTGAATTGTAAGGCATTTCAGTTTCTTGTTTCTGAGGGTATTCCTTCTGGAATCCTGAAAATATAAGCCTAAACAGTATTATAAAATAATTATACCCACAGTCATCGATTCTTCCTTTTACTAGCAAATTTGGATGTATTAGAGAAACTCAGCCTATGAAACAGTTGTTAACAAACTGACATTTTGTCAGGCATTTTTATTCAGTTCCCTCCTACCTGCCTAATCACCAGGTGGCAGTGTAGTAGCACTCATCCATATCTGTCTGTGAAAAGTCTCAATAAAAGTGGCATTGCAATGATATCTTCACATAGCATAAGCAGAATTGTTCAGGTTTTAATTTTTTTTAAGTAAGCTTGAAGCCAAACATGGGGCTTGAACTCACGACCTCTCAATGAGTCCCATGCTCTACCAACTCAGCCAGGCAGGCACTCCCCAAGGTTTTATTTTTTTCCTTTTAACTGTTACTCTCTCTCGATATTAAAATAGCCCTGCATACATTTTCCTAAAATGCCTTTTTCTTTGAGTACTATGTAGATAGTTTCCTTCTCTAATTAACTTTTAGAAAACTAAACTGTAAAATCTGAATATGTATCATCTAACTGTTCTTTGTTGTCTTACAGTTTTAAGTAGGACCTTTTTATATATTCTAGTAGGAAGTAAATTATGTATGTTGTTTTTCAACCAGCACTTTTAACAATTGGATTAAGGCAGGGTTGCCCACAGCTTCAACAGAAGCATATGCCAGCATACTACAAACCTCTAAGACAAGCATTCTGACATTTCATTTTTCCTTATCTAAACTTCTCCAGCTGTCATTATGCCATCTGAGACGAGTTTTTAGTCTACAGTACTATTCCACTGTATCAAGGCTTTTGTATTTGCACAATGTCCATTCAGCAGTTTCAGCGGGACAAAAGAACCAATTTCAACATTTGGTTTCAGATACTCGGGATTTATTATGTGTTTAAAGTGTGTCTGGATTCTTCTTTTTTGCAGCTGGAAATTCTGACTTCCAAGTTATGTCATCTGATCCAGTGTCAGCTAGCAAGTATAGAACAAAACCTACAACTTCCAACATTTAGTGTCTTCTCTCTGACTTTAGTGTCCTGTCATCCTCAAATACTCTTGATGGACTGGAAAAGGCTTAGGAATGTCTCCCAAACCCTGCATATAATCTTTTCCTATATTTAGAGTCAGTGGCAGAGGAGATTGTCTTTACCTTGAGGAACTCTACAGATACTATTTAGGAGGCAGAAGAAGGGGGCTTTGTCTGTAGGAACTGCGGTTAAACTGTAAGAACCTTTTTTTTAAAGCTGACTACACAAAACCTTTGAAAAACAAAAAGAAAGGGAATTACTATATGATCTGAAGAATCTCTGGCAGTCATAGAAGTCAAATTGAAAACTATTCAGACTTTGACCAGGAAGCCTTTCTTCTATAGCCAGTCTACCGCCATTATGCTTCCACCAGTTAGCATTTTTTTAACCTAAATAAAATGATCCATGGGGCGCCTGGGTGGCTCAGTTGGTTGGGTGGCCAACTTCAGCTCAGGCCATGATCTCATAGTTGGTGAGTTTGAGCCCCACGTCAGCCTCTGTGCTGACAGCTCAGGGCCTGAATCCTGCTATGCATTCTGTGTCTCCCTCTATCTCTGACCCTCTCTGCCTCACACTCTGTGTGTGTGTCTCTCTCTCAATAAATAAATAAACAAACAAACATTTTTATTTTTATTATTTTTTTTTATTTTTTAAAAATATATTTTTATTTCTAGGAGAGAGAGAGAGAAACAGCGTGAGCAGGGGAGGGTCAGAGAGAGAGGGAGTCACAGACTGAAACAGGCTCCAGGCTCTGAGCTGGCAGTCAGCACAGAGCCCGACGTGGAGCTCGAACCCACGAACCGCGAGATCATGACCTAAGCGAAAGTCGGACGCTTAACCGACTAAGCCACCCAGGCGCCCCTCAAACAAACATTTTTAAAAAATCTAAAATGATCCAACCCCACAGCTAAGCTACAAAACAGTATAATCATAATCATATCAGGCTATTAGCAACTACTTTTTACTTATGTATAACTTTATTAAGTTTATATTGGAACATTTTGTAAAACCCATTAAAATTAAGTTAGAAGGGACAAGGCCCTAAATTACAAATCTAAGATTTCATATTTTAATTCAATCTCTATAATGCAGTTTGTTACCCAGCCTTGAGGAGCTCTTTTGTTTACATTAAAATTCCAAACATACGTTAGGGATAAGGTTCAACTGTACACCCTTGGAGCCAAAGTTTTATTAACTCTCTTTGGAAAAAAAAGCAGATAGCTGAATGATTCCAAATTTTCAAAAGATAACCTCTGTTGAATTGTAAGCCATTTCAATTTCTTGGTTTTGATGATGTTCCTTCTGGTATTCTTCAAAAATAAACGTATACAATTTTATAAAATAATTACATAACATTCACTCAACCTATGCAGCACATGCTAAAATGGAAATATGTTTGTCATGCTGAAATAGAAATCTTTTTGTCAATAGCTACAACGTGAAAAGTGTTCTGAAAAATAATTTTAAAATATTATAAGTTAAATGTCTTAGTTTTTATAACTAGTAAAATTTCATGTAGATTTGTTTCTAATTATTTCCATAACTGCAAAGTTATTCTTTTTTAAGACAAGTTTTATACAAATTATTTAAAAATAAACATTAAGCTAGATAATGGGTAATGCTTTTACATGGAGTTTTTTCTTACTTTGAATGTAAATTGAACATCAAGCATTTCTAGAGATCTTAAAATTTGAGAGCTAGAAGGATCTGTGGAGATTACCTAAGAAAACATACTTAGTTTATAAATGAGGACATTGAGACCCAGTGAAGTTAAGTGACTTATCTAAAATGATAAAACTAATTAGTGGTGAAATTAGGATTAGATTCAAATCACCTCAGTTAAGTGGCTCCTATGAAATTTTCCAACTTTTTTGTAGGAAAAAATTAATTCCTTCACATTTTGTATTTTTTTAAGTTTATTTATTTGTTTTGAAAGAGAGAGAGAGAGCACGAGCAAGAGTGGAGGCAGGGCCGAGAAAGAGGGAAAGAGAAAATCCCAAGCAGGCTCTGCACTGAGAGACTCGATCCCACAAACCATGGGATCATCCCACAAACCATGCCAGACCCAGTCCCACAGACCATGGAGTCATAACTAGAGCCAAAACCAAGAGTTGGGTATACAACTGACTGAGCCACCAGGAGCCCCCACATTTTGTATGTATAATTTTTAGTGTTAATTTACTGTGTAAAATTTAAGGAGATATTTCTTAATTATTTTTTTTTCCTTAGGAAATGTTACTATCCTTCACCATTCTTGAGATCAAACTAATTGACTAAGTAACAAATATGGATACAAATAGGCCTGGATTCACATCCTAGCCAAGTCTGTAACTAATTTTGGACAAATCATTTTACCACTCTCAACTTTAATTTCCTGATTCATACAATGAAAATAAGAATTGTGCCTTTCTCCAGGCTTATGGCAAGAATTAAATAACATCTTAATTGTTTGCATTTAGTAATAATAGTAATAATAATACTAATTATTATTATTATAGCATTTCTTCTGTGACTGTGGTAAGGTTTCAGCTGACTTATGGTAGGTATTAAAATGATTTTATATTACTTTACAAAACACAAATTCTATTTCTTGTAAAAGGCAGGAAGGAAAATGGAAATAAAAATTGCAGCAGGAGAAATTAACTTTGGCCCTCCTCTTCCATCCCCCTCAAGTGGAGGTAGTTCACTCTTTTATTTCTGTATAGCACTTAATCAGGAGTTGGTATGGTGTTCTTCTAGTTCATTCGTGCCACTTTTGTGCAGCTATGGCATACTTTACCTTTCACACCTGTTATCAGAGTACCTCATAATTACTCCCCAGCATTTACTGAGGATGTGGATACCTTTCTCCTGGTCCATCTTTCTACCTTAGTTGGTGCTATCAATGGACATTATTTAAAGGTCCACCTATGTACCACCTATCTAGTATCTCGGCCCTTGAAAATCACTCAAAGAATATTGTATGTCATAGAAGTTTTCCCAAAGGAAAGAAAATAAAAATAATAAAATGTTCAATTGAGGGCATAAATATCCTCACATTGAATAGATAGATACATAGATAGATGATATTTAGATAAAGTATTCAAATAATAATAGTATTTTATTAATTTTATAAATAATTTATTNACATAATCATATGATGTAGCCATAACCAGAATGAAATGAGCAAGGTTCAGTTTATATATACAAAACTTTGATGATAGAAAAAAAAGGTGGAATTAAGTGAATCATCTGGATATTAGGGAAATGGTGTCTCCAATCTAACTTCATGGC
>NW_027529594.1:369540-486877 GCF_008692635.1 Crocuta crocuta | reverse complement strand
GGCAGAATCAAACTCTTTAAGAAATTATTTCATTATAATGTAATTTTTATAGTTATAATTATATATATTTTTTAATGTTTATTTATTTTGAGAGAGAGAACAAGCAGGTAAGGTGCAGAGAGAGAGGGAAAGAGGGATTCCCAAGCACGCTCTGCACTATCAGTGCAGAGCCCAATGTGGAGCTCAAACTCATGAACTGTGAGATCTTGACCTGAGCCAAAATCAAGAGTTGGATGCTTAATCTGCTGAGCCACCCAGGCGCCCCTGTTTACTATTTTAATTAGACAAACAGTTGGGAAAACAAAACATTAAAAATATATCTGTTTTATTTAAAAAATAATAAAAAAAAAAAGAGCAGAGTGCTTGGGTGGCTCATTTGATTAAGCATCTGACTTTGGCTCAGGTCATGATCTCGCAGTTCATGAGTTTGAGCCCTACATCAGGCATTCTGCTGCCAGCACAGAGCCCGCTTCAGATCCTCTGTCTCCCTTTCTTTCTGCCCCTTCCCCACTCTTGTGCATGTGCTCTCTCTCAAAAATAAATATTAAAACATTTTTTCAAATACATAAAAGAGCTAATAAATATTATATGCATTTGTGGCCTATATTCTTCCATCCCAGTTTGCTTGTTCTGCTGCCTGCTGAAATAAGCAGTTAAAGCATTGGTGGCAATTATTCTTGCATCTGCATTAGACCCTGTGTTAGAATGCCTCATACAAGTGATTAAAGCCTTCAGGTAAATAAAAGATTCAAAATCATGGACCTCTAATATATAACTAGTAAGAATTATCTTGCCTCAGTTGAGAGTTCTCAAGTTGAATTAAAATCACAGCAGCTGTCATAGGATACAGCTTTACTTGTCTGCTTTACTTGCTGGCCAGAGAGTAGGGTAGACAGTTCTGCCACATTTGGGTCCCAGCCATTGAACTATAATGACTGTGTAGCCATTTCTATGGCCCCACCTGGACAGGGAAGCAATCTGTAGTCTTGCCCAACTGCTGAATATAGTTTCTAGCCATCCCATCTGGCTAGAAAGCCTGACCAGAGCATGCAGGCAGCCAGAGAGCCCATCACACGGTAGCACTTGAGCAAGGAATCAAGCCAGATATTCTTTCCCACTGTTTCCAGCCAGTCGCATGCCTCTTGATCTCAGAGCATGAGCAGTGGCCTAACCCAAATAGAGACACTGATAGCAGGCCCCAACTTCCCAAGGATGCTACTAGCTGATGACCCATCCAGAACTCAAAGCTGAACTGGAGTCCGGAGGAGACAACTTACTCAGATGTGCAAATACCAGTGCAAGGAATTAAGGACCACAAAGAGTCAAATAGACATGACACTAACAAAAGAAACTAGTA
Source organism: Crocuta crocuta (assembly GCF_008692635.1). Taxonomy (NCBI): domain Eukaryota; kingdom Metazoa; phylum Chordata; class Mammalia; order Carnivora; family Hyaenidae; genus Crocuta; species Crocuta crocuta. The sequence goes on along the minus strand of NW_027529594.1, from coordinate 485,520 downwards.
CAGCTCTTTTGTAGATGACATAGACTGTAAGAGAAAAATGCTCAAAAGGGACAAAGGTCATTGTGTAACGATAAAGGAGCCAACCCATCAAGAAGATACAATTCTAAGTATGTACTCAGCATCAAAGCACCTAATATACAAAGTAAATAAGGAAAAATAAACAGCAATAAAAGCTGGACAGTTAATACCCTTCTCTCAACAATGGATAGATCATTTAGACAGAGAATCAATAAGAAACAATGCTATAGACCAAATAAACCTAATAGCTATATACAGAATATTTTATCCAACAGCAGAAGAATAAACACTTTTCTCAAATGTGTGTGAGACATTTTCTGTGATAGGTCATATGTTAGGACACAAAATAAGTCTTAACAAATTCAAAAACTTAGAAATTACATCAAATATCTTTTCTAACCACAGTGGTGGGAAGCTAGAAATCAATAACTCGAATAAACCCAGATAATTCACAAATACATGGAAATTAAGCAACACACTTCTTAAAGGATCAAAGAAGAAATCAAAAGGGGAAAACATATCTTGAGACAAACTAAAATTGAAACACAACATACCAAACTTAAAGATATGGCAAAAGCAGTTCTAAGAGGAATAGGTTTTAGCAATAAATACATACACTGATTTAAAAAAAAAAAAAAAAGGTCTCAAATAAATGACCTAATCTCATACCTTAAGGAACTACAAAAAGAATGAACTAAGCCCACGTTAGCAGAAGGAAGGAAATAATAGATTAGGGCAGAAATAGAGAACAGAAAAACAGTAGAAAAGGTTTACAAAATTGAGTTGGTTCTTTGAGAAAATAAACAAAATTGACGCTTTTAGTAAGACTAACCAAGAAAAAGAGAGAGTACCCAAATCATAGATGCAAGTGGAGACATTACAACTAATACCACACATATTAAAAGAGTCAGAAGAGATTACTATGAACAACTATATACCAACAATTTAATGACCTAGAAGAAATAGACAAATTCCTAGAAACATATAACCTACCAAGACTTATCTTAAAAAAGTAGAAAATTTGAACAGACTAATAATGAGTAAAGAGATTGAATCAGTAATCAAGAACCTCTCAGTGAAGAAAAGTCTAGAACCAGATGGTTACACCAGTGAATTATACCAGACATTTAAGGAAGAATTAATGACAATCTTTTCAAACTATTCTCAAAAAATTGAAGAGTAAAGAACACTCATTTTATACCAGCATTACCCTCATATCAAAGCCAGGTAAATATACAAGAAAAGGGAGCTACAGGGAAACATTCCTGGTGAATATATATGCAGAAATTCTCAACAACAGTACTAGCAAACAAAATTCAGCAGCACACTGAAAAGGTCATGCACCATGATCAAATGGGATTCATCCCTAGCTTGCAAAGAATAAATGTGGTACATTAATAGAATGAAAGATTAAAGTCATAATCATCTCTTGATGGAAAAAAGCAATTGACAAAATTCAACATCCATTTGTGATAAAAACTCTCAAAAAAAAATAACTGAGAGGTAACATAGTTTAACAGAATAAAGTCCATATATAACAAGTCCACAGCTAACATCATACTCCATGGTGAAAGGTCAAAGCTCTTCCTCTAAGATCAGAAACAAGACAAGGGTGCTCACTCTCACCATTCAATCATCATAGTACTAGAAGTGCTAGCCAAAATAATTAGGCAAGAAAAGAAATAAAAGACATCAGAATTGGAAATGAACAAGTAAAATTATTTGTTTGCAGATGACATGATTTTGTGTATGGAAAATCCTTAAGTCTCGACCAAAAAACTTACAGATCTTGTCAACGACTTCATTGTAGTTACTAGGACTCAAAATCTACTTGGAAAAAATTATTAATATTTCTATACATTAAATACCAATAATTTGAAGGAGAGATAAGACAATCTCATTTACAGTAGCATCAAATACACTGAAATACTTAGAAATAAATTTAACCAAGGTGATGAAAGATGTATACACTGAAAGCTTTAAGACACTGATGAAAGAACTGAAGAAGACAGATATAAATGGAAAGATACCCATGTTCATGGATTGGAAGAACTGATGTTAAATGTTCATATTACCCAAAGCCATTTATGGATTTAATGCAACTTCTGACAAGATTCCAATGGATTTTTTGTTTGTTTGTTTTTACAGAAATAGACTAAACAATCCTAAATTCTTATGGGACAAAAGCTGCAAGTAGCCAAAATAATCCTAAGAAAGAAAAAAAGCTGGAGGCATTATGCTACCTGATTTCAAACTATATTACAAAGCTATAGTAATCCCAAACAGTGTAGTATTGGCTTAAAATTAGACATACAGAACAACAGAACAGAATAGAGAGCTCAGAAATAAACCCATGCATTTTTTATGGTCAATTAATTTATGACAGAGGAGCCAACCATGTATGCAGGGCAAAGGGCAATCTTTTCAATAAATGGTCCTGGGAAAACTGGAAAACTAGATACAAAGGAATGAAACTAGACCCCTATCCTGCACCATTGACAAACATTAACTTAAAATGGATTAAAGACTTAAATGAAAGACTGGAAATATTTAACCTCCTAGAAAAAACAGGGAAAAAATTCATTTATATTGGTCTTGGTAATGACTTTTTGGAAATGACAAAGCACAAGAAACAAATGCAAAAATAAACAAGTGAGATTACATCAAAGTAAAAAGCTTCTGCACAGCAAAATAAATGATCAACAAAATGGAAAGCAACCTATTGAATGGGAGGAAATGTTGGTAAATCACAAATCTGGTAAGGGGTTAATATTCAAAATATTTTAAGAACTCATACAGCTCAATAACAATAGCAAAAGTAATCTAATTAAAAAATGGGTAAGAACCTGAACGGACATGTTTGCAAACAAGATAGATGGCTGATAGGTACATGAAGATGTGCTCAACTTCAGCCATCATCAGAGAAATGCAAATCAAAACCACAGTGAGATATCACCTCACACCTTTTAGGATGACTAATATCAGAAAGATAAGAGGTAAGTGTTGCCGAAGATGTGGAGAAAAGAGAACCCTGTGTACTGTTGGTGAGAATGTAAATTGATGCAGCCATTATGGAAAACATAATTGACATTCATCAAATATTTGAAATACAACTACCATATGATCTAGCAATTCCACTGATAATATATCCAAAGGAAACAAAATCACTATCTAAAATATCTGCACCTTCGTGTTCATTGCAGCATTATTTTTTTTTTTTTTACAAATAGTTTATTGTCAAGTTGGTTTCCATATAACACCCAGTGCTCATCCCCACAAGTGCCCTCCTCCATGCCCATCTCCCCTCTCCCCTCTCACACCCATCTGTCCTCAGTTTGTTCTCAGCATTCAAGAGTCTCTCATGGTTTGCCTTCCTCCCTCTCCACCACTATTTACCCCCTTCTTTTCCCCCACGGTTCTCCATTAAGTTCCTCCTAATCCTCCTATACGTGCAAACATATGGTATTTGTCCTTCTCTGCCTGACTTATTTCGCTCAGCATAACACCCTCAAGGTCCATCCATGTTGCTACACATGGCCAGATTTCATTCTTTCTCATTGCCATGTAGTATTCCATCGTATAGATAAACCACATCTTCTTGATCCATTCGTCCGTTGATGGACACTTAGGCTCTTTCCATGTTTTGGCTATTGTTGAGAGTGCTGCTATGAACATTGGGGTACATGTGCTCCTATGCATCAGCATTCCTATATCCCTTGGGTAAATTCCTAGCAGTGCTATTGCTGGGTCCTAGGGGAGTTCTATTGTTAATTTTTTGAGGAACCTCCACACTGTTTTCCAGAGGGGCTGTACCAGTTTACATTCCCACCAACAGTGTAAGAAGTTGCCCATTTCTTCATATCCTCGCTGGCATCTAGAGTCTCCTGATTTGTTCCTTTTAGCCACTCTGACCAGCATGAGGTGGTATCTCAGTGTGGTTTTGATTTGTATTTCCCTGATGAGGAGGGATGCTGAGTATCTTTTCATGTGTCTGTTAGCCATCTGTATGTCTTCTTTGGAGAAATGCCTGTTCATATCTTCTGCCCATTTCTTCACTGGGTTGTTTGTTTTTCGGGTATGAAGTTTGGTGAGTTCCTTATAGATTTTGGATATTAACCCTTTATCTGATATGTCATTTGCATTGCAGCATTATTTATAATAGAAATGAAAACAGCCTAAAAGTCTATATACAAATGAATAAAGAAAATGTGGTATCTACTTAAATATACATGATATGACATTAACATATGTATATATGTGTATGGTATGGAGATGTGTATATATAATGTTTATTTATATATATGGAATATATTTTTCAGCCATAAAAAGGAAGGAAATCCTTCCATTTGTGACAAAATCAGTGAACTTTGAGGGCATTATGTAAAGGGAAATAAGTTAGACAAGATAAATATTGCGTGATTTCACTTATATATGGAATCTAACTCATAGAGACAGTGAATAGATTGGTGGTTGCCAGAGGTGTGGAGTTAGGGGTTGGGGAAGTGGGTGAAGGTGATCAAAAAGTAGAAACTTCATTTATAAGGTAAATAAGTTCTAGGGGATATAATGTACACTATGGTGACTATAGTAAAAAATACTTTATTATATATTTGAAAGTTGCTATCACAGTAAGAGATCTTAAAAGTTCTCATCAAAAGAGGGGCTCCTGGGTAGCTCAGTTGGTTGAATAGCTGACTCTTGATTTTGGCTGAGATCATGATCCCAAGATTGTGGGATTGAGCCCCACGTCAGGCTCTGCACTGAGCATGGAGCCTGGTTGAGATTATCTCTCTGCTCCTCTCCCCTGCTCTCTCTCTCTCTCAAATTTAAAAAAAAAAAATTAAAGATGTTTAAAAAATTTTTTTGATGTTTTTATTTACTACTGAAAGACAGAGAGAGACAGAACATATGCATGAGAGGGGCAGGGAGAGGGTGAGACACAGAATCTGAAGGAGACTCCAGGCTCTGAGCTGTCAGCACAGAGCCCAATGTGGGCTCAAACTCACGAGATCATGACTTGAGCCAAAGTTGGACGCTTAACGGACTGAGCCACCCAGGCACTCCTAAAGACATTTTTAACTATGCATGATAATGAGTGTTAACTACACTATTGAGGGAACTACTTTACAATATATACTTAATCAAGTGGTTGTGTTGTACACTTTAGACTTATACAGTGTTACATGTCAATTTTATCTCAGTAAAGCAGTGGGAAAGAAAGAAAAAAGGCATCAGGTAGAGGGTGTCCAACGTAAGTTAAATGAGTTAGGCAGAAAAGGCCTCTAAGGCCTTATTGAGGTATGACCAAAATACTAAAAAGAGGCACTCAAAAGTTTGGAAAAGAGTGTTCCAGGAAAAGTGAAAAATAAGTTCCAAAGCCCCAATTTTGAGGAAATTAAATAATAAAGTTTAATGACAAAGCTATGATGTGGCAGAATTATGAGTAAGAACAAAAGACATATCTAGTATAGACAAATGGATCTGGGATGTATTTCCATTACCCAAAATATGATGTTGAACAAATGTGTTAAACTCTCTGCACCTCAGTTTCTTCATTAGCAAAATGCAGATAACTGCCTAGTGAAGTTTTTCCAATTATTAAATGAAGTTACAAATGCAAAGAACCTTGCTCATAAAGGTGCTCAGTAACTTTTTATTCCATATTTTATTGAAATTTCTTAACCAGAAGTTGACATATTATCCCTTTAATTCATGAGATGTTCTTCCAAAATAAAATTGAGAGAAAGAGAAAGAAAGGGAAATTGATTTGTGTCCTTATGGGGAGGAATTAGACTATTTTTCATAATCTAGTAGGAGAGAATAAAATTTTACCTTCCGAAAGAAAAATATCTGAATCTTTCTGTCTTCAACTTTTTATAATAGCTTATCGATGAATACATAGAGAATGGTAATATTAAAGAAACATTTCATATGAGATTATCTGTTACTACTGCAATCTATTTCTTTATATATTAGACAACTCGGGTTCTTGCTCACTTCAGTTAGATTTTGAGGAAAATTTTTAGATTCAAGAGCCTCTTTAACAAGTGAATATCTAAATTAGGAGTGAGCAGATCCTCAACATTGTATAGAGAATGAGAAAAACACAGGAGGGACTGAAGGAGAAAGAAGTACCACATAGGTTCCTAGGAAAAAGACATGGAGAAAGGTATCGCCTTCATAAATATATTTTAAATGGGGTCAGGAAATAAAGTGCTAATCAAATGCTAGTTTGGTTAAACCAAACAGAGGTAATTGCAGTGGAGTGTGTGTGTGTGTGTGTGTGTGTGTGTGTGTGTGTGTGTGTGTGCGTGCTGGGGTAAGGGGCTTAGTTCTCCAACAAAACTGTTTCTGGTTAAAACAGTTCTTATTAATAAAATAAAATTGCTGGCAGGGAAAAATTTTATTATGTTGCATAAGACAAATTGTATTTTTTTCTTCAAGGGAATTTTAAATGGAATGTAAAAACAATAATTTAAAAGATTGTAACTGATTTCCAAAATGCTTAAGTGACTTGGTTAATTTTCTGCAATGTAACTTTTTTAGATGAGTGCTAATATATGTACATGCCAATTATGTATTTTAGGAGATCAACATTTTTCTTTCACATTGATTTCTATTTCATTTTTTCCAGGGGTGTTACGGTTAATTGGTAGGTAGTAGGACTTGTCAAACAGACAATTTTCTCATGCTAATAGATTGAAGTGGTAGATGGTGGTGTAGTACTCACAGAACAATGATTTTATTTGTGTGGTCTTGTTTTAGAGAAAAGGAGGTGCTATAACATATTTTTAAGATACGGTACAAGCCAAAGAAAAAGCAAATGAGATAGAAAAGATACAATAAGTGCATCTGTATGGAAAGGTTGAGAAAGAAGCAATAAGAAATAAATGGGGAAAGAAAAACTTTCAGCCATTACTCATCTGAATTTCATATTTACTGATTAATAGCATATCAATGTGAGAGATGCTTGTGGTTTACACTTTTATTCTGCTTAGTCCCATTTGTCCCAGTTCAAATTGCAACCTCCTCAGTGTTCTCCATTTGACTTGTTTTAACTGAAACAGGGAAAAAAAATCTCTATCAAAGACTTTCCATTCACAACAGTAAACTTAGCTCTGGGACTCTCAACTTTCGTTGCTTTCTTTCATTTTTTTAAAACACTATCTTATGAAAATTTTAATGAAAATAATCAGGTATGTTTGCTTGTCACATCAGCTTTCAATAATTGTGACCCCAAATTACTTTGGAAAGAGAAATTTTTGAACTGATAAAGTGGTCATCTCAGAAAAAAATTGTTCTGGCACCTGTTCTCTACACAGAAATATTATTAAAAATGGGAAAACTAACTAACCATAACAGTACAATGAAAATGAATTGACTTAAGTATATATACTTTGTGTGCTGTGTATTATTGTCTTGAATTGGCTTGATGTTTTGTTTTGTTTTGTTTCTTTTAACAAATACAGTCTTGTCAGCCAGGGCCAAAGATTTCTTCATATGAGGAAGTGTAATCATGTTAAAATGTTTTACTCATTTTGCCCCTTCCTCATTTTTACTGTAATCTAATATCTAATATACAGATCACAAAGATGGAGTAGAAAAAACAAATTGTATTTAGAAAACATATAAAGGATTTAAATGAAAGGGCATATGTAGAAGGCATAAAATCTAGAAAGAAGAATTGTTACTGGAAACACATTAACCTCCATAACTGTTAATCACAATTTATACATATTCCTTTATTTAGTTAGTTAAACATTGTCTAAGTCCCCCAATATAAAGTCTATGTATGGGCTTTAATTTTGCTGCACCACTGTATTCTCAGCATATACAGTACTTTCAATAAAGAATCCATCAAATAAATGCATACACATTTACTCCTTGGAAATAAATGGCAAAAGCATTAGCTTCTTGGATTTGGGTACATATATTAACATTGAATGGAGTGTACATTAAAAATACATAGTTTTACTTGTCTTGAGTACCAGTGTGTTTCTGAAATCAGAAAACTAAACTTCACCAATTAGAAATTTGGTGAGCTAAAGTGGATTTAATTTCTACATACAAAAAAGCAAAACCTGATAGCAAAGTGAACAGTCATAGGATATGTTATGCTTTATTTTGATTAGAAGTGCTCTTTTTGTTTAACATCTCTAGATAATTATGTAAACTCACATTATTTTGTATTAGTAGGAAAAGCTGCAAGATGTCATCGCCTGCCCATGTGCTAAAACCCAGAACTCTAGAAGCCTGCATGTGTCTTGTCTTACCCATTCTCTCAGGTAGTTCAACCATTCCACCTTTAAATGTGTTGAATCTACTCATTTTTTTCATCTCCACAGCTAGTCCAAAACACCATTACATTTCTCTTACATAAAACCACAGTAACCTCCTTCCTTTTGTTTTTGCCCTCCCCAACAATGCTTCCTCCACATAGCATCCTGTATGATCATTATTTTTTAATCAGTCCAGTCATGCTCTCACCCTGTTTCAAAGAGGTGATTTCCAATTCCAATTAGAATAAAATTCAAGCCTCTTACTTGGCCTATGAAACTAAAATCTGCATCTTTCTTAGCTCATAACTGCAAACTCTAGCACACAGTATTCTAGTGACAGTGGCCTTTATTCTGCAAGAGCACAAAGTTTTTGGGTTTTGTTTTTTTTTTCCCCATCTGGGGCTTTTGTACATGATACACCCTTTGCCATGGACTCTACTCTCAGATGTTCACATGCCTGGCCACTTAGCTTTCATACTCCCATCCTGTGAAAATTCTTCCTTGACAGTCCAAATAAAGAAGCAAATGATTGAGGGGCTTTATGTTATCACAACCCATCTTAGCCAGAATAAATTGACAAGAGGAATATGTAGAATATATTGTAGATAAAAATAGAAAGGTTTTGAGGTCAATGGAATAAGCTGTCTTTATATAGAGGTATTTCCATATTACAGCATGGGGTATTCAATGTATCTTTACTAACTGTTCTCACACATCTCTCATGATTGGGAACAGATGGCTGCAATGATTTTCAGATGATGTTCTATAATCCTGGAAACACTGAGCAATCTTTAATCATCTTGAAATTCTTAAGAAATAATTTGTTATTTATTGGAAAAAAAATGAGCTACAAGGTATTTTTTTCTTTAAGAATGACTTAACGTAGAAAGTACCCATGATTAGAGTAAAGGATCAAGTAAGACCAATTACAATTCAACTATTCTGATTTCAGCTGCATTTTCTTTCCCATCAATATGTAAAGATCTGTGTCCTGCAAAACTATAAATGCTGAATATTAGGCAGTTACTGAATAAAAGATCAGAGACAAAGCAGTACAATGATACAACATTCAAATGGGTGTATGGAAAGTTGAAATTGTAACCTGAGGTAAAAATATTTGGTAAAAGTCATTAAATTTGACTCACTAATATCTTAATAGTTACTCTAATATCTTAATAGTTTCTATTTTTGATAGAAATATATAGTACTATTAAAAGTCATAAGATTATCCCTTTTATTTAATATGCTTTTTCTTATTATATAGACAGTAAGTGGAGTTAATTTAAAATATAAAGAATAAAGTACATATGAACTTTATTACTCTGAAGTTCTTAATCACACTGCATTTTTGGGGTTAGTTGTTACAGTGTGTCTGTATCATATCCATGGCTATTATCTGTCAAAGCTTTTACAAAATTTAGATCACACATTATAGTCCGCTTCATATCCTGGATTGTTTTGTCATTATAATTTATTTCTATTTCTACTTTTTAATGTTTATTATTTTAAAATATAATTTATTGTCAAATTGGCTAACATACAGTGTGTACCGTGTGCTCTTGGTTTTGGGGTTAGATTCCCATGGTTCATGGCTTACATATAACATCCAGTGCTCATCCCAACAAGTGCCCTCCTCAATTGTTTATTTATTTTTGAGAGAGAGAAAGAGAGAGAGAGAGCAAGTGGGGGGGGGGAAGAGGAGGGAGACACACCATCTGAAGCAGCCTCCAGGCTCTGAGCTTTCAGCACAGAGACTGACATGAGGCTCGAACTCATGAGCTGTGAGATCATGACCTGAGTCAAAGTTGGAGACTTATCTGACTGAGCCACCCAGGTACCCTGAATTATAGTCTTAGAAAACCTATTACATTAATAAAATAATTGTGAAAAAAATTTACTGAAACATTGCCCTATTTTAGACAATTTTGTTTATGCATTTTATTAAAATTGCTGTTAAAAGAAATCCATCCCTTTTTGAAATTATGCAAATGTTATTCACATTGTAAACATTATTGAATGATTAGATTGCTGATACACATCAACAAATTGCTTTCTATATAGTTTGTACCAAATTTTTACTGTCATGATAAATATGCATGAAAGTGCTATCTTAAAATATGCTCACTAGAAATGTTACCTTTTCTGTTTTTGCTTTTTTTATTTTGCTGTTTTTATTGCAAAGAAGTCTCTTTATTGTTTTAATGTATATTCTTTCTAATTCTTTTGTTTTATGGCATTCATCAAATATTTTAGCTTTATTTGTAATAAAGTCTTATTCTGGGTTTCTAGTCTCTCATTTGTTCATACTATACCACAATAATTTATATAATGTGGATCCTCTTTTCTTACACTTTTGAATTATTTCTCTAATAATAGTCAAATGACAATGGTAGCTGAAATTTCTGGAGTTCTGCGTATGTGTTAGCCACTCTGCTAAACAGACCAATCTGTTTATGTCTCTTATGCAGTGCTTATCAGTGGCTGTTTGCTGAGTTTCTGCTATAGGATATTACTTTTCAGTCATCTTCAAATGTGTTCTCATTATGGGAAGCAGAGGTTGTGACTGTGTGGAATATGATCTCCTGATGATGGAAAGCAGAAGGGAAGAGTTGGCAGAAACTTGCCATGCCTCTGTAGTCTTTGCTTTAAAGTGGAAGCTAGTCAGTCTGTCATATGGCATACTGCAAGTCATATAGCTAAATCCAACATCAGTGGACCAGAGACAGCACAGAGGATGTGAACATTTGCAGACAATTTAAAATTCACCATGCTCATGATGCTTCCTTTGTTACTCTGTGGTCTTTGGTGAGTTCATTGCTTGATCTTAATCAGTGATGCCCTTTGTATTGAAATTAAGAAGTCTGTCCTTCAGAGGATTTTCAGAGAGAAATCAGGGAGGATTTTATAATAACTTATTCATTGTATAAATAATTAATAAAAGCATGGAGGAATCTAACCCAAGTATTGCTAATAATAATGGATTTCTTAAGTTTCTATGGCAGGAGAGTCTTCATCTAGTGTAGAGACTCAATGTTTCATGTAATAATGACTTTAAAATGATAGACAAAATCCTAAAACAAATGTCGTAGCACTTTAAATTTAATTACAGTGGTCTGATTCATAGTAATTAAAAATGAGGTGGGACACCTGGGTGGTTCAGTCAGCTAAGCGTCCAACTTCAGCTCAGGTCATGATCTTGCGGTTCGTGTATGAGCCCCGCTTCAGGCTCTGTGCTGACAGTTCAGACCTGGAGCCTGTTTCAGATAGTCTCCCTCTCTCTGCCCCACCCCTGCTCGTGCTCTGTCTCTCTCTGCCTCTCAAAAATAGATTAAATTTTTTTAAAATGATTTTACTGTCCATCATGTATTTCCTTTCCATAGTTGTGTTGATGCCTGATACACATGTATGTCTTCACCTGAAAAACAGGTATACACAGGCATGCTTTTATATAGCCAGTTATATTTTTTTCTTTTCTCTTATGATACCTTAGAGTGTCTGCTCATTTTGGCAACCAATATGTATCATTTCATGTGAATCACATTATGCAGCTATTTGCAGCTATTATGAAGATTACAAAACAAATATGCAAAGTTAGTCAGTCAGTAAAGTAAGAAATCCACAGATTATCAATGGCTGTAAAGGAGACAAAATAGTTTAGTTCATGATAGCAGTTATCTTTTTGCATGGAGTCTTTTATCTTTGTCATGTATTGGCTAGATGAGACTTAGGTTAGGACTTAAGGATAAGCCACTGTTTTACCAAATGAAGAAGAAGTTGAAAGTTATTCCAACTAAAGGGAAAGTACAGGGACACCTGGGTGGCTCAGTCAGTTAAGCATCCGATTCTTGGGCTCAGCTCAGGTCACAAGCCCCTGCCTCAGGCTCTGCGCTGACAGTGTAGAGGCTCTCTTCCTCCCTCTCTCTCTGCCACTCCCCTACATGTAGTCTCTTTCTCTCAAAATAAATAAGTAAACTTTTTATTTATTTTTATTTTTTTAATAAACTTTTTTAAAAAAGGGAAAGCACATGACGTAAAAGTGAACAAGGTCTTGATATAAACTGGTATGCATCAGCAATAGTGCCAAGTTTATAGTATCACAAGGAACTGAAGGAAAATCTATAATCTGAAGAACACTCATTTAAATCATATTCACATGTTTTCTGGGTTATAGATTCTTAGAAGATTCAGCTTACTTTTTAAAAGAAGTATCATAAAGTTGATTCAATCAAAACAATAATTTAACATTTCACACTAATTTTTGTCCTGCTATATTCCCTGAGAATACAACTTTATATATAAAAGAATATAATGGAATTGTGTTTTCAGGTAGTGAAATTTTCTAGGTGTCCACCTTCTAAAATATTTTCTTTCTCAGATGTTTGGAATTTCATGGAGATGCCTTAGGCAGGGGTATATATGGAAAGGTAAGTAGGTTGGTTTCAGTGTCCAAGCTTTTCTTGCATCAGGACAGTTCTGTTTATAATCAGGTGATGTTCCACCCAAGACTTATTTGAGAGAAATGATGGCAGTGCTAAAAGCCATAATATCACTGTGCTAGATACTTTTTGGCACACAAGAGAGAAGGAGGGGCACAGTTGTGGCCTGCTTTCACCCTCTGTGAAATGATGCTGAGAGCTCAGATGAACAAAGCCAACTGCACCTGAATACTAAAATCCTGGCAGTACTTCAGGAGCATTGTCATGAGGAAGAGAGAGGCAGTGTGCTGCCTCAGTACGCACTTCAGTCTTCGAGCAACTCTCACATGCTCCACCAACACAGATTCTTAAATGACTTTGTAAGTCCCTGAGGAATCTGCATTAGGTTTAGAGACTACATTAGGCAGCAGCTGCTGGCTACAGCTGAATGATTACCTATTCAAATGGAACAGATTCCAGGGAGGGTGTGAAGGGAGGCCTTCCCTCACAGTCACTCTGCAAGGAAGATTCTTGAACCATGGGAAGCCAGAAGGAGAGCTTCAAACAATAAGGTTTTATGATGCTGCTTAGCCTTTCTAAAATCCATCCCAGTACACAGATGCAAAAAAAAAAAAAAAAAAAAAAAAAAAAAAAAAAGCAATGAAAAGATGCTGAGGGGAAAAAATCCTCCCCAACATCTAGAAATAATGTAAAGATGATAAAACTTCATTTTTTTCAGCCTGGTTTGCTTTCCTACAAATTTTTGTGCTGATGAATGAATTTTGTTATCGTGTAAACTAGATAAAGAGGAAGTGAATATGTGAACACACCATTCATCATAATGGACCTGATCTATAGAAAGTACTCAAGAGGGCGTTATGTAATTTTTCTAAAGACCCTTTTTAGAAATGATTTAATTAAAATGAATGATTGCACAGCTGTCGCATACAGCAGCGTTTTGAAAAGTGTCCACTTCTGCCTAATCAGCAATTAAATATAGGTAAAGGGAAATGCCACTTTCCTCTTGCTGCTCATATATTCACAGATACCTTTCACTCAAATAATTGTAGAGAGGCCTGTGTTCCTGTACCTGGTTCAAATATTACCATCGTGACAATAGCAAATGAAATTTTTGAAATATTCTAACATAAATAATGTACATATTAAAATATGTATCACAAAAACTTATATGTAATTATTCTAGCTGAAAATAGAATTTTTCAAATTATTTCACACACACAAAAAAATACTTTATAGATCAAATACTTTTGGAGAATGCTAAATTAAACAGTTAATTTGTTTCTACTGCATGAAGCTCCTGAGACTTTAGATGTAAATTTCTGAGAGGAGAATATAGTAGGAAATTCCCCCTGTGATTCTACTGTATGTGTGTACATATGTGGGTATATGAGTGAGTATGGAGGTATGTGTAGAATTTGTAAAACATCTTGAGAAACACAAGTGTTTCGTAGAACATATTTAGAGAAATAAGTGTTCTATGGGTGCTTGCTGTTTACTAACAATACTATGTGTATAGACATTCTCTAAAATGGAATTGCTTAATCAGATAATCTACATGCCTCCTTGTCTTCAGTTATGATGACTACAAACACGCGTATTGGTGTTTTCTTCTCAAATCATATTGGTTATTTCTCAAATCATATTGATCATACAGTCTTCAAATGGTAAAATCAAGAAGCGACTCTGATAATCAGTTTAGTCATTGACAATTTTCCTAGAAACCTATACATAACGTCAGGGGTTCCCAGACCCCTTGAAACTTCTCTGAGTACAGAGAGGGAAAGAGATCCCAGTCACAAAAATTCCCTGGGGGAAAAAAAAACAAAAGACAAAAAAACCCTGAGAATTATAAAATGAAAATCTGGTTGATTTTGAGAGCCATTCAATGCTAAAATTAATTGTTGAATTTGGGACTCCTTTTTGTGGTGAGAAGAAAGAGCAAGTGATAAAGGAAATGAGGAAGGGAATCATGATTATATATTAATGAATAAAGAGAATCCCAGGCTTTGAACACTCAATATATAAATATTCGATTTATAAAAATCAGATACTTGAAATACCTGAATTGAAGAGACCTTCAATCCCAGCCATGGCAGAAGGAGTCGCATGAGTAGCTGTCTTAGAGTGATCAAAGGGCAGATGCATCGTGGTTAGCATACAGACTCTGGAGTCTGGCTGCATATCCGTGCTCCATCACTCACAACTTTGTGAACTTGAGCGAATCGTGTGGTCTAGCAGTATCTCTGCTTCCTCATTTGTAAAATGTGGATAATAAAAGAAACTAGTCCAGTAGGTTGTTGTGAAGTTCCAATGAGTTAAGTTTTTTAAAAACAGAACAGTGTCAGGTATATATAGAAGGAAATATAGACATGCATAGACAGACATTAAGATAACTTATTTTTTGGTATTATTTGGTTTTCCATCTAAATAGACTGTCTTGCTAAGTGGAAGAAGACCCCTTAACATATTACTAGTGCCAGTAAAGACTATCTCATGTCAGTCTATCTGACCCTACCCTCAACATCACCAATGAAGGAAGGGGTGTCCTCTTCATTCAAGGAATGCATTTTCTACAAGATGCTATAAAAAAAACAATTTTGTGAATAGATTGTACCATTAGCAAGAAACCTCAATAGACACTAGAGGCTAAATACCCTTGTATGTCCTGCCTTGAAAATATTACCATTTATAAAATTAT
Source organism: Crocuta crocuta (assembly GCF_008692635.1). Lineage (NCBI taxonomy): Eukaryota > Metazoa > Chordata > Mammalia > Carnivora > Hyaenidae > Crocuta > Crocuta crocuta. The sequence goes on along the minus strand of NW_027529594.1, from coordinate 470,089 downwards.
TTCTATGAGGAAAGCTATTCCTATTATAAACTTGGTAACAACTTCTGTATAATTACCTATGTATAAAATGAGGACATCTTGCAAAAAAATTACACTCACATGAAGATTCATCATTAAGGTTAAGATAGAGAAAATTTGGATTTTGAGAATGCACATGCTCTACTGAAAAGGACAAAAGGGAAGTATTTTGATTCTAACACTATGGCCTTTTGTGAAGGAACAGTGCTAGGAAGTTTCCCAACAGCTGGGAAACTTCTGGTCTAAGCTATTTTAAACCATAAGACATTCTTTTCCCCATTGTACTTCAAATCATAATTTTTTTAACTTGTAGATTCAGTGGAAGTCAGATAGAAAGGAAAAACTGGCTGATGGGCTGTGTTATCTGAAATTGGATGTGACTGTAAAAGACATGCCGAAAATAAAGGTATTTACCTGTGTTTTATAGTTTCAGCCTCTTTTCCAATAGGATTTCATTAGACAGATACAAACAGAAGAATACATAAAAGTTCTGTTTTCAAAGAACTTTTTGGCTCATGTGGCTAGCGATATTTGTTTTTCTTTACAAGGGGAATAGATATGACTTTTCAACACAAGTTCTAGGAATTGCATTAAAAATGCTAACTTTCAGCCCAGAGTGTCTGTGGTCATGTCCTTGTGCTATCATTTACCATCCGTGTGACCTTGATGTAATTCCCTGACCATCCTCGGTTGTTTTATCAATATAAAAGAGATAAAAATACTTCATCGAGTTGCTGTATTCAATGAGAACATACACTTTAAGCACTTAAAATAAAACCCTGGAAAATAACAATAAGTGCTGGAAAATTTTTGACAGCTAAAAAAGCGGGATTACCAAATTGTATAGCAGCTGGAGTCCAAAGTGTTTGTTATTCTGTCTTTTATAGAATTTCTTTCCTCTTTACTGATGATTTTAGCCTTATTTTCAGTGAGGAAAGATTCCTTGTCACAATATGAAGACATATAGGAGATATGATTCCCATAAAATAATCAGTGAACTGTTAACACAGCATTTTGAACTCTGTTAGTATTGGTTTCATTTACTAAAGTTGCTGCTCCCCGGTTTGCAATCATCATTGTGCAGCTTGCTGTGGAAAGTGTTTAGCTTCAGTAAAGCACAGATATCACTTACATGCAAAACTAAGATGCCAGCTACATCTGGATACCTCCCTACACATTTCTATTAGTGAACTGATAAAACTGGATGTCAGATCATTCATATAATTTAGATTTGAAATGTGATCGATGGAGAGGCTTCACAGACAGAAGTCTGATGTGTCTTATCTTAAGGAGTTCTGAAACCTTTTGTTTGACCAGAGAACCATTAGATTCAAACTTTGTCATATCATACAACAGTGTAACACGTAAGCACAATTCATAAGCAGAGAGGAGAGAAACCTGTCCTCAGCATGCCAACCTTAACAAGCGTCATGCCTGAAATTGAGGCAGTAATTGCTTAAACACAATCAGTTTTTGGAAAAGATGCACCAATCAGAGACTTCTTGAATGTAATGCACTCAAGCAATTGTCAGAAGGGCATTAGCACAAATGGAAATGTGTGAGTTGCCATTAACACTGATGAGAGTGTTGTATTCAAATACCAAATTACTGGGGAGGTGGGCAGGGGCAGGGAATGGGTGAAACAGTTGACGGGGCTTAAGGAGGGCACTTGCTGTGATGAAAACCAGGTGTTCAGTGGAAGTGTTGAATCACTATATTGTACGCCTGAAGCTAATACTACACTGTATGTTAACAAAACTGAAATTTAAGTAAAACTTAAACAATAACACAAATGCTTATATAATCAGTGAATTAACGAGCAGCAGACACAATTAACTACTTCTGGGACTGCCACTGTTGGGAAACAGTTAACCATAGGGATCCACCTCATCAGCAAGATCCGTGAATTAATAAGTGTCATTAGAGTACTATACCGTGCGCAATGCTAAGGACTGTTTAGTATTGCTTTCTTGACTAAGGAAGTACTAGGTGTGGACTAACAAAGAGCTTGCTTATTTTGGACACATTAGTTAGAAATGATAGTATCCGTTCCTCTCCAACTCCGCGTCAGAAAGATGATAATGTCCAAGTAGAGATTTAGAAGTTTCAACCAGAGGAGACTTTAAAAGAAAGAGAGTTAGGGCGCCTGGGTGGCTTAGTCGGTTAAGCATCCGACTTTCGCTTAGGTCATGATCTCGCGGTTCGTGGGTTCGAGCCCCGCGTCGGGCTGTGTGCTGACTGCCAGCTCAGAGCCTGGAGCCTGTTTCGGAGTCTGTGTCTCCCTCTCTCTCTGACCCTCCCCTGCTCACGCTGTCTCTCTCTCTCTCTCTCCTAGCAATAAATAAAAATATTTTTTAAAAAAGAGAGAGTTAACATTAAGTGTTCAAATACTGTAAATGAGGAAACTGAAACCCCAAAAGGGTAAGGTATTTGCCTAAGAAAAACAATTATTTAACAAAATACATAGACTAGATTCCAGGCATCCTGTTTGCCAGGCCGAGATTGGAAATTTTACTGCTTCCTAGTTTCTTGCCTCTTTCAGTTTCCTCATTTTTTTTTTTTTCCTATCAGAATGTGTAATTCAAAGCAGCTGCATTTGCTTGGCCTCAACATCTCTAACAAATTGCACATCAGGGATTTTTTTCTGCTATCCATCCTGCATCCAGCATTTGTGACCATTCTTGTTGCTGCCATCAGACACTGAACAAGGGAAGAAAGAAAGAAAGAAAAAAAAACCTCTCTGGGTTAGCCAGATAAGAAGGAATAACCTGAGCAGAGTACTTATTGCCCCAAGTAGTACACAGTTAACTTATAGTAATTGTCCCCTTCTCTCTGTCTTTTGCTGGAATTGCTAGAAATAGCTCTCACTCCTTCAGCCGAAGCTTTCCTGCTGTAATCATAGGTAACACCTAGAAACCTTCATATATTTAAAGCTATTTATCATCATTCTGGGAAAAGATCTGAGGAGAAGCTGAAGGCTTGTCTATTTTCCATCCAAAATATGTATTCTAATCTCTTCTTAAATATTGCCCAGGTGGGCATTGGGGTCAATTCCTAACTCTTAGCCTGAGTCTATAAAAATTGAAATGCACCCTAATCCATGACTGTTCTTCTCTGATTTCTTTAAAAGATATTATTAAAATTTTGAAAGTATTTCAAACAAAAAGAATATTAACGAATATCTGAATACCCATCTAAATTTACCAAATTTTGTTTTGCCATATTTGCTTTATAGGTTTTGATAAAGTAAAAATACTATGTCAAGTTTACAAACCCTTAGAGGTTGTCTTTAACCAGTGCTGTTCTTTTCCCTCCATATGCAGAGGAAATTCTGACTATGGTGTTTTATATATTCTAAACATGTACCTATATATGTGCATATGCTAATAAAATATATATTATTTGCATGTTGAAACTTTGAAATATTATATCATTTGGTATTGGACATTGTGGTGTACTTGTTAAACATTATGTTTTGCAGTTCATCAATATCAGTAGATGAAACCTTAGTTCGCTGGCTACTATATATTATTATACAAATAATATATAGTATTATATATTATCCATTCACAATGGATAATATATAATACATTATACACTCATATTCATTTATTTTTTATTCTATTCATTAATGCTTAATGTTCATAATTTATACCTGTTAAACATAATGTTTTAATAAAAGGGTTTTTGTTAATGTCTAATGATACACCTTCATGAGAATTTCCTGAAGGTACAGATCCAGAAAGTGAGTCCTCTTGTGAGATAATTGCTTAGAGAGTAATTTCTACTTCTATTTTAGCAGATCTTGACAGATTGCTCTTCAAAATGGTTGCAACATTTCAGATGCCCACAAGCATGTGATGAGAACTTTTTCTGCTAGACACTTTCAACAACGTTTGTTATTGTCAACATTTTGTTTTTACCAATCTGATGAATGTAAAATAATGCCTTGTTTTAATTTGCATTTTATGGATTGCTATTAAAATGAACATCTGTTCACATGTTTATTAGCCATTTGGGTTTTCACTTCTTAAAATGTTTGCTAATGTCCTTTATCTTTTTCAATTGAAATGTTTGCTTTTTTCTTATTGCTTTTGAGTGGTACTTTATATATTCCGGATACCTATTCTGTGTTTATTAAATTTGTGACAAGTATCTATTCCAAGTTTATGGTCTGTATTTTCACTTTTTTAATGGTATTTTAATGTCCTGAGCACTTTGTATTTTTTGGTTTATTTTGTTTTATTTTTATTTTTTGTATAATCAAATGGATCAATATTTTCCTGCTTTGGTTTGTACTTATTCATATCAGTTAATAAATCTCTACCGGAAATATAAAAATTATCTATGGCATCTTTTTTTTTTTAACAGAAATCAATGCAACATAGTCTTTCTTGTTTAGCGATTTAATTGACTCAGAATTTATTTATTTATAATAGAAAGTAAAGTTCTAATTTTATTTTCTTTTGTGAATAAGTTTCTGCATTATTTATTAAATACTTAATTGCTAATATAGACTCTTCCCCCTAACATGTAGCTGTTTTCCATAAATGTATTGCTTTATCTCTGGACTCTATTCTTATCCCTTGTTTTAACGTCTAAGCCTGAAAAATACAACATCTTCTGGATTACCTTACAACTTCCCCAAGTAGAATGAATCCTTATGAAGTCAGAGATTCCATCAGTTTTGTTCACTGATTTATTAAAAGCTCTTAACACAATGTTTGTTGCATGAATTGTTTTTGGTGAACATTAGTGGAATGAGTATCTTTAGGTGCCAGTATAGTTTCCCTCACCAACTTTTTCTACAAAATTTGCCAAACTAAATCCTTTGTATTTCTTCATAAGATTTTGTTCAATAACCTAACTTCTGTGAAAAACGTTGGTAATTTGATGGGAAATGAATTATATTTATAGAAAACATGGAAATCTCTTCCATTTCCATGTTAGTGAGTATCCCCATCCATGAATGAGGACTCTGTCCCTATTTGGATAATTTGATCCTAATTTCCATGGAAAGTTTATACTTTTTCTCCAGAGAGATTTTCCACATTTTTGTTCATATATACTTTGCTAATTCATTAAATGCTATATTAAGAATACATTTTTCTAACATTTTATAGACTGCATAGGGTCAAATTAATTTCCTGTAGCAAACTTAATACATTTGTTATAAGCTACAATGCTAACTACTACTGAGTGCTTGAAAATTCTCTCAGATTTTCTATGTAGACAGTCATGTTTTAAGTCAACAATGATATGTATATGCTTCTCAGATATTTTTATTCCATTTTACTGTGTGGATTAACACATGTAGTAAACTGTTAAATAGACTCTAAAGGGATTAGTTATGAATTTCAACATTATGATGTAATGCTGTGCTGTATCCCTTTTATCTAACTTCTCGGATACTTAACAATTTTCAGACTTAATTCTTTTTTAATATTAATAGTGAAGGCTATACGTATGTATATTCTATACATTTTTATACAATTTAGAAACTGAATTGTTTCTAGCTATTGCATATTCTGAATTTTTTAACTATAGGTTGCTTAGAATATTGTTTTGTTTTGTTTTGCTTTGTTTTTTCAAATAGAGGGACTCTTCATTTAACTTTGGATGAAAGTGATAAAAAGTTACACTCACAAATGCATGAACAGGGGCATGAACTGCATTGGGATATGGTGTTCATATTTATACAGCCTATGCTGACTTTTAAAACTTCTTGCACCTCCGTATGGCAGTAGGCACGTTTTTCCTTAGTGCGGTCTTTTACTGAGTGTCCCTCTCTTTATGAGTCCTAGCCACATGATTCTCTTTGAACACTCCATTATTCAATTCTAAAAATTCTTGACTCATGTCTGTGTGAATCTTATCTGAAAGAACTAAACATGTTTGAAAGATAACCCACAACCATAGAATTTCACCCAGTGCAGCCTCAGTGTAAACGTAGGAGCATGGTGCTCTGGTTTTTAGTTCTCTCGTCATCACTGCCTCCTTGACATATACTTCAAGGCATCAGCTGTGCATCTGAGACAGTGTTTAGTGCATGTTAATTTTCATTTTGATGTGTCTGTTATAATAGGGTTTCAAATTCTTCATTTTACACTGTAGCTGGGATCAAATGTCTGCTTTTCTGGTTTTATTCTTACTTGCCTTTCTATTAACTATAGGGCTTTCAAATCCAGCCCATTCTATCTAACGTAGCCTACAGCATTTTCTAACTCTAGCTATGCCAAATAAGCCATTGAGGAATTCAAATGGCTTTATTGTATCCCTTTACCTCATAGTCAATCTCTTCTCCTTTTTATGTAGTAAAACATTGGTAAAAAGATGACAATACTTTTTTTTTTCTCTTGTGTACCTTACTCACCTCCTTAGCACACACCCTTTTTGATTACATAAAGATTTTTACAGATCTTGTCACTCTAGCAGCAATGGCAAACGTGTTTCATTCTGGAAGTCAGCTCTATCTTAGTGTATTGGCTGCCCGCATTGTGCTGGAAAGAAGCTATACTGCTTCAGGACCGGGAAGGGGCAGGGACAGGGGTATGAAAGCAAAGAAGGGATGTATGAGGTGTTTTCAAATCACTGCACAGTAACATTACTGTTTACAGTTACCCAAGATAATACATCAGAACACATCAAAATAACTCAGATTTGCTGAGGACAGGATGTTTCATCAGCACACTGTATTACTTCCCTCCCAGGTGCCTCTTTTCTATTCTACTCTCCATTTCCAAATTATACTAACTGTATTAGCAAGAGTATGGGCTTTGTAGTTAAAATTGCAATCTTGCAAATTGCAATTTTGGTTCTACCATTCACTAAAAAGGTGACCTGAGATTTTAAAGGACCTTCTTTACATGCATCATTCTGTCCTTTTATTGTTTCTTAATTCTAGGTGTTGCACTAGATGCCATAAACAGTCACTATCATAATCACTTGGAATGACCTGAGAGCTAAATATTATCATTTTTCCATAGAGCTGATAAAACTGAGTCTCTCAAACTCTTACTCTTATTTTACCCTGCTATAAACTATACTACTTTGTAATCACTTTATGTAGTAACTATTGTATAATTTATAGTTATTTCAGAATATGGAATACAATCTTCTAATAAGAAGTCATTTTTAAAAAATCATATTATTCTCCAAGCCATAGTAATAAGATATAATAATTTCAAATATATGTGTTATTTCTAGCAATACCATTGGTCTATCATAACACAACTTTTATCTTAGCAGTTTTCAATGACTTGCTAGTATAGTTCTTATTTGTTAACGTAATTAATGATCATATAATTTTGATCATATAATTTCTTTAGTGTAGAACAGGAAGCAGTTTTACTTTTGCAATGACATGATTAAAAGCTTCTTCAAAAGTAGAATTAACGTATTAGTCAGAGTCCAGTCAGGAAATAGAATAAAAGATCAAAGAAGTTCTTCTGGGGGATGAGTCTAGGTCTCTTCAAAGAGATAGGTATGGCTCCCACAGAACATACAGTGTGTTGACGTGAAGAAACTTGGGGATGGAGATGCTACATAGCACTGGCCACCACCTGAGAAGATGGCTGTCTGAAAACATGACTAGAACTGTATGTCAGAACTGATTTCCCAAACTGAGAGTATGGCTGGAATTGGTTTGTGCAGGTCACAGGCTTCTTTCCTGTGACAATAAGGGAAATCCTTTCCTGGATAATAAAGACCCAGAAGTGGAGTGCCTTTCTAGGACTTGTACCTTGAAGTGTCTCCCAGCAGCCCTCTAGCATTGCACCAGCTAGCAAGTGAGAAATGTCTAAATGGCGTGGTTCCGGTATCACAAGTTGTAGAAATACTGTGTAATATATTGATAGCATATCAAGAATGTTTTCATATGAGGGACACCTGGATGTCTCAGTCAGTTGTGTGTCTGACTTCGGCTCAGATCATGATCTCGTGGTTCATGAGTTAGAGCCCGCGTAGAGCTCTGTGCTGACAGCTCAGAGCCTGGCGCCTGCTTCAGATACTGTGTCTGCCTCTCTCTCTGCTCTCCCCACTCACTCTCTGTCTCTCTCTCTCAAAAATAAATAAACATTAAAAAAATTTTTTTAAAGAATGTTTTCATATGAGTCTTACCTACATTTTTCTTTTACATTTGAATGATCTTAATAGGGCTTTGCAAGGCTTTCTAGTGAAAGAGATTTTATTCTAAATTTAGAAAATCTCTTCAAAGAACATTGCAATTTAATTTCTTGAGGCATGAGTAACTTTATCAATGAGTAGATTCAAAACTTCAAGCCTCTAATTTGAAGATATTTAACTTTTTATATCTTTATATTTTANGACAAAGCAGGAAAGAATATCCAATGGAAAAAAGACAGCCTTTTTAACAGATGGTGTTGGGAGAATATATCTTTATATTTTAAAAAAAAGTGGGCACTTTTGTTTCCTGTGGCCTTAGTTTTATCTCAACTAAGTTTTCAATGCCTTTAGAAGCATGTTCTTTAAAAATGACAGGAATATGCATCTTGACTATCCCATTTTTTAATGATTTCCAGACAATATATTGGGACTGGAATGTTGCTTTTGGTTGCTGAATGGATTTTCATTCCTAATCTCAAAAAAAAAAAAGTGATATATGCCTTATACATTTTTGGAGTCTACAACTTTTTCTTAAGAATGTTGTAGGACCCCCTTTTCAAGAGAATAAATTTAGAAATTGGTACCCTTTGATCATGAGGTATGGACAAGGATAATTGTTTAGTACTCTGACACCTACAATAAGAAAATAATTAAAATCACTGAACTTTAACCAATCTCATTCTCATCTGATTTACCAATCTCAAGATTGTCTGCCTAACAAGACCATGGCTGGTTTCCAGAAGAATCCATCTGCCATCTTTTCATTGGTCCTTCCAAATCTCCTATCTAAGCATTATTCATTTAGGTCATGGATTTGGACTCTTAAAATGTAGATATTTTAGGAATAGAAACACCAAGAAATCATCTCTTTATTTCCTTCTTTTTTTTCGTATAAATGTGATTCAAACATTTTCCTGATAGGGAAAACAAAGAGAAACTATGAATATACTGGCACCAGTGGAGGGCTGGCAAATGAGCACTACACAATGGGTAAATGGTTTAAAATTTAAGGGCGCTGGTGAGCACCTGGGTGGCTCAGTCAGTTAAGCATCTGACTCTTAGTTTCGGCTTCAGGTCATGATCTTGCAGGTTCGTTGGTTCCGGCCCCTCACTGGGCTCTGCGCTGACACCACAGGAATCCTCTCTCTCTCTCTCTGCCCCTCCCCTGCTCTCTCTCTCAAGATAAAATAAATAAATTTAAAAACATTAGGGGAAACAGTGCTCAAGAGACCAAAAACAACCTGACAAGTTTATCTAAACTTGAGATACTTTTCCAAGTCCAAAAACACTTCTAGTAGTTGTTAAAATAATAATGACAATGGCCATATATACTGCCCTTAAAAATATGTTTAAAAATTTAGAGAAATGAGCTAAGTTGAAACATAACATAAAGATATTATTTTTTCCCTAAGATTGCTTAACCTGGAAGAAGTGTGAAAATGATCTCTGGAATGAAAGCCAGTGGATGTGCTTTGTGCTTGCTTTATTCAATGTCTGTTTTCATGTTCTCTTTCTCTGAGGCCCTGCCCTTTTAAAGAGTTGGAAACAGTTGGAAGAAATATGGATGTTGTTGCCTACTCAGTTTTCCTGTTGAATCAATGTTGCCTTTGTTTATGGGTTTTGCTTTGTTATTTTAATTTAATCATTTTGAGGAGACATAAGGGGGAAGACTAGAAGTGATAGGTTAGAGATTAAAGACAGGATAGAGATGGTAAGGGGAAGTGTGCATTTAACATGATGATGACTGTTGGCCAGCAGGCTCTGCCTTGCTTTTTAATGTTTAGCCACTTTCAACCACACTCCACCTTTTAAATCTGACAACACTTAGGCCATTTCACTCATTGGTATGCTGGACACTCTGGGCCACTCCCCTATAGACAAACTTGCATCTCCTCTCCAGAATTTTTCGTTGGTTACTCTTTTAAAGCCCCAAGGTTGGGGCGCCTGGGTGGTTCAGTTGGTTAAGTGTCCGACTTTGGCTCAGGTCATGGTCTGGCGGTTCGTGGGGTGGAGACCCGCATCGGGTTCTGTACTGGCAGCTCAGAGCCTGGAGCCTGTTTCAGATTCTGTGTCTCCCTCTCTCTCTGCCCCTCCCCTGCTCATGCTTTGTGTCTCTCTGTCTCAAAAATAAATAAATTATAAATAAATAAATAATAAATAAAACCCCAAGGTACGGGCACCTGGGTGCTTCAGTTGGTTAAAGTCCAACTTTGGCTCAGGTCATGATCTCAGGGTTTGTGGATTTGAGCCCCATATCAGGCTCTGAGCTGACAGCTCGGAGCCTGGATCCTTCTTCAGATTCCGTGTCTTCCTCTCTCTCTTTACCCCTCACCCACTCATGTTCTGTCTCTCTCAAAAATAAACTTTAAAAAAAGGTTTAATTAAAAAAATAAATAACACCCCAAGGTAACAATTAGCAAGTTTGTTACTGGGCTATACCAGAAGATGCCTATGTTTCCTTGACCCCAAATCTGTACATTTTATATAGCCTTTGGAATCAATACTCAGTATTTGTTTTGATTAAAAAAAATAAAAAAGACTTTGGGTGGAGGTAGAGGCTATGTTATAAATTCATGAAGTTGGACACAGCTGTCCTAGGTCAAGCAGAGGCAATAATTACCCATTGCTTCTGTGTTCAGATTGCCTTAGTCAGCATCTTAAAATGTGTAAATGTATGGGGAAAATGTCCTGGATGATTTAAACAGCGTAAATTATTCTCCAGAGTCATAATTACAAAACTCCCATTTGAGAACATATTTTTAAAAGTTTTTTTTTTTTTTTTTTACTCAGATTGCCATTTTTCTTGGGATAGACACTTAATGCACTTGTTGTTAGCTGTAGGAAACTCGCTAATCTCAGGGGGGAAAATCCTTAAAATAACTAAGATTTTTGGAAACTAGTAGATAGAGAAGAAAGCAGACTTGATTGCTCAGTATAAGACTAAATAAAAAAAGGATGTTATCAGCAATTAACTGCAAAGCTTGATTTTAAAGGGGAAAAAAAGGAGTCACAGTGGAAACATTTTTAAAGAGATGAAAACACCACTGGCAGCTCCACGGGATATGGAATTTTTAAGAGGCCATAATCAATTCACATTTTCTTATATCTGGGCAATATTCAGCTTTCAGTTATTTTATGAGGATGTGGGGGATACAACTGCTGAGAACATATTTAACCATCAGAATAAGCCAGAATGATCCCAGAGCTTTCATCTCTCTCTTTTTCCTCTTTTCCCCTCATTGTGCTTTGCAAATAAGTTATCACCACAAGCCAAAAATGGAACCGAAACATCACAATGCAAGGTTTCATTAAAAATCACACAAAATCCAATTGCTTGCAGTAGTCATGACAAGACTTATGATTAACTGTTAAGTCATTCAAAAAAAAAAAAAAAGATGCCCTAAAAAGAAATAAATGTGCTGGTGACAATCTTGGGGGAGAAAATGCCAAGTAAATAAACAAGCAGAATCTTTTTGCATTTGAGTTATAGCTCTTGCAAAGAAAATAATGCTTGTGCTCGAAAGAACCAATTTTTCTTATGAAAATTGAGGAAGTCTGCTGTTTAACAGAATTTACATGAGTTCTTCTGCTAATACATTTCCACATAACCTCAGGGTAAGGAAAAATGGGGATGGTCAAACATATGCCCTGTTACTTAGTGGGCACTGGCATGTATCAGAGAAAACTACACAGAGGATGAAGATGTGTGTCTGGTATCAGGAAAAAGGAAATACCACAAGCACTCCCTAGAAATTGGTTGAATGTCCTTACATACATGATAGTTTGGGGGTAGGGATTGATGCATAAGTCTGCAATCAGACTCTTCCAGGCTAATTTATAATGATGAAAGTGTTAATAGTGTTAGGATTTCTCTCATGTTCCAGGCCTACTCAGGTTTTTCCATCTGTCAGTATGAAGAAATAGTTCTGAAAGCATGATTGTGTAATTATGGTTAAGAGATCCAGAAAAATGTGGAAATTTAATGGCATATGCCACAAATAATAGTTATTTCTTTTTAATTTTGTTTCCAAATGTTAAAATGGTAATGGAAAATAATTATATTTACTAACCTCTTAACAAACAGAGGCAGCAGAAGACAATTTTTTCAATTTTTTCCAGTTCGTTCTTTCTAGTCTCCCTTCCTTGCCCTTGCCTTGCAATCAAGAAATTAGCCAACTTTTAGTGCTTACAACTTAGAGGTGAGACCATGTACTCTTTCTCTTCCATTCTGATGAATGGATGTTAGAGCATTCTACCCACTTTCAGTGAAATTGAGAAGACTCCTCAGGCTAAAGCCATTCTACCTTGTGAACTGGCATACAGACATTACAGCAGATGATTCCAGATGTCAAATATGGTGGTTTTGAAGTTACAGAGTAGAGAAAAATTAGGCCCTGTCTTCACACTGCAATTCATTAATGCTCTTGAGCATGCAATGCCTGGCAGATTTACAGGTGGCAGTAATAAGAGATTAATTGTTTTACTTTATTTATGCCTGGAATGTAACTGAGGACTAAGTAATTTGATTCCCATCAGTAATCTGTTTCCTTTTGTCATTTCCCAACACCTGTCACTCTGTTAATTCATCCTTCTGCTTATAAATGTTAGGCACTTGAAGGAACAGCTTCTTCTTCTTCTTCTTCTTTTTCATTCACTTATGTTGAGCTAGTAACTTGGGAAACTTTCCTCTTTGTGTTTGATTTCCCCTTAGTAGGAAACAAAAGACACATTCTAAAAGACTGCAGCCTGCTACAGAAATTGTGTTTTTCTCTCCTTAAATTACATGAGATAAAGAGATGGGCATGGGTAAAAGGACACAGAAGTAAAGGGGAAAAAAAAACTAATAAACAACAGTGACTACTACCAAAACCTCACCTCCGTCATCTGTAGGTTTAGTTTTATTGAAATTCTAGTAGCAAGGATTGTTTAGATGTGAAAAGATACTCTGTCCTCCTTTTTTCTTATTTTCCTTATTTCAAAAGAGGTGATTGCTCTGATTTCTCTTTTTTTTTCTGCCTTTGATCTGTAGCATTTAAATATTAAATTAATGCCAGAGAATGCCAATCATTATATTGGCCAAACATTTCTACTCTACTGCTGCACCGAGTTCATACTGAATGTTCTCTCCCATATCCCTGGAAGGATCAGCCTCAATATACAACATGACCTTGCTTAGTCACTGCTATGGCATGCTGTGTACCTGCCTTTCTCCAAGAGCAACACTACCTCTGCTCGTCTCCTACGCTGACCTCTACAATCTTTCTAGGTGGATAAAATGTCTGACCAAAAAGAAAGTCCCCTTTCTGTCCAAATCTTCATGTATGGTTCATGGTCAGTGTAATTTCACATCTTTGAGTGTTGATTTTTTCCCCTGTAAATAATATTAATAATAAGAGTAATACATGTAAGTTCAGTGACACACAGGATCAAATAGTTCTCTTATTAAATGAAAATTTTTATATTAAATACTAGTCAGTATTTGGCATAATCAGAGTTTATTCTCTAAATTCTAGCCAAGGTCAGATAGAGATCATGAAAAAATAGGCAACAAAGCTTGAAGAGAGATTTAGTCTACCTCTCTGCCTATTCCTTCCCTTTTCATCCCTTCACTAACTACCAAATTTAGGGTTTGATTTTTGTTTCAGTTTTCAGAAGTGGCACATTGTTACATTCATGAAAAAAAATAAAAACCTAGAGACACACTGAATAATCTAAAGTGTTCTCCTTTAAAGGGCCCTCCCTTCCTCCCTCAGTTTAATTTTACTTTTTTCTTCAGAGGAGTTGACAGTTGTCCACAGTTATATAGCAATGCTTCCATAGAATGTTTGTAGGTGATGGAAATGTTCCACATCTGAGCTATACAATATTTCAAATATGGGTATTGGAACTAAGAAACTACATTTTTAATTTTATTTAATTTGAAATCATTTAAGTTTACATTTATATAGACATGTGGGTAGGAGTCCCCATATTGGACAGTATAGGTTTTTCATCTGTCCCCAAGGCTATTACAATGCATTCATTAGTTTCCCTGTACATAGGCCCATTCTCCTCTTGACTAGCATGAGCCTTGTACACATCTGATCATATTTCCCTGTTACAAATCCTTCAGTCACTCTCCTTTCCCCATGACAGCACTTTAAACTTATTTGCATGATATACAAGGTTCATTATGACCTGGCCTTTGTGTACCTTCATCTTCTAACATTCTTTACATTTATAAAATATGTCACACTATCACATGCCCCAGTGACTTCTCACATGCTGCTTCCTCCTTCTAGGTCTTTATGTAATCAAATTTCATCAAATCTTAGGTAACATCTCTCAATTTTTTGCCCCTTAAATGCTTTCCCAGGGACAATAGGTGCTTTTTATCTCTGTACTTCCCAAGATGCAACACACAAAAACAGTAGGTACTACATAAATGCTTATACTTCTCTCCCACTCTCCCATCTGATGGAGAATGGCTATAATGCTTTCAGGAAAAACTTTGTTTAGTGTCACTGTGGGAAGAAAAGACATGTAGGAGGAAGTAATTTTGCTATGGTGTATATTTCACAGGGGCAAAAATTAATCTTTTTTATTCACAAATACTCTAACGTCTTAGAACAATGTTTGGCCTAGACTAGAAACACAATAAATATGTATGGAATGAATAAATTATCAAATTATAATTTCATATTTTTAGTGGTTATCTTTTCTGAACATTCTCAAAGTCTGTCAAACAATTTCCAGATTAAAATAATTCTTGTGAATTTATAAAATATAGAATTAAAAGCAGCCATGAATCTCCGAATCTCCAAATCTGCCCAGTCTTTTGTGTTTGCTGCTTTTCTCAGACAAAGAAAGTCACTGCTTTAGGGGAAACAACATAAATAAACAAAACATCAAAAAATCAACTCAAGGAGATAGAATCCCATGTAGTACTTGTCTAAAGCACCTGTTCCCCACACCTAGAACCTCATTCCTGCTAAACCCCAGCCCAATATTTGTCATTTCTCGCTATTCTTCCATTTCATGTCATCAGCAAATGTAATTAAAGCTCATTTTTTACCCATTAGTAAGTATCAATTAAATACTTTGTTTACCACTAAACTCACTGCCTACCAATGCATCCGTTCACTGCTATGTTAGCTGATTGGAGCCTTATCCAATGGGTTCCATTAATATTAATTTGTGGTTAACTTTTGCTTAATCTGAAAATCCATTTCCTGTCTACAGGATTGCGTTCATATCCAAACCAATTTGTATTAATTTTGGAAGTCAAATATCAGGGGGCATCATGTCAAAATTGTTAATAAAATCTTAATATAAAACATCTATTATATTCTGTTCATAGTCACATCCTTCAGTTGGCTAATGGTATTAAGTAAAAGAATATGTATTAAGTATAACTTTTGCTACATAACTGGCTTACTGCTCTTGATTTCATTACTCACTCTCCATAGACTTGGATAAATCATCTCAATATTTTTGTGCTATTTTGATTAAATGACCATTTATATGAATAGACATTTTATTTTTTTAGGATACATGCAGGGGGCTGGGATTTTTCTTTTTTCTGGTAAATTACTCAGTATTTTGGTCAACTTTATTTAAGATACAAATCCACTAGTTGTATCAATGTGGAGATTATTTATCCAATGTTTTATAACAATGCTGTCATTAGTATCTAGATTTTTAAACTTGAAGTACTTTCCAGTTATTCATTTTTATTTTCCTCTCCTGTTGGACAGGCTAAAAACAAATGCACTGACTGAGATACTTAAAGAATACTAGTTTAAAGTTTTTCAGTTATATTATTTGTTTAGGATATCATTTTTATTAAAAGTATTTATAACAAGAATGCTTTATTTTCTATATTTGTTTTATATCCTGAAAATTTGTCATTACAGTATGTGAAAAAGGCTTGTTCTTTTTATTCACTATCCATGTTCACTTTAGATTTTTCTGCAGAGATACACTCAGATTAGACTTTCATAAGCCCATCTTAAACCTTTCTTATTTTGTTTATGCTTATTTCTGAAAGAAACTTACAGACATTTTAATTATAACATCATAATACAGTCTCATTCATTGGTGAAGATTAACATCCTTTCTCAATACTCAGTGTCCATTATGTCGTAATTAGCTCAAATGTGGCCTGGATCCAGGGTTTCTCATTGGAACAAATACACATTTTCTTTATCATTGTTTTGCAGTTCATTGAAAGCCCATCAGTGATGAATATAGGAGTGCACTTTGGGTCTAAAAGTCCTTCTGAAGGTTGAGATTGGTTATTATTTTATAACCAAATGTTATTTGTGGAATTCTCCTTTAACTTGGACCTGGTACATTGAGTTGAAATCCTTTGAGGTATTAGGGGAAATTCCTACCCCTATATTTCTTTAGATGGACTTAATATCCACCAAAAGAAAAGTCTTTATTAAAATACAAAACTAGAGGAATCTAAGCTGTTCCACTTGATTCCAAGAGACTATAACAAACCAAAATGTAGATTTGTTACATAATTCCTCTCTTCATGGATATAATGATGAATTCACCTCCAAAACTAAACCCTCTTTCATGTGATATTCACATTTCTATTTTTTTGAAGAGCAATATAAAAATTGGCTTATAAAGGTAACAGTGGTAGATAATGAGGCAACGTATAAAATTGTAAGTAAGAAAGTGAAAATCCTTTGAAATTGTACAACCCAATATTAACATTTTGACCCAGCTCCTGGTATCTCTCAATACATTTACATCCAGTTAGTCATTTCGTCAACAAGTATTTATCATGTACTTACTAAGATCTAGCCAAGATTCTAGGCCTGGAGATGTGGGGAAAATATTAAACCTCTTCAGCTAATTTTGGTGAGGGATGTTTCAAAGAATGAAATACACAGCAGAATTTTAGGTAAGCCTAAGCCTAAATTCTGTGAGGGAAAATACAGCAGGGTAAGGGGATAAGGATTGACTGGACTAGGATCCATTGCAGGGAGAATAATCAAGGACAGTGTCTCTGGGGAGGAGACGTAAGGAGCAGAGCCCTGAGTGAGGGCACAAACATCAGTTATGGAGAGGATAAACATATCAGGAAGAGGGCAGAGGCTTTGGCTCCAAGGCAAGAGTGTACTTGGCAAGTTAGAAGGACTGTATACTGCCTTGTGAGGGTAGATTAAAAGGATAGCTAGGGCATTGGGTAGGTAGGAGAAGAGGTGCCTCATCAGCCAAGGTACAGACTAGAGTTTTTATTATGAGTGTGATTGAAGCCCTTGAAGTTTTGAGCAGGGAAGTGATGTGATTTGCTTTACTTTTTTTAAAATGATCACTCTGGAAAGTGGGAAGAATAGATTAAAGACACGCACAGACACAGGGAGACTCATACAATCTCAAAATGCTGCACAAAAATGTTCCAAATAAATCTGAGGTTTTTTTCTCTTAAAGATATGTTACAGACCATTTGATTGTTGTATGGGTCGGGTTAGGCTTGGCCAGGGTTCCTCAACAGTGGCACTATTGACATTTTTGGTCAAACAGTTCTCTGTTATGAGAGGTCCTGTGCGTTACAGTATATTTAGCAGCATCCCTGGCCTTGGCCTACTGGGTGCTAGAGGAATTCCCTTTCCAGTTGTGACAACCCAAATTGCCTCCAGACATGGCCAGATATCTCCAGCAGAGCAAAATATCCCCTGATTGAGAACTGCTGGGATAGTCAGTGCTGCAGGAACAAAAACTTCCAAATTTCAATGGTTTAACAACATGTCTTTATTTCTCACCCATGCAAAAGAGTCCGGTGGTTCTCAAGGGTGGCTTCCTTGTAAGTTGTGAGATCCAGGTGGCTTGTCTCATGTAGAAATACCACCTAGCTTTCAGGTAAACATTACAGGGAAGAGAAAACTGTATCTTAAGACTTCCGTGCCAGAGTGATGCATGTGACTTTTGCTCATAGTCCTTTGGTTAAAATTCCCAACACAACTTCTTTGAACTGCAAAGGGGCTAGGGAAAGTAGGGTAGCCCATGGATATTTGGTGACCATTAAGTGTTTCTGCTTCACTTCTAAAGGCACCAAATATCACTGGTGGCACCAAATTCTGGAATTCTGCTGGCAGACACTATGAAATCCTTACCCTAGGAGTGTGGGGGGTTATAGTGATTAAGCTCCTAGTGTTGCTCTTGAATCTGAGGGTCCCATACCCCACTTTCCATGAGATTTTTGGTTTTGTTTTGGTTGGGGGTTTTTTCCCTTTCCATCCTTGGGCACATTGAAAATGGGTCTTTGAGAATTTGAAACGGGTCTTTGAAAATCTCTATTCTTCTTGGGCACATTGAAAATTTGCTCTCTTTTTTGGCTGCATAGCTTTGTCCATCTAATTTCTGACCTTGAAGAATTGTGGAGCCAAGGGTTGTTTTAAGCATTGAACAATCACAGACTTTTAAAGGCAAAATTTATGGTTTTTTGGCAGTATCCCTCTCTCATAATCTTAAAAGGCTTCCTATCTTTCCGATTATTCTCATTTCCATGTGCCAGTAAGCTCATCTATAATTCTTTTCTAGGCATGGCCCTTCCATCTGTTTTATTTCTTTCCCTTTTTGTCTTCAAAGGTCTTTCTCTCTTAATTTAATGGTATGTAATATGAGATTAGAAAGTAGGAAGGTCATTCCTATTAAGTTCTAATATTTATATTTATTTGCATTATTCTAAAAATAGGTATATAATTTCTGAGGCAGTAATATATTATTACTCATAGTAATAATTACACTGGTTCCCTTTATCTCAATTTTTTTCCCTTTCTTGAGTCATGTGATAAAAGCCAGATAGATGTGACCTTATATGTACCTAAGTTTCTACTGTAAGTGAGGAACCCCAAAAATGTGAATCTCAGAGTTTATATAGAAGGACAGCTGCTTTTCTTCTCCTCCTGAGAGAGGGAAAGTAATCTTGACTATCTCATGAAAACAAATTATCCTTGGAAAGAGAAGGCAAACAACCATCCTTGGCTCTTATGCTCTGGAATGTACATAAACACCTGGAGGTGTGGGAATTGGACTAGGCAGGCCCCTCCTAGTTTCCAACCCCTGTAATATCTCCATGACCCCAGGCTCTACTCCCCTTTGATAGAAAACACATACCTCTAGGGAGGTCAGTATCAAATCCCTCCCTGAGCTGTATTGTTTATGCAGTTATCTTTTCACTTCCAAGTCTTTTCCTTAACCCAAGTTTCAGTAAACTATGTTTCAAAAACCTTCACATGAAAATATTCATTTCTTGACAATGCCCTTAACCTAATTTTAGACCTAAAAGTTTTCAATCCGCTGATATGTTTTACTGAGTATTTTTCATACAAAGTCCTTTTTTGTAACTTAACCAAAATAATAGCTTTTTATTGAAAGGACAATTCAGTTACAAATGTCTAAAGATATTTCTATTTTCTAAGAACTAATAGGAGAAAAGGTTTGTGGAATGATAGTTTAAACTGCTAAAGGATTATTATATTTCCACTGTGTATTATGCCATACTGGTGGGATTAATGTAGAATATCTTGACAAATGTACTCTAGTTCCTCTAGAGTTGGTATTATTTACTATGTTAATTTCATAGTCATAGTTATGTTAGATTAATAAGAAAGTCCAATATCTCTATCTTTTCAGTTATATAAATCCTTTCTATCTCAGGGAAAGTTTGTGTATATGCTTAATGTACATTGTCTAAGTATTAAAATTATTCAATTGTTTTTTTTAATGGCTTCATACTCCACAGTGACTGAACTTATTAATAAAAAATTATTCTGCAGTCTTTTCTATAAAGTGTTTGGTATCACATCTGAAACATGATTTATAACATAGGATTATGTCTAAAAGAAAAGCTTTATTTTCCCATCATATCGTATTTGATAAGATTTTCCCTGAATATGAATTCTTTGATAAATAATAAGTTTTGATTTATTGTTGAACACATTCACACTTTCAAATGGTCCTAACATTTCATTCCTATTTTAGTTCTCCTTTGTCCATGAGTACTTGCATTTTGGTTCTTGAATTCATAGGCATGATCACAGATGTGACTCAATTCCTCTGGGCTTGGAGCCTACCAATCCCTCTCTTCTCATGTCCAGATCATCCTGCACCTGAAGGGGCATTTTGTGACAGTTGTGACCCTTCATTGTATACAGCCAAGCTCTTTCCTATACGTACCTCTTGTGCACAATACTGGCCTAAGTGTGTACATACTTTTGGTGCTTTCTGATCAATGGCAGACAAATCTGAAGAACAGGTTCACGCAGGCCCTCAAATTGGCCCCGGGGCTATTTGGACAGGAAGTTATGAGATCTGCGGTTACATGGAGCAGGTTTAAGCAGAGAGGCAGTAAGCTTTGGGTGGGTCCTTCTTTTGGTTCTGGATTCAGTGACTATCCCAGCAGTTCTCAATCAGGGGATATTTTGCTCTGCTGGAGATATCTGGCCATGTCTGGAGGCAATTTGGGTTGTCACAACTGAAAAGGGAATTCTTCTCTTGGGAGAAGTTCTCTTCAGTACTATTTTTCAAGAACATTCTTGAATAGAACAGTAATGCTACAAAAGGCCACTCCCTGTTGGTTCCAGAAATACAGTGTGAACCATCTATAAAAGTCAGAGATTTGTTCTCCTCAGTCAACTCATCATTAGAATTTCCATATGATGGAAATAGATGTAGCATGAGAGAGAAGAGACAATGCAGGAGGAATTGTCAAAAAAATAATTTTCTGTGTAAGAGAATCATGGAGTAATGCATTTATTCCCAATCCCTGTAGATCAACTGCATTTCTTCTATTAGAAATTGCCAGAGCTGTTTATAATAACCCCAATTTTCTTAGACACTGTAAGCATCATTAGATCTGATGAATCAACAGGTTAAAGTAGTAGAGTGGCTTGCATTAAAACCTGGGCCAGCTTCAGGCTCCTCTCTTGCTCTGGGCCCTCAGAAAACTTTTCACCTTATGGGTTTCCATAAATTAGTAAGAATAGAACACTCTGAGGTGCTATACATTGTTTCAAGAGTTCAGAGACTTCCAACCACTGTACTTGTTTTTTAATAGAAAAAGGTGAAAATGAAATATTTATCTTTCACTTTGGAGGGACTGTCCCAATAACTAGACCCCAAAAACATAACTGAAGCGATTAGATCCTGAATTTTGATAGGATTAACTCTCTCATCTTTTGGCTCATATGTGTCTTATTAAATCATCTAAGACAATCTCTGCTTCTTGCTCATTTGGTCCAATTTTCATGATGTCATCAGTGTAGTGGAAGAAATGTCCTATTCTGTAGGATTTCACTATGATCTAAACTTAAGGGGACTAAAGTTTGGCAGAGAAGTGGAGAGTTAATTGGTTTCTAAACAACTTTCAGCAGTGTTAGGTAACAGCTGACTTGTCTTCATGTTTCTTCACAATTGCGAAAGAGGAAAAACAAAGAAAAAAAGAAAGAAAAAGCAATTGTCATATCAATAGCTATATACCAGGTACCCGCACCCCAGATAGTAGCAACAGCATGCTGGGCTTCTCCACGTTTGCTTGCTCAGGTCTGGCCTGGTGGGCAAATGCAACATGGCCACAACACCTGTGGGCCCCCCTGTGGGCAGGGCAGCCCGTGGCAAGGAGGGGCCTCGAGCTGCTGGAGGCGGCACGTCTTCATGTACAACTTCAGCGCGAGGCTGGGGTAGCAGCTTTTCACTTTCCTGGCTTGCGGTGAGCAGATTTGGACTCGCTCTTTCCACGGGAGGGGGCCACGCCTCACCTGGGCACCCGAGTCCTCGCTGTGGACACATACCACAGCTGCGACCCGTATCGGTGCTCACCTCCCCCTCCAAGATACTTAATCTGCACTGGCTTTGCCCAGCCCTTAGCCAGGATGACCCACAAGCTGCTCCTTAGCAACAACCTTCGAAAAACTGACAGCAACTTCACATTACTTGTGGCAACAGGATTCCAAAGGAAGAAATGGAGGTTTTTCTGGAAAAGTTCGGAGAGAGGGACAGAAGTGAGATTTGTAACTCAAATACAGTATACATTTAAATCAATGGATTAAATTTCAGGGGGGAAGAAAGTGAAGATGACACATGTGGAAACGAGAGAAATATAGTGGTTATGAAACAGGCAGCATTCAGTGAACCCGGACATCAACTTCCCCATCAGCAGGTATGAAGTCCATAGCCCTGGGCTGCCCTGTCTGGCTTTCTCTCTCCAGGACAGGCTCCTCTGCCTCTGACAGGATATAGGCTGTACTCTGTCTAAACTCTGGGTATATGTGGTTTCTAGCAGAAGATCAACTGCATGTCACCATACTATTAGTCATCTTTAATAAAAGAAAGAAAAAGCTGATGGCTTTGGACAAGGTATATTCTGGACTGCTGCGGGGAGAGAGCAGGAATATGATAGTGTGGCCCAGGAGTCCTTCCCACCAAGTAGTCTGGCTCTGCCTCAGGAAGCCTCAAGGCCCCTGAGGTCCAGCCTGGCCGTGAGGTGCAGGGGCACCTGAAGAAGCTGGGATGTTTCTCAGACCTCAGCATACACACACTTGGAACTCTGTAATACCACTTGTTCGACAGCCCTAATGGTTTCTTGCATCCCACCCTCCAGATTCTGGAAGAAGAATACAGAGAAACTGGCTCATACCAGCTGTGTATCAGGTATCAGAAGCTTTGATAATTTATTTCTATAAAGGTACTGTTTCTAAACTAGCAGCTGAAATTGGTGTAATCACCTGATTAAGTTTATGACCGTGCATAGTTATTTGCCAAGATCCACCTGCTTTCTGCTGGTGGCTCTTATCTCCAATTTCCCTAGGCATTTGGTATAGGATGAGAAAGTTCTAATCGAGTCTGTTTGATCCTGCCTTTCATAATAATAGCCGATGTTCCATGAGGTAGGGAGCCAATGTCTACCAGTTGCTAAGTAGATCTACTTAAATAATACATGCAGGAAATGGAAATATAATCACAGGAATGATCCTAGGCCCACTGAGTTAGTTGTGATACAGACTTGAATGAAAACACCAATTATCAAAGAATCATTTTGACTTGTAGAATTTGTAGCCTTTGGGGGATCCAAGAATGAATACCAATTTTGAGCCTCTATTTGGTACCTTTTTAAAAGTGTGGCTGTCTCATCTTTCCCATATACCAGTCACCAAAGTAAATGGTGGTAAGTACCTTTGGGAACACTAGGAGAAACATTTATAGTATGTGTGGCAGTTACTCATGGTCATTCCTCAAAGGGAACCAGCTTCCCCATCAATCAGGTGCTTTGGGTCTATGAACTGTCTTAAATCTGTTAAAACTGGCCAAGCAGCTATGATTTCAGTTGTGGTTATTCAAGTCTGGTGTTTGGCCATCACACCTATTTTTTTCCCCCATTATACAGATAAAATAATATCTTAGTTGGGCTGTCTAACAAAACAGCTGGGTAGTTGATAAACAAAGGAAATTTATTTCTCACAGTTCTGGAGGCTGGAAGTCCTAGATCAATGTACCAGATGATTGGGTTCTGGTAAAGACTTTTCACAGTAGACTTCTCATTGTGTCTTTACATGGTGGGAGCAAGGTAGGTTTCTTGGGCCTCTTTTATAAAGGTGCTGCCTAATCACCAAAGGCCCTCCCTCCTAATACGTTGGGCATTAGAATTTCAACATCTGAATTTTGGAGAGACACAAACATTTAAACCATAGCGAATAATATTTGGTACATTGACCGTATATTTCATTTCTAAAGACACTATGGTTGATTAGACATTGGTAAAAAAACAAAAAACAAAAAACTCATTTTCTTAACATTCAGATTATGATTTCATCCTTATGTCAGATTATAGTAATTACCACTACCTTCTCACTGGAAGTTTAAGGAGTGCCATTGTCCATTAATATTCTGGGAATCCATTTTTTGCTTAGAAATCCAAATGTTCAAACCCAAGTTTGTCGTTTCCTTTCTGCAAACTCTGTAGTGCAGAAATCTCTTCCTCATCAGTGTCTTTAAAATAGTTATGTAGCAGAAACATGGAGCACCCTTTAATATCTCAAACTACTTGAACTGGCAGACCCTCACAATCAGTCACAGATCATTTCATTGTGATAACGCAGAGCATCATGAATTACTAGCATCCTCTTGCCATGAGCAAGGATCCTAGCTGTGTTGTTAAGGCCAAGGACAAAAACAATTGTCCTAGGATTTCATTTGGAGAGCTTGCTTCCTAGTACCCACCTTGGTACTAATTCTATCTTGATCTCATTATTTTCTTATAATACTTCCCAAACACTATCAATTAGCAGTTAACACACACTATTAAGTCCAATTCCGTCATCATCGTCATCAGCACAGAGTTACAAGTTCATTAGGTATATATTCTCAAGTTAGCAAGTCTTCACAATTTTATCAAATGTTTTGCTACTACATAATTTAAATCTAATATCTTACTGGTCTCTGGAAAGAGTTTTCTTACTACCTTCCACTTGATGACTAAGCCAATGTCACATATTTTAGGTTTGTTTTTGTTGTTATTGTTACATTATCCCATGTTTGCTAGAAATGCCTTTGTTAGCTTGGTTATGGTAGTCTCTGTGATGGTAATTACCAATCTCCCTAACAACACACTGAAGTTTGTTTTTTGATCTTACAAAGTGTTATGGCTCCAATAGCTATCTTCCAATTAGTGACTCAGTGATTCAGCCAACATTTGCCTTGCATATATGCAATTTAGAAATAATAGTTTCTAGGTCAGGGGCAGGGGCAGCTGGGAGATGAATGTTCATACACTGGCTCTTAAATAGTTAACATGGACATATCACCGATCACTTCTGCTCACCACCCATTATTCAAAATTAGCCATATACTCTGGCTTAACTGAAAGGATGTTGAGAAATGTGAAGGGGGGAGGGGTATACATGGATATAAAGGAAAGAGAACATGCAGAGACTCAAATTAACATCGATATTCATGATCATTTTAATATGGAGCATAGGTAACTTAGGGTAGTTCTTACTTGATAGAAATTTAGATTATTTCAAAACTTCTGATATTAAAAAATGCTTCTCTGAACATTCCTGCTTAAAATTATTTATACATTTATTCATGTATCTCCTTAACATATATTTTGAATAATACAATTTCCAGAATAAAAGGCACCTCATTTTCTTACTCTGTGTGAATAGATATTCACCATGCTGTTTATAATGCTAAGTATTTTCAGTCTTTGCATATTTGCTAATCTGGAAGAGAAGAAACAATATTTAATTATTTTTTATTTATATTCATTTAATTACAAATCAGTTTAAACATGTTCAATTATGTTGACTTTTGGATCTCCTTATTGTTAAATTTCTGTTGGTGTTCTTTGCCCAGATGTTTGTTTTTAAATGATAATCTTTGTTAGATTTTTTTTTTTAATTGGCTCACACAGTGACCCTCTGATGCTATAGTGAAAGAATTATGCTTGTGGCCATAATCTGTTGTTTATTTATGTCCATTTTTTTATGGACAGTTGGAGGCACTGGTCTGCAACTATTGTCATTAGGATCTTGTCTTAGTTTTAGTCTGCCTACCTTTCCCAGATGGGTGAGAAAAAATTAACTATGTCTCAGATTAGCCATGGTCTTAAGGATTAACATAGTGGTACTGGATTATTGGATAAAATAACCCTATGCTCTGTAGGGTGCATGGGAATGACATGCACGTTTTTTGTTGATTTGATTCTTTTGTTGTTGTCAATCTTTTTTTTTTTTTTAAGTTAAATTTCAAATGATTTTAGGACATATAGTCCAACTCAGATGCTGGAACAAAACTATATTATTTCAGTTATTGATCTGTGCCTTTTGCTGACAATATCTCATTAATACTGAATGGTCCATAGAAATCAAAAAACGTATTTAACACAAATGGAAGTCTATTCTGTTTTTATGATTTAATCCTTACCTATGAAACATAAAAGTGAACATCTTTAACTAAGACTTCTTGCTTTTAAAATAAGTCTGTGTTCTGCTATAGTTTTCACACTTTCAAAATTCAACTTTTAACTCAATTACTGCATTGAAAGTATCTTGATGGTAAACCACACAGTATTGTGAAAGCAGCATTGAAAGGATAACTTATTTAGCAAGTATATTATATCAGAGTTTCGATAAAGAAGTGATCTGGTCAATTTCATTCAAAATTATGAGACTTCTTGCTCACTGATGAAATAGATATGACAGAATAATGGTGATGTTTGATGCCAATCACATACACAGATGTCTCCAGCCATTATTCTGTTTCTGAAAGAACCCAATATGTAACTCAGGGGATGGTTCTCTCTATGCATTCCATTTCACTTTAATATATGTATCTTGCTGAGGAGAAAATGTTTTCTCTTTAAGATTATATTGTGGTCTCATATTATTTACTTCCATTATTTAAAAACAATATGGGCTTAATTTCTTTGGCAATGCCAAAGGAGAAATATTGTAAGGTTCGATATAGCTTCCTCATATGTATTATATTCTGATTTGTATAGAGGTCAACCTAATTCTACTATAAATCTCCTGAGATCTTGCATTTTAGCAATTCAAGTTAGTAGACACAGATTTTCTTTGGCTCATTTAGATACCTCAATTTCAAATATTAGCAACTAGATAGTATCATCCATCTATTTTCCTCTGCACTTACAAATAATGCCCGCAATACTTTTACAAAATATGTTTTTCTTATGGCATAGATTTACCTCCCTTATGTATTATACTTATTTTTGCTAGACCTAATTTTGATGGATTCCTTCTTATGTTTAAACACATATGGTACTATTTTGTCACATATTTTTTACCAAGTTTAACAGATGACTAAATTGGACAACTTACATTTAGGGAAAATGACATTTTCATGTTGTACACTGTAAAACACATATTGGTGGGCTGTGGGAACTTTGGATAAAATATC
The DNA here is from genome assembly GCF_008692635.1 of Crocuta crocuta. Taxonomy (NCBI): domain Eukaryota; kingdom Metazoa; phylum Chordata; class Mammalia; order Carnivora; family Hyaenidae; genus Crocuta; species Crocuta crocuta. Next base: position 443,029 of record NW_027529594.1, on the reverse strand, counting down.
TTAAGAAAAATTACGATTCCTTTAGTCTAGAGGAGGAAGTAAAATATATGTGTATACAAAGTATGTGTGTGTGAGAGAGAGAGAGACCAGATGATCTGTAAGATCCTTTCAAGTACTAAAACTGCATAATTCTATTACAGTATAGTTTTATAATATCCAATTGTCCCTAGTGTTAGATCAGCCCATCTTCCTAAGGGGCTATTTAGTAATGATCAGTCATAGAAGCCTCTATTTAGGCATTGTGAGCTTTCTTAGAGGCAAGAATAACCTCACTAAAATTCCATTTATAATTTGTTCTCTTTCCTATAAGAGGTGGTATCATCTTAGGAGGAAAATATAGGGTGGAAACTCGATAATACTTATATTAAGATGAACCAAAGAGATATGTTTGCTCAGGGTCAGATTATTAGGCACAAGGCATTCGGTATGTTTCAAACTCCCAAGAATGGCATGCAGTTTGGAAAAGAGCATAAAAGGGAAATAAGTCAGGCAGAGAAGGACAAATATCATATGTTTGCACGTATAGGAGGATTAGGAGGAACTTGACGGAGGAACAAGGGGGAGAAGAAGGGCGGAAATGGTGGGGGAAAGGGAGAGAGGCAAACCATGAGAGACTCTTGAATGCTGACAAAAACTGAGGACTGATGGATGTGGAGGGGAGGAGGAGATGGGCATGGAGGAGGGCACTTTGGGGATGAGCACTGAGTGTTATGTGGAAACTAATTTGACAATAAACTATTTGTAAAAAAAATAAATAAATAAAAAGGAAAAGAGCATAAAAGGAACCTATGAATTAGTGCTATGGGGAGTGTGTGTGTGTGTGTGTGTGTTTATTGAGAGAGAGAGATGTGCTTCCTACTGAAAGAATATAAACTTTTTTTTATGTGTCCATCAAAATCTCACAAGAATATATACATCATCTTNAGATTTTGTAGGTGGAATTTCTATAATTCAATAAATTTATAAATAAAATTATTATATTGATTTAAAATAAATTTAAAACTAAAATGTATTATAAATGAATGTTATACATAAATAAATAAAAATGAAACACATGGTTCTCTTTGCTCACTTCTCAAGAGCTCAGATTAGCAAGACAAATTAAAACATGAAGTCTCAAGGGAAGAAATACAGCCAAAAAGTTTTAGATAGTAAAGTAAATATTTATGAGTAGAGGTGTAATTAATGAAAAGTGTTTACTCAAAAACAAATTTAAAAAATTGAAGAAAAAGTAAACTACCCATAAAAATCTTTGTACAGAGACAAAGGTATACTATCCAAATCAGTATGTGTAAAATAAGGTGAAACTTGAAGGAAAAACAGCTAGGTTAAGATGGCAATGAAAAAGAAATTTTGGAAAATCTAAGTCCTTATAGAGGTCTTGCAGCAACAAAAATAAGAATATTTACTCTTTTTGCAAGACTGAGGCAGAGATTTACTAGGATAGTTGATTACTAAAGGGTGAAGACATAGACAATGTAACAAAAGATACTGCATCTCAGGGATTGGGCCATGGGAGAAAGCTGTGGGAAGAGCATGTAGGGCCGGTCGGTTCTGTCCCCGCTACAAAGCTCTACACAAATCATAAGGCTTATAGAAATGGACCTTTTACTGCCTTCTTCAACAACACATGAGAGAAACATGCAATTTCTGGCACAATAAAGCAAGGCCTATTAAACAAGGCGTACTAATGAACGTTAATATTTGTGATAGGAAATACTAGAAACTGAGTCATTGGCGTTTGCAGATAGGTATTAAAGATATTTCTCAAACTTCTCTTATTAACACTGGCAGAAAGAGATGAGGGACTGACACAGAAGATGCAGTTCTTTATTAAATTTAGGATGGATCAAAACTTCTGCCAAGGGAGAAAATTAAGCAGGATGTTTACAACATTATCTCAAAAATAAATTCTGGAGGGCCTCGGTGGCTTAATAGGTTAAACGTCCGACTTTCGCTTGGGTCATGATCTCGCGGTTCGTGGGTTCGAACCCTGCGTCGGGCTCTGTGCTGACTGCCAGCTCAGAGCCTGGAGTCTGTTTCAGATTCTGTATCTCCCTCTCTCTCCGACCCTCCCCTGCTCACGCTGTCTCTCTCTCTCTCCTAGAAATAAATAAAACATTAAAAATTTTTTTTAAAATAATTCTGAGGCTAAGAAAAAAACAATAGCTACCCGGACTTTCTTTCCCCCCTGACAGAGCCCCTGAGCATCAGGCTGGGAGTCTAGAACTTTGAAAATAAGCCTAACTACCTCACAAGCCATTTTGAGAATCCACAGTTGGCATCTTCTGTGTTTTGAGAATTCGTTTTCTTGTTCACAATTCTGTCATTTGCCTCTTTCTGCCCCTGCTTACTGTGAACATATACTTGGCTATCCTTGGAGCTTAAAGGAAAAGCTATCCTATAAACACCCACCCAAATACTGGGGGTGTTGCTGGTTCCTGCCACGGAGTTGTCCATCCATGTCATGGCTCAGATGCAGTGATACCACAACAAAGCACTAACGTTTTTTGTTTTTTTTTTCAAATGTGTATCTACTTAAACTTTTTTTCTTTCATAATTTACTGTCAAGTTGGTTTTCATGTCACACCCAGTGCACATCCCAGTAAGTGCCCTCTTCCATGCTCATCACCCCTCTCCCCCACCCCATCAGCCCTCAGTTTGTTCTCAGTATTCAAGAGTCTCTCATGGTTTGCCTCCCTCCCTCTCCCCAACTAATTATCCCCTTCTCCTCCCCCATGGTCCCCTGTTAAGTTTCTCCTAATCCGCCTATAATTGAAAACATATGGTATCTGTCTATCTCTGCCTGATTTATTTCACTCAGCATAACACCCTCGAGTTCCATCCATGTTGCTACATATGGCCAGATTTCATTCTTTCTTATTGCCATATAGTATTCCATTGTATAGATGAACCACATCTTCTTGATTCTTTCGCCAGTTGATGGACATTTAGGCTCTTTCCATGATTTGGCTATTGTTGAAAGTGCTGTTTTGAACATTGGGGTACATGTGCCCCTATGCATCAGCACTCCTGTGTCCCTTGGGTAAATTCCTAGCAACAAAGCACTGAGTTTTGATGAGCAGTTGCTATGTTCCAGGTATGATTTTATTTTATTTTTTTATTTTTTTAATGTTTTATTTATTTCTGAGACAGGGAGAGAGAGAACGTGAGCAGTGGAGAGTCAGAGAGAGGGAGATACAGAATCTAAAACAGGCTCTAGGCTCTGAGCTGTCAGTCAGCATAGAGCCCAATGTGGGGCTCGAACACACGAACGATGAGATCATGATCTGAGCCTAAGTCAGACATTTAACCGACTGAGCCACCCAGGCGCCCCCGCCCAGGTATGATTTTAAACATTTCATGTACAACATCTGATTTAATCCTCATACTGCAGGATATACTGTATCCTCTTATTCAGAACTTTGTATATAATATGGAATACAGTTTCAGTTTAGAAGATAGATTCACAAGAAGAAAGAGAGCTTGGTCTCACTGATCCAGAATTGTTAGGGTACAGTGTTTTGGTTTTCAGTATTAAGGCAGAAAACTTAAGGCAGTGATTGCTCAAGTTCACATTCCTCCTACTACTATTGAAATTTCAGAAAGTGTTCTATTAACTGGAACATTTTAAAACAAAATGCCAAGCTATGAAAAGGACATTATAAGGATATTTAATCCTGAGTGACTGGAAAGTGTGAGAAGGCAGAAAATTACTACTGACAAAAATATGAAATGTGCCTGAGCTTATAAATAAGAAAACAAATTTTGTTAATGAAATTATTAAAATCTAATTATAAGGCAACAATAACAAATTAATAGTCACTATTTACTGAATAATTACTGTGTTCCCAACAATATTCTTATATTTTTATATGAGCTATTTTACTTAATCTTCACAGTATCCCTGCTAGGCAGGTACTTTTAAAGGCACTAAAATAAACCAAAGGGTGCATTAGGTGTGCTGCCTCCCACTCTGGGCAGTGAGTGAGGGTAACAGAAGCTTGGGTTGGGGAGAAGAGTCTCAGCCTAAATGAAGGATAAAGAGATGAAATGACACTATGACGTTTAGTATCCGACTTTGCTACTTCAAAAGGCTTTTAAAAGCTTTTAAAGCCAACTATCCAAGATCATGGAGAAAATGTGTAAATTATAGTTCTGGAATTTTTTTTTTATTTCATGAAGAGGAAAGGGTGAGGGATGAAAACTGAATACTTTCAGTATACAAACTCTTTCCAGTAGCAAAAATGTATATAAACCCTATGAATATGCAATGAACTCTGCAGAACAGTTCAAAAGGTAAAACACATTATGTAATAAAGGAGGATGAAATAGATTATGGCAAAGCAATAAAAAAAAGAGGTCTGTTTTGTGTTAATTAGAAATTGCTGTGCAATGTTTGAAGGATTTGTATTGACCTTTGTTAGAGAATCATTAATATGTATTACATGTAAATAAATTCAGTCACGAGAATTGAATGATGGACATGGAGAAATTTGAAATGATATTAAAACACTACACAGATGTAAAGTAATCTTAATCCTCCTCTTTGGTGAAATCAATTATTTGGTCAGATATTGCAACAATTTTGTTTGTTTGTTTTTAATCATTAGCTCTAATTTTTCTTTAAAGGGACCCAGAAGTGTCCAGCAGGAAGTGTGTGTTTACATGCATGGGTGCATGTGTGTGTGTGTGTGTGTGTGTGTGTGTGTGTGTGTGTGAAAGAGAGAAAGAGAAAGAGAAAGAGATGGGGGAGAGATGGAGGAGAAGGGTAATAGGGGGAGGGGAAGGAAGAGAGGGAGAGAGAGAGGAAGAAAGGGAGAGAGAAAGAAGGAGGGAGAGGGAGAGAGAGAATGATAGAGGAGAGAGAGCGCACACGCAAGCTAGCAATTGAAAGCAAAGGGTCTGGACTCAAATTTCACTACCTAGTTGTGAAAACTTGGTAATTACTTACTCTCAGTGAGCCCCAATTTCATTAATGATAAAATAAAGAACTTATGTGTAATAATTGTTTTGAAGATTGTACCTACAGTGCTTGGTTATATCTTGAACTTATTCACACAACAAGACATATTCTTATATTGCATTACACATTTTATTTTTATAAGTTTATATTCACAGATGACACATACATTTAATTTTTTTTTAAAAAAGAGACTGGTTCTGAAAAACTGAAATAGTGAAGAGAACTGTGCATGAGTACAACAAAGATTTTGGTTCAGAAAACATTCACTGTGTACTCTCCATATGCAGGTTTTTACCACATGTTGCATTCTGGCTGAGGATAAGAATACATATTGCTGTAGTAAATGAAAGTAATACTTGATCAGTGCCATTAAATCTGTGTCACAGGAAGTACAGAGAAATGTTGACAGAGAAATTTTTGTGTGTGTGTGATTAAGGGAAAGCTCAATATGGAAATTAATGTGTGAGTTGGCTTTGAGGAAATGTAGGATTTTTTTTGGCAGAGATGTTGGTGGGTGGACAATACAATTTCAGAAAAGCAACGGCACAGGGGAGATGTTGAAAATGTGGAACATTTTCAAGGAATGGTATTAATTTGGTAGAATAATTAGTATCTTGCTAACTCCAGAATTTATCTCATTTCTTTGTTTCCCTTCTTAACCAAACTTCTCTATTTTTAATTTGCTCTTCAGAAATATTAAATCCACAGTAAAAGAGAAAGCTGTGCTACCCATCGTCTCTCAGATCACTTTTGCCATACTTCCAGGAGAGCCTTTCTTTTTTTTATTTTTAAGAAAAACATTGTAAATATAGTTGAAGCAACCCCATTCCTCTTTCATATCCCTTCTGTCCCTCCCTAGGAGTAATTGCTATTCAGAACTTGGGGTTAACCCTTCCTATTTCATATTTTAAACAATTATCACACATATGTACATTCATAAATAACATATAATACCATCTGTTACTGCCTTTTTCGAAAGATATTTGGTTCTGGGTCGCCTGGGTGGCTTAGTCAGTTAAGCGTCCGACTTTCGCTTGGGTCATGATCTCGCGGTTCGTGGGTTCGAGCCCCGCATCGGGCTCTGTGCTGACTGCCAGCTCAGAGCCTGGAGCCTGTTTCAGTCTGTGACTCCCTCTCTCTCTGAACCTCCCCTGCTCACGCTGTCTCTCTCTCTCTCCTAGAAATAAATAAAAAAATAAAAAGAAAAAAAAGAAAGATATTTGGTTCTGTGTCTTTATCTGTGGTGCTATGTACCACACCTGGATGGATGAAGTCCTTGGTCCTGCAGGCGTCAGTGCAAACACACCACAGAAGTCCTTCGCTCCTTCCAGAAGCTTTATTTGACCAGCTGATAACCCTTGTAGTAGTTCTGTGAAAGCTTCTTTAAAGAGTTTCAGTTACCCTAACTACATAACCTTCTTAAATTCTGTAGCTGAAGCAGGCCTTTTGGGTTTTGTTTTTAATTCCATCAGGCACTTGCTTAAATTATCCTACCAAATATTTAATTGATAATTTGGTCTTGATTCTACCTACCTTTGTTAGACATCAGACCAAACTCGTATTCTGGTTAACTAGCAACAGATATTTCATGCCATTTTGCTGCTGATTATTTGTAATTAAACACAGGTTAAAGCAATTTATTTTAATAGTGAAAAATCCCTTCTGAGGGATATATTAAGGATATCCTAGGGGAAAGAAGAATAGGAAGTTACTATTTGAAAGTGCCAAAGACCTTCATGTAAAATTTTGGAAACATTTCCCCTGGCTGATTCCACAGGGACTGAATTTCTCATGGCTGGCATTTTTTTTTTTTTTTAAATAGATCATCCCAAGAATCTATGTATATTTTTACCTGGCTAAAGCATGGTGCTTTCTGGAAAATTAAGTGTACCAGGTACCATTATAGCACAGGAACATTTATAAGATTAAATTTTATATAGGTTTCATACTGAAAAACGATAACCATTTATTGCCCAAATTTCAGCAGAAAAATACATATTAAACTTGACACCTAATAACTATGTTTGCAAAACTGTTAGCCTGAATTCTTTTCATTGTTTATGGGAAAAAAATTATTTAGTACTTGATCATGTTAGGGGTAGTAACTGTATGTGTTATGCAACCAAGTATGTTACTTTGTATCCTATCAAAATGGAAAAAAATCAAAATCACTAAAGAATTACCCATGTAACATAACATTTTACACTACACATGTGTGTATCATACACATACACATGTATATGTGATTGAAAGGCAATTAAACATGAGTTTTAAATTTGCTAACTCAGATTTTTCCTTTCAATTCAATTATTTCAGAAATGTTTTATGTGAAAAAAAGAATTTTATATTGAGTTATGGAAAACACATTTTAAAAGGGTTTCTGATTTTGTTACTGTGCCATCCGTGAAGTTTTTTCCTTCTGGAAATACAATGATGCAAATCGGCACGTAAAGTCTGAGTATTGAGAGAAGGACCGCTTCCCGTGTATTATTAATTGTTGCTTGCTTTGGTAGGTTTTTTGTCTGGTGAGGCAAAAAAGGTCAAGTACGAACATAATGGATATGCTGGGATCCAGGTCTTCATTAGCATTCTTTAGCTTTGGGGGTCATGTAAAGATACTTTGTGGAATAGACCCGTGGCCTTTTTAGTCAATTACCATTTTATATATTTATTACTAATACTATAGCCTAACTGTTATCTTTGGGCAACAAAATACCTCTTTTTCACTCACATATCTCTTCTTCCTGTCTAAAGGAACAAAAATGACTTAGAGAGTTATCAAATTTTCCACATAATTTCTTATTATCTATAGGGAATTCTCTGTTTCTCTCTGAGTACTACTCATCTGGCCTAAATTGGAAGAGTACAGTTTATTTTATGTTTAGATATGTAAGCTTTTTCACTGAATTTAGGAGCAAAAAGTAGTGGAAACATTCACAAGTATAAATATTTGCAGACATTTAAGCTTATGGTTGAAAATAAATACACATGGGAAGAATAATAATGCTTAGAATATTCTCTTATTTCACACTGGAATCATGAGTTTCTATAGGAGGTATTTTTAACATTTCATAATTTAAAAAATATTGTCATGGGGTGCCTGGGGTGGCTCAGTTGGTTAAGCATCTGACTTCAGCTCAGGTCATGATCTCACGGCTTGTGAGTTTGAGCCCCGTGTCGGGCTCTGTGCTTATAGCTCAGAGCCTGGAGCCTGCTTCGGATTCTGTGTCTCCCTTTCTCTGCCCCTCCGCAACTCATGCTCTGTCTCTCTTTCTCAAAAATAAATAAAAACATTAAAAATTGTCATTTCTCAAGTTTAAAGGACATATTTGATATAATAGTTTAAGCATCAGCTATAGAAAATACAACACAGTGATATATTAGTGAGTTACATGGTCTTCTTAAAATTTACATTAATTATAAGTTTATGTTGAAATAAAACTAGAAGAAAAACATTGCAGTGTTTCATAATTTGTGCTCCAGGCACCTTTAGGACAATTCACTGCTTATTAACTAGCAGCTAGATAGTGGTCAACTTATGACTGTACACTAATGAAGCAAAGTTATTTTGCTGCAACTGATTTTTCTTGAAGAAAAGCCTCAGGGTCCTATCTACTGTGGGTTAAAACTGATGGATTAATTTAAATTCATTCAGCAGTCCAGCCAAGACAACTGTGGTAAGGTGGTAGTCATAATTTATCTGTACTCTAAAAATGTTCCGACCTTATTTACTCTCCAAGCTATGAATGAATGATTTTTAAATGGCTCAGCATTCAGGATGAGTGTTGGCTAGTAAAATCCCCATAACACAAGAGGAATAATGTGACAGAAGTTTAAAGCCAAAGTCCACAGCAGGGATCTCCCAAGAAATTGCCTCTTTCCTAGCGTTCATATTTATAACTCTTTTCTTCCCTCTCTTCCTTCCTCCTTCCTTCCTCCCTCTCCCTTTCTCTTTTTCTAGAACCAACCTAGCATAAATCTTAGAAATGATTTTCATTTGGGGGCACCTGGGTGGCTCAGTCAGGTAAGTGTCCATCTTCGGCTCAGGTCCTGCTCTCATGGTTTGTGAGTTCAAGCCCTACAAGGGGCTCTCTGTTGTCCGTGCTCAGCCTGCTTTGGATCCTTTGTCTCCCTCTCTCTCTGCCTCCTACTCACTTGTTTGTGTTTTCTCTCATGCGCACATGCTTCCTCTCCCAAAAATAAACATTAAAAACATTATTTGTATTTGCAAGCAATATGCAAGAATTGATTTCTATTTTAGAAGAATCCACATTTCTGGAATAAGCAGAACAAGAGAAGAAGACGACATGAAAAAACTTGCCTTTTGTTTTTCATTTAGTAAGTTAGTTTTACTTTTATTTTCTTGTACATTAAATCTCATGGCCACCTAGAAACAAAATCACAAAATAAATGAAATTTGCCTTTCTTCTCCCTGTCCTTTAGCACCTCTCAATTTCTTTTATTTATTTATTTTTAAAAATAGTTTATTGTCAAGTTGGTTTCCATATAATACCCAGTGCTCATTCCAACAAGTACCCTCCTCCATGCCCATCACCTAGCTTCCCAATTTCTGTGCTCCTACCCTGAGCAGAGACCCTTTTCTGCCTTTCCTTATTTCAGTATTTCAAGTAAAGCTTTTGTATATGGAATATGAATCCATTTCCTTTCCATCTGAAGGAAATTAGAAAACTAGAGCTTATCTGTTGATAGCACAAGTAGGTTTAAGAATAAATTAACTTGCATTATTACATGCAGTTTTCTGTCGTAATGCTACAGTGTAGTTAGAATGACACTGTTACTCAATACATAAAGAAATTTGGTTCAGAAAGGTCCTAATCAATGCCAACCAGTAAGTGGCCACCATAGAACAAAAACCCAGGTCTTCTGACTCATACTTGAGCATTCTTTCCATGGCCTTACTTTGGAAAGGCATTAGTTAAATCTTATGTGACACTTATATATGATAAAAATGTCCAGTTTTCATCTTAGAATATGTTGTACAGGAGACAGTTTCTAAACCCAAATAGAAGATCAACCATCAAGTGGTAGAATTTCAGTCACTAGCAAGAGTGTACTGGCTGTGAAAATATTGTAAGGAAGGTCTTCTTGGTATTCATCTGGTTACCAGACAAGGTCTACTGACTTCACCTGTACATAAAGCAGACCTTTGAAGATCCAATCACTTACTTACTTACAGCACTTTTTGATAGAAAATTACAGAATTCTTTTTTTTAATCATTCAAATACTGGCAATAGACATAAAGAAATTCTAGATTCAGCACAATTATTGAGAACATAGGCTTTGATATGACACAGATTGGGGTGAAGTACTGACTCTGTATCTCACTACCTTTATGATCAAGGTTTGGCTAATTAACCTTTCACAATCTCATTTGCCTCTGTGGAGAATGTTATGTTCTATATGGGTGTATTGATCGCTAACACTTCAATTATTGAAGAGTCATAATGGCTCTTAAAAAGTTACACCAGTTTTCAGATGACTCCTTTGGTTCAGTATAGTACTTTTTTCATGCCACAACTTAACTAAATAAGTTCCCTACATTAACCAACATGCTGACACTTTAGTCGCAGTCAGAAACATATTTACTAATTTTTCCAGAACATTGCCTTTTGGTTAGAGAGAATTATATAAAACAATTTCCAATCACTGTGTTAGCATGTTTGCCTAGTGTACTTAGAAGTGAGAAGCATGAAGAGGTAGATGCTTCTCTGACACCTCAATCTGTTGTGACCACACACTAGTTTCAATTATTTTGGAGTGCTCTCAGGTTTTGTCTTTATTTTGTGCTTCAAGTGTTGTTGTTTTTTTCTGTGCTGTAGCTATTGTCAAGTGCAATTTGAATGCAAAATAACCATGTGCCTACCAAAAGGCTTACCTGTCTGAAAGTCAGTCACTTGGCTCTTTCCTTTTTTAATTCTTTTCCTAGTATGATTTATTTTTCCATCTACTTACACCTGCTATTCAGTCATCATTTCCTCCTTTGGTCAGTACAACAAGCTTTCATGATATTGCATGTTTTCTAGATGTTCAGATTTTTCAATCTTTGAACGTTGTTCAAGCGTTAGCAAGTGTCTTGGGTTGAAATGAAATGCACATTTTTTCCATTAAAATTAATGTAAATATTTATATTTTATTATTTAACATCTTTGCAACTAATGGCAAGGTTTTTATGAACACATTAAAATCATTTCACAAGGAACAGTAGTTGGTAAATAATGAATGCTTAGAGTCCTCTGAGTGCTCCCCCTACTGCCCTGGCTACATAAGTCTTCCTCCAGAATGTCCTCCCCAGACCTTCCCCAACACAAGACTGGACTCAAAAATTCCTTCAGAATTTTATTCCATCCTGCATGCTGGCTCGTCTTCCAAATGGTCCAGATTCTTGCTATACCTGTTATTTAGTATTGTGGATATTCCTCCTAGTGATGGCAGTGATGGAACTTCTCCCAAAATGTTGATTTAGGAATGAAATCATATAATACATGGAAAGAACCAATATAATGTTGATTACCCAGTAAATATCCCATGAATATCAGCTATAGTTGTAATATTATTGTTTAAGATGTAATAATTTAAGGGGTGCCTGAGTGGCTTAGTTGGTTAAGTGTCCAACTCTTGATTTCAGCTCAGGTCAAGATCTCACAGTCATGTGATTGAGCCTCACCTCAGGCTCCATGCTGAGCTTGGAACTTGTTTGGAATTCCCCTTCTCTCTGTGTGCCCTCCTTCTCACTCATGTGCTGCCCCCGCCCCTCAAAATAAAGAAACGTTTTTTAGAAGAGGTAGTGATTTAAAAATCTGTGTATTTGTATAAGTAAACACTTTAAATATCTCAGTTTTATAAATATATTGTTCCAAGTACAAGCTTCTATAGCTAGTAATTTCAGTTATATTTCTTTAGTGAAGAATAATATATTTGATTTTAAATTAGATATCCATTAGATTACATAAAATCCAAAATAAATAACAACACATAATTAAAACTAGAAATCCTCACAATTGATTTATTTTTAAAGAAACTTACTCAAACATTAATGCAGAAAAATTCTCTGTGTGTAAATATATGTGTATATAATCAAACACTTAGCATCTCAACCACTGCATGATTATAATTTTATTCGTATCATTTTCATGGAGTCAGTATATGATTCAAACTTAGGTACATATTGGTTATCTTGGATAATTTAATTTATAGAGGATACTTACGTGATTTGTGTCAATTCACAGAAAATATGCAAATATCTTCCTTTCAGTTTTCTAAGACACAGTCAGCAACATTCAATAATTGCCATCTTGAACCTTGAGAAAAGCAGAACCAACCAATTCCGCTCCTGTCTGGTAACTTATATTATTAGCTTTAGTCACTTGTTGCATCTACTCGTTGATGGGGTATTCAGAATACTGTCAACCTCTGCAGACTACATCAGAAGCCAGGCATATTTTTGATATGCAGCCTCGGGTATGCAGCCTCTGAATGCAAGCTGCTTGCATCTGATATGACCCTGGGTTGGTCGCCAGGGTTGAGTGAAGCAGTTACTCAGGTTACCCGTGTGTCAGTTTTCTCACCTGTATAAAAGAGAATAAAAACTCAAGTACCTCATAGTGTTGTAATGAAGTCTTACTTAGTTAATACATTTTAAACATTTTAGGATAGTGCCTGGCAAAGAGCACATGTTCTATTGAGGTCAACTATTTTTACAAATAATTATTACCATGCCATATCCCATTGAGAAGAATTAAGTGATGTTAGTTTTGACAATAAGGAATGTACCTGACTATGTGTTTCTAATCCTAATATTTTGATTTTCATAAAAGTAGGTACACTGTTAATAAAAATAAAAGGTCCAGCATATTTTTAATTGTTTAGTGCTAACTAGTATTATTTTACTGTTGGATTTAAAATAAGCAAAAAACAACTTCTTAATGAGGATTATTATATGCTGGGCATTAAAGTGAAATACTTAAGGTAGGATAGGGAATTATTGAAAATAAGACATATTCTATAAATTTTAGATCAATCTTAAATTCATTGAGTTTCCATTAGAAATAGAAATCTCAAATCTGTGACAATATGAAAGATTCCTATGCAAAGCAATCTCTTCTGATGGCAATAACAGATGCAATTATATGTATCCACTTAAAGAGCAGAAAACCAAATTAAGATTGTACTGAAAAAATGGAATTTTTGAGTATAGAGGAAGAATAAGCTCAGATATAACAGAGAGGAATATAAGATAAAGGAAGAGAACTGCAAGTTCTACTGATGAGTGTGAGACAGAAGGAAAAAGATGTGACAAGTGATGTGGAGGATGCCAGAAAAAAGTGAAAAGCATCATAGAAAGTGTAACTGAAGAAGGGTTTATAAGAATGAGAGTAAGAAGAAATGAGAAAGAAGGAAAAGATGAAAGAGAGATTGCAGAACCTATGGAAACAGGAACTTTGGTCTTATTATTTTTTCTTGTTTCCTTACACTTTTGCCCGTTTTTTTCTTTGATTTTTATATCACTTCTTTCAGAAAATACTCAGTTATGCCAGAGTATCTCTACACTTTTGCTATAATAAAAGACATTGATAAAATATAGAGATAAGCCTCTGGCATAACTGAGTATTTTCTGAAAGAAATGATACAAAAATCAAAGAAGAAAACAGGGGCAAAAGTGTAAGGAAACAAAAAAAAGTGATAAGACCATGATATAATTGAAGTTTGTTAAGTGTCTACCAGTGTCTACCAAAATCTTAGATTCCTTTAATATTTTAATAAGTTCATCACATGTTCTTTTAAAATATGACACAAATTAGCATTATCCACCAATTTGCTAACTTGAGAAACATTCTTCCTAGGTTAATCTATTGTTTATTTGTTCCAACACTGCACTAATAAACAAGCAATTATTCTGTTATTCTAAACAAATATGTTAATCGCTTTTAAGGTCGTCTTTTCAGAGTATTACTAGAAGTGATTACAAGATTAAAGGATGAAAAGAAATGAAGCCAAGAATATGCTAATGAAATTTATATTAATTACCGAGCATTGACAAAGATGAATGATCTTATTTTTAAATCAGGAATCACTCCTGAACCAGCAATCCACCATTGACACTTATTGTCATGGCATTTCTACAATGGCATTTGAAAAGATCACTGTTATAATATATGCATATGCTTTAAATGTAGATACTGTATTAACTCAGTCTTCAGAACAGTCACACATGAAATGATATGCTTACAATACATATTTGCATTCACTTTGTTGTGCAGGTTTTAACCAAAGACAATGGAATTCTTATTTTTTAGGTGAATTTTCAGGATTCCAAGTTTCTGTTTTGTATCCATCTAGGTTTATATCATGATCCAACCTGAAAAATTAAAGGACAAATGACACTAGGTCATTAGCAGCGATGTAAAATCATAAATCCCGAACATGACATGTCTTTTTACACCTCTTGACATTTCACTGGTATCTTTACATATTACTAGTGGGAAAATGCTACATCTGGCCAATACCTCTGTATTCTATGCTTAGGGAAACAATTTCAGCATTTTTAAAAGAAATAGTCTTAAAATTCTTATTTTTAATTACATCTAAGTGTAATTTCATCAAATTGTAATTACATCTAATTGTACAAGCTAGCAGTCCATTTGACAACAGATACATGAACCATCTCCTATACAAAAACTTTCAGCCCAAAGAGAAAAATGAACCTTTCCAAAAATAATTTTGTTCAACATACTGCTATTGAGCGGTAAATATTCTTGTCATTGATAGATGCTAAAAGATAGGCACGAACTTGGATAATATGCTGTCTGTCTGTATTTGTCAATGGAAAGAGTGCATAGAAAGCTGTATTAGAAAGAGATGCATATATATGAAAGGGATGAGGATAATAATCTAATTGGAAAGGAAGCATTGCTAGGAATTGCTTCTAGAATCGCATTTGCATGGCAAAACTGTCATTTATACTTAAACTGCATGCTTATTTTGGGAGAGAGAAATTTGGGAAGGCTGATAGAGGTTTATGAGGTTAAAGTCATCCCTTGGTGATATCATTCACTATTACCAAAACATTTACTTATGGGGAAAATTTAAAGAAAAATTACACCGGAATTTCAACAGGTCTAGGACAAATCCAATTAAAAGGAGCCGAAGTGTCCATCAACGGACGAATGGATCAAGAAGATGTGGTTTATCTATACCATGGAATACTACATGGCAATGAGAAACCATGAAATCTGGCCATGTGTAGCAACATGGATGGACCTTGAGGGTGTTATGCTGAGTGAAATAAGTCAGGCAGAGAAGGACAAATACCATATGTTTGCACGTATAGGAGGATTAGGAGGAACTTAACTGAGGAACAAGGGGGAGAAGAAGGGCGGAAATGGTGGGGGAAAGGGAGAGAGGCAAACCATGAAAGTCTCTTGAATGCTGGCAAAAACTGAGAACTGATGGATGTAGGGGGGACAGGGGATGGGCATGGAGGAGGTTACTCGTGGGGATGAGCACTGGGTGTTATGTGGAAACTAATTTGACAATAAATTATTTGTAAAAAAAAAATAAAAATAAAAAATAAATAAATAAAAGGATCCTATAGTGAAATGTTGCCCAGGCAAAGTCTGCTAAAGACTTTAGACTAGGAAACACAAATGTGCAGCAAAATTATTGCAAGAAGAGACAATAAGACAATAATATCAACTTATTGGGAATTCCTAGGAGCAGAGGGACTACACTAAATGAATGATGCTCTGAAAAACTACTTATTTTTCTTTATTTAAGATTCCTACAGAAGTTGACTCACAGTCAAAACCCCTGTGTACAGAGACCACAAATACAATTTATTGTGTACATTTCAAAAGTATTATTCAAAGTATGTGAGAAAGATAAATTATTCTAATAAGCCAGAGAGGGACCTGATATGGAGGTAATTTATTGAGAAAAAATATCTGAATGAGCAAAACAAATTTTGCAGAGATCAAGTCATCCTGAATATTAATCTTAAAAGCTAACAGAAGACTGCACCAAGCTCTAGTATACTTGTCAATTGTGCACTGTAGATGAGCTGAGCAACTTTTGAAGGAGACAGAAGTTTCTGCCTCCATTCTCATGTGCATTAATAGCTAACCCTTTAATAAGTCTTAGCATTTTGGTGCAGAGTTGCTCTAGTAGCTCTACAGCCTTTGCTCTAGTAGCTCTTTAGCCTTTCCTTATGTTAGATTGCAGTCCCTGTCTCTCACCAGACCTCTCCCCCTAGATAATCAGAATAGTGATTGCATAAATTTAGAATTTCAAAGACTAGCAGAAAGGAAGGAGTTGCAATATATATAGCTTGTGGCTTGCGTTTACATTGCTCCTCTCTGCCTAAGGTAATACACTGATTACCAATCCAACAAACAGAGTTTAGCAACTGTTCTAGTCAGGGGAAGGTATTAGAATGGTTAATTAATGGCAATCTTGTTGCTAGGAAACAAAGGAAGTTACTACAAGTAAGGTTTTGACATAGGTTTAGAGCCCTCTAAGCCTACAGTGAATTCTTATTAAATGATTGTATAGTTTTTGTTTGTTGGTTTGTTGTTTTTCTTCTTCAGAGTAAATCTATCATGTGGGTCTACCACCTGGACCATAAGTGCAGTGTCAGTTGTTTGCTTGTTTTTTTAACTGAGATTGAATTGGTTTTAGATATATTCTAATGCTCATCAATTTTTCCTCTCTTGTAGGAATATTTGTGACAATATATAACAAATTGTCTGAAAAAGACTTAAGTTTAAGGCTTAGAAGTACTTCCTGCCTTTAATTTTTCTTTAGAATCCCATTTGCCCTTCAGCAAACATTTATCAAGTGGTTACTGTGCTCCTGGTCCTGACCAAAGCATCGTATGAGAATACTACAGTTTTTGCTTTCGGCTGAATTTGGGAGATAAGACTTGTCACCACAGAGGTTCAGAAGAAGAGCTATGGGAGTGCATAGGTGGAGGAGATTACTTTCAGTTGAGAAGTCAGGAAAAAAAACTTTAAGGAGGATGTAGCTTGTGTGCAGTGTCTTGAAGGATGAGTAATTTGAGGTATTTGGAAACCTAGAGGGGTTGGGAGAAGTACATACAATCAGTAGAAGGTATAATGTAAAAATGGCTCAAAAACAGGAAATACAGCATATGTTTTCAACACAGTTTTTATTGCCTGCCTAGCTTAAGACTCCTTCGCTGGACCTAGAGTCATTCTGGTGGTTGCTCAGCTGCCAATGTGAGTCTGTCTTTGAAACTTAGAACAAGAACCAAAGGCACTGAGGTAGAATGGTAGAAATGAGTTCATAGAAATATCACATGGAGTCAGGGCAATGGAAGCTGTATTTGGTAAATTTGCTGCTGAGAAACACGGAACATCCCAAGTTTCCCAAGTTTCATCTTCATGCTTAATGTGATGTAACTGCTTTGTTCGGGTTTAAAGATTCTGTGTCTTTTCAGTAGACTCCTTTATTTAGACTAGCTACTAGCTTGAGTAGGTTTCTGCTCCTTGAAGTGAGAGTCTTGACTAAGATTATGATCAAATGGTGAGTCTGGATTGATTGGTACTTTAAGTGAATCAGAATGCACTAGGGGCACCTAGTGGCTTGTTGGTTAAGCATCTGATTTCAGCTCGGGTCCTGATCACAGGGTTCATAAATTTGAGCCTCTCATTAGGCTCTTTGGGATTCATTCTCTCTGTCTCTCTCTCTCTCTCTGTCTCTCTGTCTCTGTCTCTCTCTCTCTCTCTCTGCTCCTTTCCCACTTGTGTTCTCTCTCTTTCTCACAAAAAGAGAAAAACATATAAAAAGATGAATGAACTGCTCATGTGTTAAATGGGGCTCAGATTATGGAATTTCCTGATGCCAGTCATGTTTTCTACACTGGAAACAATAAAAGAAAGTTTCTGAGCAGGATGGTGGTGACATGATCAGACCTATATACTTGAAAAATTAACTCAGCTTCAATGTGCAAAATGGATTGAGGGAAGAGTCAAGTAGACAAATTCAGAGACTAATTAGATGGTGTGAGTGTGAAGCAAAGTGATGACGGTGGGAATGAAAAATAATTAGTGTAAGTAGAATTGTCTCCATGAGGCAACTGCTGGAATGGCCAGGCTAAAAGGGGAGGAATAAAGAATATTTTAGGGAATCTCTGCTTAAATGACTGCCAGAAAAGGAAGGCCTTAGGGCTGTACATTTAGGAATTAAGTTTTAGAGGTAGTGTTTTGAATCATGGGATGAGAAAAGATCAATAAGTGATGTAGTGTAAAGAGTTATGGGGATAGATGTTTAACAGCACAACCTGCAACCTTGAAGAATGGATTTTTAGATAAGGACAAGGATGAGAAAATGGATTAGTGAAAAGGAAATTTCCAAAAGGAACTAGATTTAATGACATGAGGTTTAAATAAGATAATTTAAGAATATTTTGCAGCAAGGCTAAGAAGATGAAAAAAGACCAAAGGACTGGGATAAATGAATCATTGGTGAAATTATGTCCATTAATTTCAAATGAAGTGAGTGATAGTGAAGGAAAGACTATTTTTTAAAAAAATGTTTGTTAGAAAGGAAGGCTTATGTGCTGCTTGGCAGGGTAGTAAGTTCAATAAAAGAATTAGGAGATGGATATTTGGGCTCTTTCCATAATTTAGCTATTGTTGATAATGCTGCTATAAACATTGGGGTACATGTGCCCCTTCAAATCAGTATTTTTGTATACTCTGGGTATATAGCTAGTAGTGAAATTGATGGATCATAGGGTAGTTCAATTTTTAACTTTTTGAGGAGCATCCATTCTGTTTTCAAGAGGGGCTGCGCCAGCCTGCATTCCCACCAACAGTGTTAAGAGTGTTCCCCTTTCTCCACATCCTTACCTAATGAATGGATAAAGATGTGGTATATATATATAAACCAAGAAACTCAACCATGGAGAACAAATAGATGGCTACAGGAGGGGAGGTGGGTGGGGGAATGGGTTAAATAGGTGATGAGGATTAAGGAGGGCACCTGTGATAAGAACCAGCTATTGTATGTAATGTTGAATCATTAAATTGTACACCTGAAACTAATATTGCACTGTATGTTAACTAGCTGGAATTTCAATTAAAATGGAAAGAAAACACATTTAGGAGAGTGAAGACTGTATTGCACAGTAAGCATGGTAAAAATAATCTTAATGCATGATGGTTGTGAAGATGATAGGAAGGTTGAAAGTACACAAGTATCGGAATCCATCTTGTAGACTGAAGAGAATTGAAAATTCAGATATTTTAATGCAGGCAAATAGGAAGAATAAACAATTCATATATTGATAGCCTCGGAAAATAGTAGATATTATTTTCTGCTGAAAGGAATTGGGAACTTAAAGATAATAGAAGAGGCAATCAATTGTATATGAATAAATCATTGATGAGTTAGCAAGAGTTTTCAGTGAGACCAATTCGTCTTGTTTCATGACGTTTTCTATTACTTTGATTGAAAGAAATAAGGAAAATACTAAATTGAAAGAGTAGATAGAGAATCCTGAGTTCTTTAAGTATAGAACAACTTCTTCTACCAATATGGTGAGCTATATATTCTGAAAAATACTGTCATTGCAGAACATGTAGGTGCAGAAAAATTAAATAGGCTATAAAATTAATAGCTGAGCTTAAGCAAATTGAGAAACATAACCAAAAGAGTAAGCAGATACAGAATCTGGTTACTCTGGGACATTTGCTTTTACTAGGAACCAGAGTTGAGTTTTAAAGGCTCTGTAGTAAAATTAATACAATATCTAGGGTTCTTACAAAGTGACAAGTTTCTTTTTGAATGAGAAACCAAAAAGCTCTCTGAGAATATAACCATAGGCTTTCTTCACGTTAATTGTAATCTAAATATAGTCGAATTTCAAGGTCCAGAAAATTCTAAACAGAAAATCTGAGGAAGACTTGGGGTTACCAAACAGGAAGACATGTGACAGAAACAAATCCAAATAATCTCCCTTAAAAAATCCTAATATGAGCACATAATAAAGTTTAGCAAATACATAAAGAATAAAGCCTTTGTGACTGAGAGTGAACAAAATTAATAGGCAACATATTTATATCTAAGAACTCATGATATTGGAATTATTTAATATAGAAAATAAAATAAATGTATTGAAATGGCTTGAGCAATTACAATATAGATTTAAAAACCATAAACCACTAACAAAAATTGGAATAAGAAACTGTAAAAAATTATCAGACTAATCGTAAAAGAATAACAAGTACAACGAGAAAAAACAACGAAAGATTTGGAAATTAAAGAGATTATCATCAGACTTTAGAATGTAATTAATTGATGGGCCAAACAGAAAATGGCGTTAAAAAGAGAATTCATGAAGTTCTATGATCATTTACATAATTATATCATTTTAATTGATAATATTCTAATGAGAATGTTCTAATTGTTCCAAATATAATACGAATAAACCCTGGACTAATGCGAGAAACAACAACAAAAAACAAAACAAGAAATCCAGCTATCTGAGGACTCTAGAGAATGAACAAAAGCAGGCAGATTTTGGCAGGAAGTTGAAACTTGAAGAAAGATAATGGCATAGGTGAGTCCCATTCCTGTGAATTTTGGCCTGAGTGTGGGCCATGTTCACAGCACGACGACAGACAGCTGAAGCTGTAATAAAAAGCCCATTGCCTATGCTAGTGAATGAGAAGAGGCTCCTGGAAAGGAGAGAATAAGTGTTCTGTGTATAATCTCTACCTAAGTCTTCACCTGATCTATAAGCAGCACATGCAAGCGTCCTGGCTAAAATATTAAAAAAAATTATCCTGAGAACTGGCTTATTACCTTGAAAACAGAAATAAAATAGAGCAATTAAATTAACCAAAAGCTGGTTCTGTAAGACGATTTAAGAGAGAAATCACAAATTATCAAGCAAGAAATGAAAGAGGGATATTATTAAAGATCCTATAGACATTAAAAGGGTAATAAGACGATATTGCAGTTACTATTATGCCGATAAATTCAACTTAGATGAAATGGAAAAATTCCTTGAAAGGCACAAACTAGCCAATCTTACTCAAGATTAAATAATGTGAATGGTCTTGTATCTATTAAAGAAATAAAATTAATAAAAAGTTTTTCAGTAAATTAATCTTCAGTCTCAAATTGCCTCTTTAGAAAATTCTAATGAATATTCAACAAAGAAATATTACTGTTTCCACGTTAACACGTCCAACAATAGGAAGGAAAAAATACTTTCCAGTTCATCTTTTTGAGTCCAAAACTCAAACCAAACAAAAAAAAAGACTACAAACCAATGTCCTTCTTTAACTTAGGTGTAAAAATTTTTTTGGAAAATATTAGCAAATCAAACAATATATAAAGAAAGATGATATATTATGACAAAGAGGAATTTATCCTGATAATTCAAGCCTGTTATACATGTCAAAATTACAATATCAACATATTAAAGGAGAAAAATGACATGGCAGATGAAAATAAAAATTTGAATAACGTTGGTATAAGTTTTTCTTAAAATATCTGGTGGAATTTATCACTAAAGTCATCCATCGAATAAATCTTGAAATGTCCCTGGGAAGAGTTTTATTTATGGATGCCATTTCCTTAGAATTATGAAATCTAATTTTATATTTTATTTTTTAATATATCTTTCTTGGAATTTGTCTACTTTATCAACATTTCAAATATATTGACAGAAAATATGCATATACTCTGTATTAGTTTGCTAGGGCTGCCATAACAAAGCACCACACATTGGTGTCTTAAATAAGAGAAATTTATTGTCTCACAGTTCTGGATCCTTGAAGTTCAAAATCAGTATTGTCAATATTGGTTTCTTCTGGGAAAGAATCTGTTCCATGCTTGCTACTGGCATCAGTTGTGTCTTGTAAATGCCATTCCCTCTGTTTCTTCACATCATTTTCCCTCTAGCAGTCTGTCTCTGTGTCCAAACTTCCCCTCCCTATTAGGACTTCAGTAGTATTGTAATAGAGTCCACCATAATAACCTCATTTGACTAGATTTGCAAAGACTTTTTTACCCCAAATAAGGCCACATCCTGTAGTATTGGGGATTGGGATTTCAACAGATAAATTAGGGGGGATACAATTCAGTTCATAACAGTATTATGTTTTTAATATCTGTAGAATATCTTTAATAATTACTTTTCTTAAATCTGTAAGGTGTACAGAGGTATCTCTTTTATATTCCCAAGTGGTTTATTTATTTATTTACATTTTACATTTGTATTATCCACATTGCCACAGGATTTTCAATTTCATTTACCTGTTCAGAGAACCATATTTTGGATTTGTTCCCCGTTTTGGATTATTTGCTTTCTAAATTGTTTATTTCTTCTTGTGCCTTGTGTGGAATTTGCTTTTCTTTCTCTAAATTCTTGATTTGGTTATTGAGATTTTTACCTTTTATTCTTTTTTTAATTTTTTTTTTAACATTTATTCAGTTTTGAGAGACAGAGAACAGAGTGTAAGCAGGGAAGGGGCAGAGACAAAGGGAGACAGAATCCAAAGCAGACTCAGAGCCGTCAGCACAGAGCTTGATGAGGGGCTTGAACTCATGCATCGTGAGATCATGACCTGAGCCGAAGTCAGACACTCAACCGACTGAGCCACCCAGGCACCCCTATTCTTTATCAATATGTTCCTTTGAAGACTGTATATTTGCCTCTGAACAACACCTGGAGCTTCAGTCCTCAAATTTTTTCTTCAAGTTTTGCTTTGAAAAGGTGTGGAGATAGAGAAATATTTTTAAAAATAGTTCAAGAAATAGATGTATACATTTACAAAGTGTTAAATTTTTGCTTTATTTGTCCTCTCATCAGTAAATAGGCATGTATTTTCTGAACCATTTGAAAATAATTTTAGATATCATGACACTACTCTCTGAAAAAAATTAAAGATATATTCTCCTAAATACAAAGATATTTTCCTATTTAACTGAAATATCATCACATTCAAGAAATAATTTTTAAAAATTTTTAAATTTTATTTTTGAGAGAGAGAGCAGGAGCAGGTGAGAGGCAGAGAGAGTAGACACAGAATCGGAAGCAGGCTTCAGGCTCTGATCTGTCAGCACAGAGCCCAGTGAGGGGATCAAACTCGTGAACAGTGAGGTCATGACCTGACCTGAGGTCCAATACTTAACTGAATGAGCCACCCAGGTGCCCCAAGAAATAATTTCATTTATCTATATTCTTTATTTAATAATATTGTCCAATGTGGTATTCATTTTAAAGATTTGCATTCACCCAAAAATCATTATTATAATAAATATTTAAGTCTAATATGCAATCTGGCTTCACACACCTGCATACATTAGAAAATGGTATACTTTAATTTTTTTCCCAATTTTCTTTGTCAAGGTTTCTCTGACCCAATTGATTATTTAGAACTGCATTGCTTTGTTTTGTGTGAGGATTTTAAAATTATCTAACTTAGTGCTTGGTCAGAGAACCTTTGCAGGTTCATTTCAACACATTAGTTCTTCTTGAGACTTGATTTTTGATGAGACATATGCTTAGATCTGATAAATACTTAATGTTTTCTTGAGAATTTTGTTTGCAAGAAGTTCTGCAGGGGATTGTTCTGCAGCGAATTTTTTTTTTTTTTTGAGGTTGTTACCAGCAGAATTCTATATAATGTTGATTACATAAATTTTGTTAATAGCACTATTCAAAATGTATATGTTTATTACTATTCATATAATTGTCCTATCAATTATAGAGAAAAATGAGTTAAAAACCTTGTATAATTGTGGAATTTTTTCTATCTTTTTATTTCTATTATTTTTGCTTTGTATTTTTTGAGGCTTTACTTTTAGGTTTATAAAAATTTATGGATATCATATATACTTGGTGAGTTAAACTTTATATCATTATAAAATTTATTTTTAAAATATCTATTTGTACCTTTTTACTTGAATGCTTTTTACACTGATGTTAATATAGCTATACCAGCTTCCATTTTGTTACTTATGCATGATATGTTTTTTCTTTTTATTCTCAAATTTTATTTTATTTATTTTTAATTTTTTTAATGTTTTATTTATTTTTGAGAGAGAGAGAGAGGCAGCGTGAGCAGGGGAGGATCAGAGAGAGGGAGACACAGAATCTGGAGCTCGGAGCTAGCTGTTAGCACAGAGCCCGACGTGGGGCTCGAACCCACGAACCGTGATATCATTACCTGAATCAATGTCGGATGTTTAACCGACTGAGTCACCCAGGTGCCTCTATTCTCAAATTTTAAATCCATGTATTTTGTATGTTTCCTGAAACTATTTTTCACTAAATGAAAAATTATTTTTATATTTTTTCTTATTCTTATTAATAGTATGTTTGCAGTAAATTAGAATATATAAAATTTCACGTTTAATAGAATAATTGATATTTTGAAATCTAAATTTGCCACAGTACTATTTTCAAAAAATTTTCCCACCTGGGCTATGTTCTTTTTTCTCAAATTTCTTTACTTATTTTGAATTACTTTTATCATTCTATTTTTCCTCTATAGACAAGTAATTGTATCTTCTTTTATAGTAGAAACTACAGTATGCATTCTTGAATTATCAAATGTGAGTTAGTACTTTTTATTTCTTCCCGGAGAAGTCTAGAATCTTAAACATGCTTAATATATTTATTCCTCTTGAACTTGCAACTTAACAAATTATTAAAAAGTTTTTAACCTTATTAATATTTTTGGAAATGCATATTAAAACTATGATATGATAACTCTACACACTTACAAATTTGACCAAAATTGGAAAGTGTTACAGAGCTTGCGGAGTAATTAAAACTTTCATGTATTTCTGGGCTGGTGTACAAATCCATACAATTACTTTCTATAAGTCTGCTATTATATAGAGCATTTGAAGATATGCATCCTCCATGTTTTAACAAAAATATCTGGATATATATTTTTAGAACACTGAACACATGCTCACAATGGCAATCTTTGGAATATTACAATACTGACAACAACCCAAATGACCATCAATATTACATAGAATAAATAATTTGTGATTCATTTGCATAATGGAATATTGTATAGGAATGAATAATAGTAATCTAGACCTACATAAAGCAAGATTGATGAATCTTTCAGGCATAATATATAACTGAAGAAATAAGACATAAAGCACATAAAGTAGATTTCCATTTATATAAAGTGTAAAAATAGGCAAAGCATTTAGTTAAAATCCGTAAAAGGAAGTTTTCTCTCTCTTTTTTTTAAATGTTTATTTATTTTTGAGAGAGAGACAGAACATGAACCAGTGGAGAGGCAGGGAGAGAGGGAGATGCAGAATCCAAAGCAGGCTCCAGGCTCTGAGCTGTCAACAGAGTCTGATGCAGGGCTTGAACCCACAAACTGTGAGATTATGACCTGAGACAGAGTCAGACCCTTAACCGACTGAGCCACTCAGGCACCCCGGAAATTTTCTTTTTTAATGTGGAATGAAATATAAACAGTTTTGTTGAGTCATCTTAAACTATGGGAAGAAAGTCAGCACTCCATCACGTGGCTCCTATTTCCAGAGAGCCTGGGAAAAATAGTTTGTATATTCTCAACCCTAGAGTCATGTAGTAGAGTATATAAAAGTTGCCTTTCAGTATTTTTTGTTATTGTTGTTTAATGTTTTCAGATGATTATATTTTCCAGTATTGCAGAATCACAAGCTATCTATAAAAACTCCACTTCTGACCATTTATAATAAATGAATCTCTCCTAAGCAGATTTTAATTTTACAATGTGTAGAAGGAAGTACCTCTGTGGCCAAAAAACTGTATTCTTTATTAGGCAAAAAGTATTGTTAAGATAAGATATTGATTTCAAATGACATCTTAAATTTTTGTTCATTACATAGCCTAATCCAAATAGCATGACTTATTCCCTATATAAAGCAGCAATATTTAAAATTTTTCTCATTCTCCTAAATTAAAAAAAATGCTTTATAGAATAATTTTAGACTCTATCACCCTGAGTCTAAAATATGAATACTTTTAATCAAACATACTTTGATACCAGGGAATATATCTTTAGAAATAAATGTTTTCTTATTAGCAACATAATTTCTAGACAACATTATACATGATGATGGATTGTAACACTTTTTCTCACTTTTAATGCTCAAGCATTGAACTTCTTCTTTACTAATCTCTCTGTTCTTATCATTGAGGTTGCTTCCTTTTAGGAATATACAGTAGGAAATATAATTGTGAACTTATTTTGCTTGAGATCACATTAAATTCTACATATAAATTCACTTAATTAATGAAGAAACTGATTTTTTATACATCAGAACTTGAAAACAATTAGAAATATGAATTTATTTAAGAGTTTAGTGTTAATAATTCACTGTTTTTAAGCAGTAGGGAATACAAAGGCATAGATTATGTGATAATTCTGCAAAAAATTAAAATGGTATATAGATTGCATTAAAAAGTTATTAATAAATTGCTATGCTGGTACAATAGAGTGAGATTTTACCCACGTGTGAGAAAAAGAAAGACTTGTAGATCCATTGGTGTGACTGAGGTGGCTGTGAACTTGGAGCATGCCACCAGCACTTTACTTAGAAATTGTCATAAATTAGAAACCTAGCAAGAATGCTCAGAGAGTTCTAATTTTATTGAAGTCATATAGCAGACAATGAAATGGAAAAACAAAAAAAGCAAACAAACAAACATTCTAGGCCAATTTGCTACTACAGATATTTTTCCATTTGCCAGTATGGAAATGTATTTTATTCATTAATATTTATCTTTAAGTCATGTGTATAAGATATTACTTCAGCTTTTAAAATTTGAGTTAGCATGCTATAAATAAAATATTTGCCCTATCTTCAATTTTATCCTGTACTCTATCTCTAATGGATAACTAGTTTGAATTTTTATCTTAACTCCAGGCTCCCTTTTATAGTATGATTTAAAATCCCTTACAAGTCACTTCATAGTTTCCAACACTTTCATATTATAAGCAAACTTTATCCTGTCCTTCTTTCTGTTGCTCTTTACAATTAAGAACACGACTTTTCCCATATATTAATAATCTCCTTTTTTAAGCAATTTTACGTAAGTGACTTTAACTTAACCTAAGATGATATTACCAAATGGAAAAATTGACACTTTAGAGTGATTAATATCTAGTTACAGGTGAAAATAATGATATTTAAACTTTACTGGAATGTCTGATTTTTTTAAGCCTAAAGTTTTAATTATAAAAATATTAATTTTTATGATAGAAACATTGTTTTTAAAAATATGAAACATTTCAAGATATAAAAATGTTTATGTTCTCTTTTCTCAGTTGAAGTTTATAAGTTAATAATTTATTTTTGGTTTCTTTCAACTGTGTAGTGTTTTTTTCCTTTCTATACTTAAAAAATTTAGCTAAGCTTAGGTTTGTTAAATGGTTGTTCTGATGACAATAAGGAAAATAGAAGTTCCAGTAATTATGCATTCCCATGTTCAATGCAGCATTACTTACAATAGGTAAGATATAGAAACAAGCTAAATGTCCATCAATGAATGAATGAATAAGGAAGATGTGATATATATATATATATATGTATACATATATCACACCCCCACCCCCACCACTCCATGGTCTTTCTGATGACAATGAGGAAAACTGAAGTTCTAGTGATTTAATTATAATATACTAGGGGGTAGTTTTTCTGCTCTTCTTTATGAAGTAAATTAGAAGATCTTTGCTGGAATGAACTTAGAGGTCTGTCCTTGCAAACAGGTGATGCTGAAATTCATAAGATCGTTAATGCCAATGTGGAATTATCCTATATGTCTGTGGTAACTATTAAATAAAACTTTAAATATACTGGTTCTAGGGGCGCCTGGGTGGNCTCTCTCTCTCTCTCTCTCTCTCTCCTAGAAATAAAAAATAATAATAAAAATATTTTAAAAAATAAATAAATAAATAAATATACTGGTTCTAAAAGGGGGAGAATATGAGAAGTGGGTGAGAACCTAGGAATATAGGGAAAACTATGCAACATCTGTGAGTGAAGAGAAAGAAATGTGCTGTGGGAGTAGCTCCAAGATAAATTAAGATGCTGTTGGAGAAGGAAGGAAATAATGAGCTAGCTTCATTTATGAACGTTATTATTTTTGGTAACTATGTAGCTTTTTCAAATGTTCAATCTTGAATATTCTTCTCTAGATGCTATAATATAAACCCATGGAAAACTTCAAACATTTGGTATAGATATATAAGATGGGAGAGCATTTGCTGAAAGAGAGACATAGGGAGTGGTGTGGGCTCATGGTCACTCATTCAAAGATAGTGCCAAAACCAGGGGCGCCTGGGTGGCTCAGCCGGTTAAGCATCCAACTTGGCTCAGATCACGATCTCACGGTTGGTGGATTCGAGCCCCATGTTGGGCTCTGTGCTGACAGCTAGCTCAGAGCCTGGAATCTGATTCAGATTCTGTATCCCCCTCTCTCTCTGACCCTCCCCTGTTCATGCTGTCTCTCTCTCTCTCTCTCTCTCTCTCTCAGAAAGAAATAAACCATTAAAAATTAAAAAAAAAAAAAAAGCAAAAAAGAAGGTGTCAAAACCAAAGGTGAGTAATTAAGGTATGTGGAAAAAACAGAGAAAGGGGCATAAGTTTTAATATACAAGTATGTGGATTTTGAGTTCAGTTGAGAAACTAAAAGAAAAGATATTACAATTGACCCATGAACAACATAGATTTGAACTGCATGGGTCTGCTTATATGAAGATTTTTAAAAAATAAATACAATACTGTACTGTGAAGGTATTTTCTCTTCCTAGCTCAGTTTATTATAAGGATGCAGTATATAATACATAAAATATACAAAATATGTGTTAATCTGTTGTTCATGTTTTCTGCAAGGCTTCTAGTCAACAGTAGTATTCGTATTTAAGTTTTGGAAGAATAAAAAGTTATATGTGGAGTTTTGATTGAATAGGAGTTCACTCCTCCTAACCTTTGCAGTGTTCAGGGATCAACTGTAGTTTGTCATGTAGTTGTCATTGTAGTTTGTTATAATGAAACATGCTTCAAAATATTCTAATTGTAAACTTCAGTTCACCTTCCATATTATCAGGAATAATTTCAACCAGCAATGACAATAGCTACTCTTTTTTTTTTTATGACTTCAAAATCCTATGCTAAATGGATAAAATTTGTTTGCTGCAATGATGCCTATTTACCAATAACTTTGACCTACAACTTGTCCAAATACTGGGAAGTGTGTGTTTGCTTTTAAATTCCCTCCTTTTGGGTGATTGTTGAGACCATGATCTTTACTTTTCCCCTAATGGGCTTTCTCAGGATAATTTGTCAACATTTTGCACACCACTTCATTTTCATGTGCTTGTGTGGAACCTACATAGCATTGGTCACAGTTGAACTCTCAAAATAATCAGGGTAACACTAACTTGAAACTTTATGTGGTGTACCCCCGTAATTGCCTGTAGACTTTGCCAAAAGTTCAAATGCATATCATCTATCACTTTGTAAGAGAATGTGTAATTTTAGGGAGATTTATATCAAAAAGAATATTGGTAGGTCTTTTTCTATTTTCACCTTCCCTTTTCCCAAGCATTATAATGCTATGAACATTTATATGCAAATTCTGAATCATTAGAAAACACTTTTGTGTACTATACGCACTAACATTTAACCTTTTCTTAGGAGAGTAACTATGAGTTTAGATAGGGAAATTCATCCTGATAATAGAAATTTTAAAGTGAAATTTTAAGTATTATTTACATAGTTGAACCTGATCACAAGTAGATAAAAATCACTCTGTTAATTTGGACTAGTATTTTATTTCTGCTTCTTAAAGTACATTTTACCTTCTCTTTTCAATTTATCAGTGGGTCATCTGTTAAATTCTTGAATTCTTGCCATGGAAATTTCATGGGAGTCTGTAGAAACACTATGAAGAGAGATCAATTATTTTATAGTAAAAAATGAAGAGTTCAATGTAAATGTTTGTTTTCATGAACTAACAGAGACTGGCTTCTCAATAAGCTATGATGTGGTACAAGGACACCTCAGATTGTACATGTTGAGAATAGGAGGTGGGGAGAGTTGGGAGCAACCATAGCAGCATCCAGTTCTATATCACCATTCCCATGGAGAAATGTTCAGAGGCTTCGGTATTACATGAATTTACTTCAAGAAGCTTCATGATACTGTTTCCCCGACTTATGGGTGTGAAATCATCAGTGGCATTTTACTCCGATTTCAAAATGATAAAATAGAGCAACAGTTTCAATGATACTCTTCTCTTTGTACATGCCATCATCTTCCTTTCTTTTCTGTGTCTCCTTCTATTAATCTCCTTTGTATTAATTTTTATCTCAAGTTTGAAAATATTTAGTATAGCTGTTTTTAATAGAAATTTTTATCAGCTGGATCAATAGCACATGACTAAGCTGAACTGAACCAAACAAGGAAATCAGATCAATAGTGTTTACTACTCTTTGCTTATCATGAACACTAGTTCAATTAAAGTCTTTCACACATTTATACTTGTTTTAATGCATATAAATGACATAATTAGTAAGTTGCATATTATTTTAGAATGTTTCTAATCAAGTACCTGTTATTTTAAAAGGCTGTATTCTTGTATTTATTTATTTTCTAACACAATTGTATTTAAGTATCCCTTTCTAATATACTTGCTATAGACTAGACCTCTAAGGCAGGTAGGCAGAACAAGAGGGATGCAATTAAGAAGAAGTGGAAATTCAGAGAATTTTAAAAGTAAAAAGTACAATGGAAGACTGGAACTGATAAGAAAAGGAGTCAGAAGAGGAAAGAAATATTCCCTGGAGAAACTGTGAAAGCTATGACAATCATCAATTATAATTATGTTACTCTGAGAATGTGTGAGGTACACATAGCATCTGTCACATCAATGATCTGATAGGTACTGCTGTTTTCCCACAGGGGATTCTTGTACTAATGCATGAGGAAATAATATGGTGGCTATTCCAAGGAAAAGAGTGGATATTTGGGGGATAATACATATATAAGTGGAAGATGTGGTCTCCAGCATTTCGGATGTATGTGATTGCTCTGTAAGGAGCAAGTAGAATTTGATTATGTCCCATGCACTGCTGCTAGTGTGTGTTCAGGCAAATAATGCCATTGAAGGGATGGATATATATTATTATATTTACTTATATGTAGTTCATTTTACTATATATAAAAATATATAATTTTGAAATACTTTCATAGAACATTGTAACCAAGAATGACTTTGCTAAGCCTAAATTTGTGACTAAGCAAGTTTTGTTTGTATTATAATGACAATAATTGATTGATGGCACACATTCTCTTAATAATAACATTTTTTATTTATTTGTTTTGAAAGAGAGAGTGTATATGGGTGTGCACACATGAGTGGGGGAGGAGCAGAGAGAGAGAGAGAGAGAGAGAGAATTCCAAGCAGGCTCTGAGCTGTCATCATAGAGCCCAATGTGGCACTTGAACTCACAATGAGATCATGACCTGAGTGGAGATCAAGAGTCAGATGCTTAACTGACTGAACTACCCAGATGCCCCAATAATTAAAGATTTTTATGAATGAACTAGGTTGCCATGTTTTGATTAATATGCACTTGAGGTTTTTAATATTTATAGTACAGCAGTATTTTTTAGAAAACATTTTGACTTACTTAGTGTTTGATAAGCATGAAAGAATGCTTTTTTATTTTTCATATTTTCATCTTAGTCTATGTTTATTTAATGTTTATTTTTAAGAGAACAGAGTGTGAGTGGGTAAAGGGCAGAAAGAGAGGGAGACACAGAATCTGAAGCAGACTCTGGGCTCTGAGCTGTCAGCACAGAGCCCCATGTGGGGCTTGAATTCATAAACTGCAAGATCATGACCTGAGCCAGGGTCCGATCCTTAACCAACTGAGCCACCAAGGCACCCCTTAATATATTTTGTATCCAGTTATCTGAAATTGCTTTTTAATAGGATTTCTATTGCTTATCTCTTACTTCTCAATAATTTTTTAAAAGGACATCATTTAGAGTAGGGTCCTCCTGTTAAAAACAAGGAAGAAACTACACCTTAAATTTCTGCCAAAGACAATCTGCTAAGTCTACACTGCGCAGAGATTTTCTAAACACCAATACAGACAGAAAGTTTTGCCCTTTTATTTTTTTTAACTGCTCCATGAGTGTACATCTGATTTCCTTATGGGAAGTATAAGCATCATCAGGGAAGAGATCATCATAATCTCATTGTTACATATTCCATTTTGCCCCTTACTTTCTCATTTAGTCTTTAACATGTGTGCATCCAAAGTAACTTTTTAATGTTCTATATTTGCTGTTGCTCATTTCTTGTGTGCATACATGTACTTGTGCTTATGTATGTGACATACATACATAGATAAATTCTAAACTCTAAATTATTTTTAGTAGATAGTATTTTAAGATACTTGGGTTTCTTTTGTCCACACTCCCTATACCTATTACTTCCCCTCTACTATTAATTTGGCAGCAATAACTTTCCCTAAACTCCATTATGAGTTTAAAATTGAGATAGTTTGAGACAAAGAAGGCAACTGCAAAATATATATTAAAAAGCCTGGTTGTAAAAGGTAAATACAAGTCTGTAATTCCAAGATCCAAATAAGTCTGAAACTGATTTTTTTAACAGCCAAACTTGACCTAATTTAACTTATTTAAGTCTTCAAAATTTGACTAGAAAGACACTGGTTTTATTTTTAGTCTTTACTTATCTTACTCTGAATATCCATACAGATTCCTATAGCATTATTAGTGTGTTGGGTTTCAGGACGCTACCCCAGATTCTTCTAGGATGCTGCTTAATATGCTGCAAATGCATTTTATTACCTTTATAGTATTTAGAAAATCCTAACATTTGAAAACCCATTTGACCCTAAGAAGTTCAAGTAAACGACAGTGGACTGAAAAAAATCTGGTGGGAAAAATCAGCAATATATTTTTAAACTGAGTATTTAATTGAATTGATTTTAATGCCTCAGTGGTTTCAAGTCAGAGCTATTACATCTTCTTTTTTTACATTCCTTTTTCCCCCTTTCATTTCATAATAGGTACATCTCAGCACAGAGTATAGAGAAATCTCTTGCCTAGAGGAGGAAAAGGAGATAGTGTAGAACCTTCATTCTCTAGAGAACAAATTATTTTCTCATTATTTATCCTTTTCTTCCCATATCCTACCTTTTTACATTTTATTATAGAAAGAATGTCTGTGGAAACAGCATTGCATCAGATTTGATGATGTTGTAGTATATTACAGTTTGTATTACAAATTTAAAATAGTGTAAGATAAAAATGTATTTAATACGTAGTTTGATCAAATTAAATTCAACAGATGTTTTCAAGTACCTATGGAATTTTCCTTCAAAAAAGAACGTGTGTCTGCATAAAA
This sequence comes from Crocuta crocuta, assembly GCF_008692635.1. Taxonomy (NCBI): domain Eukaryota; kingdom Metazoa; phylum Chordata; class Mammalia; order Carnivora; family Hyaenidae; genus Crocuta; species Crocuta crocuta. The sequence goes on along the minus strand of NW_027529594.1, from coordinate 409,600 downwards.
TTTTGCATGCATTAAAAAATTAGTCTCACTGAATGCCTTCAAGTAATCTATAAAAAACCTTGGTCCTTAAATGTCCCTGATATCATGCAAAGGATTGGTGCACCTTCTGTACCATGGTTCTGATTGTTGAAATACTCCAAGTCTAATAAGGATACAGACAATTAGCCAAATTACTACAGTGCAGTACAATAATTCTTATAATCAACATAAATGCAAAGTGATATTATACCACAGAGAAAGGAATACTGGCACTTTACAAGGAAGTTTCCTGGAGAACACAGTTTAGTAAACAATCACAGAGGAATATTGTAAAGAGATGTGAGGGAGGAAATCTGGAAGAGGCTAGAGAATAGCTGAACTAAATAACATTGTGTACTGTCTCCAAACACAGTGTTCTAAATTCCCTGATTATATTTGCAGAAACAAAACAGAACAAAATTTTAGTTTCTGAGTCTGGTTCTCGGGAATCCAGTTGCTGGTGCAGTAAATACTGGCTGAATATATTTCCTATTCTCTGCTAGGTCTTAGAAAATGGGCCACAGTGACACAATATTTATTGTTAAGGAGCTCGCTGTCCCATCAGAGAGACAGGCAAATAAGCAAGCAATTGTAGCATTACTTACAGGGAGTGGGTACTGTGGTGACATTTTAGCTAATGAACTGTGCTAAGCCATCTCCTATGATTTTACTGAAATCACCTTGGAGGAAGATACACAAATCCAGGCAACAGTGCTATAAACTAAAAAGAAGAATTAAGTTGGTATCTGGAGAGATTTACAGACTTCCCTCTACTATACTTGCTCCACCTTGTGACCCAGAACATTCCAAATTGCTATCCCTAAATCTGGAACTCAAGGATTGTTGTCAAGCAGAATTATATTGGAACTCTCTGAGCTGGCCAGAATCAGGCTCATTCCTTACAAATCTCTCTTTCTAGCATTTTCTTGTTCTGTACTGGTTTCAAGACTGTAACTCCTAGGATTCAATACTTCTCAGTCAGTGTTCTTAGTGGCAAGCAAGAGAAATGAATTATCTTGTCTTAGGCAAAGAATTTATTATTAAAAGCATCATGTACGGAATTTCCTAGACAGCTGAGAAACTTAGTGAGGAAGTAACAGTGCTCCAAACCACACTTCCAAACTGTTGTTGTTACCACTAAGCACTGAACACTGCATCTTGTAACCCTGACTGTAATGAGATGGAGCGGTGGATACCAAGACTTGCACTGAAACACACTGGACAGCCAGAAATTGTTCTCTGTGGTCCAGTTGTCTCTTTAACATGGTGTAGCAACTTTTCCAGAGTCCATATTAAGTCCATGTCATTGATGAGTCCTGAGACACAGTCCTGTACCCTAGCTACAAAGGAGGCTGAGTGAGGTAGTCGGAGTCTAGTCTAGGTTGTACATCCACGAAACCATTGGTCTTATAAACATTGTGGATTGGTTAATGCAGGTGATGGAAGAGCTGAGTGGCCAAATGGAGGACAGTTAAGGCTATCCAGAGATTAACAATAAACAGAAGCTAAACACTCCTGGGGCTAGAGGAGAAACAGGTGTTACCAGAACCCAGGAGAGGGAGATTTAGTAGGAACCAAAAGCAAATTGAGGAATGCTTAGAGAATATTGGGTCATGAGGCAGAAAGGATCCCAGGAAGAGAGTAATAGAGGTCATGTGACACAGACGCTGACTGAGACAGAATGAGACCAATTCCCTGACTACCTTTTCCATTCCTTCTGTGTTCCAAACGTACATCACTGCCTTCCGTTGACCTTACCTCTCCAGAAGTCTATTGTGACTTCCTCTGATACAAAGCTGAGCCGAGAAGGGATGGAATTGGGTTGAGAAAAAATACGCAAGTCATCTCAACATTGAGAGAGCAAGTTGCTGGAACTGTCAACTTCAGCAGGAGTTATGAGCTGCCTCTCACCAGGATGCAAAAGATAGGGAACTCCCATTTGAAAGAGGAGTTTTCGGTTGCATACAGTGAAGAAAGAATAGTGTATTTTCACTGCACAAACCTCCAAGAATAGAAATAGGTATTCATGGAATGGCAACACCTCCTAGGAGAAGTGAGCACAGGAAGAACCTTGTTGCAAAAAGTCAAGAGGAAGACTTGGAGCAGTGTGTTTGGGATATGCAGTCCTCAGTTCATTCAGAGAGGAATTATAGATTGCATCTGGCTCACTAGATTGCTTTAAAAATTTCACAGTCAGAAGTTGTTTACCAAGCATTATACTTTCACCCGAGGATTCAAACTGAGAGTTGGGACTGCCAAGGCCAAAGTCTATAATGAGGGGGCCAGTGAATCCTCATCTTTCTACTGTCATTCTCTGTACCTCATTGCAGAAGTAAAAGGTAAAAACAATCATGATTCTGTAGTACTTGTGGAAATAAGCATTTCCTCTCATTTCCCCAGAGGATTCAAAGTAATAACAAATCTCTGAATCAGATTATTTTTTACTAAAACAAACAAAAAAAAGTTCTAGCCAAAGCCAAGTCCTAATTTCCTGTTTAGCTACTGAAGCTCTTTCTGCCTTTGTAGCTGTTATCACCCCATTCTTCCTGAAACTTTACTCCAGATATCATGCCCTAGATATTTATTATTTATTCCTCTTATTTTTCTGATATTTCCCCCCTTCCTTAATTCTTAGTGTTCTTCAAATTTATTTTTTTCTTTTCATTTCCCATTTCATGCGGCATACAGTTGTTGAAAGATATAATTTACTATCATTTTAAATGTTTACAAATATTCAAGTAACTTCCAAATCTGCATACCAATTTTTCACCTGCTATTCTAATGTCCATAATCACAAGAACGTATTTTAACATCAGTAAGTCTGTCCCAAATTAAACAGATCTTATCTAAAACTGGTTTTTCATATGTTCCTCCATTCAGTTGGGAATCTCATTATCTTCCAATCTACAAACCTTGAATCCTCCATGTCTCTCACCCCTAAATCCAATCGTTTGTCAACTCCTACCACTTAATCTTCTTCAAACATATCTTTTCCTATCCAATTCTAGTTCAGGCCTTTATCATCCCTTCCTGGACAATTGTTACAGACAACTAACTGGGCTCCCCACCTCCAGGCTCATTTTACTCACATATATTTACACCGTTGCTAAAAATCAATCTAAAAGATTTGTATTCATACTTTTTTTCTTAAAATCCTTCAATAGCTACTTATACCAGATCAAAACCCAATCATTCAAACCCCTCAGTTACCTTAACCCTCCAGTTCATCCACTGGCATTTTCTATTTCATACCTCTTCTGTCATTCTAAAATTGGGTCTACTCCCTTTCCTGCACCATGTTGTTCTTTCACTGAGGAAAGAATATTCCTATCTCATTTCTATACATGTGGTATATTCCTTTTCAGTCTTTAAGACTCAGTTCAGGACAGTAGTTTTTAGTAATCCTATGAGACTAGGTCAAAATGAATTAAAAGATCCTACTATTTGTTCCCACCCACAGAACACTAAGCATAATTCTGTGACAGTAGATTGTGGGGTCCTGGAAGGCAAGACATACCTCATTCATCTTTATGTCTCCAGATCTTATCAGACACTGGTGCATATTGAAATTTTTAATCTGAATACCTACATTTGTGTTCTTCTGATATTTATCAGCTAAGTGACCCTAAAAAAATTACCTTTTATAATCTGTTTATAGGAAAATTAGTGTAGTAATATTATCTAATTGTTTCTCTTATGTACTTGTTATGAGGCACAAATGAGATGTCCACAGATATATAGTATATACTACATGAAATATACATATATTGGTGTTTTAGTACTAGTGTTATTTTAACTAATAACAAATTATTAAGAGTTTGAGCTTGAACACAAAAAAGCATAAGTAGACATTTAACTTGGTAAGTAAAAACAATCTTATTGTTGTTTTTGCTGTAATAAAGAACATTACCAACAAAAAGTTAATACATATAACCGATAAAAAGTGAATATGTAAAAAACATACTTCCCTTTAAATCTATATGGGAATCCTGGAAAACTCATGACAAAATATAATTTATAACTAGATTAATTTAGATTCTAAGGAATGATTGAGTTTTTCTTCTAATAATATGACTTGGAACTTATAAAAAAGAAGCCAAAGTGGGAGAAGCAAATGGAGCAAACAGAATTTTGTTTACATGACCTAAAGACTTTAATATGAGAACATCATTTATCATAGTGATGGTCAGAAACTAATTTAGCTGTCTATTTACATATCTAAGAAGTCACTTAGTCTTTTTAATATGCGTTTTGTCATCCATTTTATTTCTTGTTTGTACATGAAAATGTATGAATAATTTAGGAATGATAAAATATCCAGAGGATCATTATAAGGACTTATATAAACACGTAAAATTTATTAATTATGAAGCAAACTAAAATTTTTAATGCTATTCAAAATAAAATGTATGTTTGTCCAATTTGCAATAGCTTTAAGAGGATAAAATAGTATAATTTCAGAGGTGATTACTAGGAAATAATTGGGGAATTTTTATTTTCAGTGCCCCAGTTGACATGTTATTACTATGATGTCCTCAGCAAACCATTTTTACTGAGATTGTTTGTGCAAAAACCGATTAGCAAAGAAAAGAAACTTTATAATTTACCAGTTTTATCTGGTTAAAAAACAACAAACTAAAACGCCAGACAAGCCATTTCATTTGTATTGTTCCTGTTTTTGTTTTTAAATTTATTTCTGAGAGAGAGAGACAGCATGAACAGGGGAGGGTCAGAGAGAGAGGGAGATACAGAATCTGAAACAAGCTCCAGGCTCCGAGCTAGCTGTCAGCATACAGCCCGATGTGGGGCTCGAACCCACGAACCATGAGATCATGACCTGAGCCGAAGTCGGACGCTTAACCTACTGAGCCACCCAGTAGGTTCATTTATATTTTTAAAAGAATATGAACTAAGGGTAGCAAAATCTTTTCTTAATAAGCACAACTATTAATGAATTGGTCTTACAAAATGTGCCAAACCAATTTTCTTAGAAAGCTGTGATAAGGTATTCCTAGGTTTTTCCACTACACTGCTCTGAAGTCACAATTCAGCCTGAGGAAGGAAAAAGATCCTATTCTCTCTCTCACCGACACCACTTTTCATTTTACAATCTTTTCTCTCAGTAATAAGGCTTTACAGTGAAATAGATAGGAGAGGGGGAATAAAGGGAGAAAAGGAAGATAGAGGGAAAGGAAGAGAAATGAGGAACTGGAATGAATGACAGAACAACTGGTACCAGGATGATCTTCAGCAAATCAAGATCTACATATTTTTATGCATAAGGATCAATAAAAATAACTGCTGTTCATGCTGCAGCTTTAGGATTATGCTCCCCAAGTCTTGCTTATACCTGCTACCCCCCATTACCAGTTGTCTCAAGGACACGTTTTTTTTATAAATAAATGTGCAAGAACAAAATCATTATCTTGGTTTGTTTGTTATAAAACATTACACTTTCACTTAAATAAACTCATTCTCATCATGCTTAGAGTACATGTTTGTCTACTTGAAGAGCCGAAATAAAGGAGTCATAAATAGCACATACATGAATTTTAAGCTAATAGCAATGCTATTTCAAACCCAGTTCCTGTACTGCGGTAGTTATTATTGCCCTGTACATCAGCATGGATTAACAGCAAATTGGTCAGGACAGAAAATGTCCTGACTGTGTAGTAAAACAAGGAATTCCGGAGTGCAGTCCATTATCTATTCTACGATAATTAGAATCGTGACCGAACAGATGGAGCCCCAAAATGATGCCCGTAAACAACTGGACCTAGTTGGGAAAGACATCTTATATATTTCTGCTTTTCTGAAGATGGCCAAGTACTCTCCAAATATTACCTGATAACTACTTGTTCTGCTGAAAAAATGCTATTGCTTGGAACCTATTTCTCATGCTGCTCTCTTATTAACTTGAATCAGGAAATGGTGTTCTCGCAGTGGCACAGTCAGAGCTCTCAAGGAGCCCCTGGTGCCTTTTCAATTATTTCTGTTAAAAATAAGGCTCTGCCTGTTATGGGGAACCGTTTTTAAATTTATTGGAGGGACACATGGCAGCTGATAAATCATTGCACGTAAAAACAACCCTACAGAAACTGTGGCTTAGAAATCAAACAGCCTTTTGAAAATGAGTTCAATAAAGAACCACAAAAAAGAATCTAATACTTCAGAAGAGTTGACTTTGTCTAAATCCTATAGATTCTTATTTAGAAAATGAAATGAAAATGAAATAGAGCCTTCCTATAAAGTCAAGAATGATCTTTCCTATTTGATTACTGCTGATGATCTTTCCATGGCATTGCTGAAGGAAATCAGATAACCTTTGAGGATTAAAAGAATTATGGCCTGGGATCCTATCTGTATTTACAGAATTGTCATTCCATAAAGTGAAAATTACTACACCCAAAATTGTTTCATTAGAGGACCTTTCATGGACCATCTCCTTCAGCAAGGCCCAGAATGTCTGAGGATCCAGCTCCTGCCTCACCTCTTTATTGTGGTATTGGCAGGGTTCACTCTGGGGCTGGAGGTTTGGGCAGTGGGGAACTTTGGCAACATTTTGCTTGTTTACCCAGAATATATACCTATGCCACTGCTTAGAGGCTAGAATTGTGCTGATTTCTAATTTTTCAACTTATTTTTATTTTCTTCTTGCTCATGACAGTTAGTGAATACTAAGGCCGAGCTGGTAGAGGTTTATGAAAGGCTCAGTTTTTCTTCAGTACTTTTAACATTTCAATGGGTTATAAATCCCAAGACCAAATTCAAATGGTATTAGTAAATCATAATTCATAAAGAAAATTTTCACGTTTGTTTTTGAGAGAGAAAGTTATAATTCTTAAGAATCAGATGAAATCAATGTGTTTAAAGTATTTTATTTTTAAGTACTTTATTATATCTAAGAATTACTTTCTTGAGGTAATTTAGATACATATTCCTGTATATGTGCACTGATCTTGTCTCAGTGCCTTCATTTGAAGTGTTTACCATTATTCAAATATTAATATTTTTATAACAAATGAATTTGAAGTAGATTATTTTTAATAATTCCAAACTATCATAAGCCTCTATAATATGATATAAGCAATAGAAGATTATTATATTATCCTTATATTATTTTTCCTACAGAAGTATTTGTAAACAAAACTGAGATGATTAGCAGTTCAAATAGTTGCTTTCTAAAGGAAATTTATAAGATGGTGGGGGAAAAAAGCTCTTTTTTTCTCTCCAAAGGAAATAATTGAAAGGTTTTAATATAAATAAGATTTACGTGTGAATCTTAGTTGTCTCTCAAGTTAAGCCCTAATAATACATTTATATATTGCGATCTAATATTCTGTTTATTTAGTTATTTAGTTAGAATAGTTAATTGGATCTTGGCTTATTCGAGGGTCAGGAACATTTAATGGGCTCAGGATGAAAATGAATCTTTCTAAATTTAAAGCCATAATACATTTATAAAGAAATGTTAGGGGCACCTGGGTGGCTTAGTCGGTTAAGCATCCGACTTTCTCTTAGGTCATGATCTCGCGGTTTGTGGGTTCGAGCCCCGCATCGGGCTCTGTGCTGACTGCCAGCTCAGAGCCTGGAGCCTATTTCAGAGTCTGTGTCTCCCTCTCTCTCTGACCCTCCCCTGCTCACGCTGTCTCTCTCTCTCTGTCTCCTAGAAATAAATTTTAAAAATATTAAAAAAAAAATGTTAAACAAGGAAATTTTAGAATTAACCCCAGTATGCAATTCTCTTTATTCACCCATTCAATTTCAGCATAATATACCAATGAATATATGGATCAAAGATGGATCATTACTTTTTTACATTCCTTTGCACAAGTTAAAGCAATAAAATTATTGATTGAAGATAAGACATAATGGGATTCTTAGAATTGTCATGGGAGAGGTGATGGTGGACAGTTGTTAAGCAAAGAAAGAAGAATGTGTTAAAGTAGTCTATTTTCATCAGTCCTGCCTCTCTTTATGGAGCCTCAGTGTCATGTAGACTGAACTCTTCAGGGGAATCCTTTCTCCCTGTCTACTTGAGCTCTAGCACGTGGTACCCTTCTTGGTGACTCCCCAAAAGAGAGACATTCTCATATGTGGTTCCTTACATGTCAATCTAAATTTTATAATGGGTACCAGTACTTATTCTCCTTACATATTTTAAATACAGTGGATCCAAGATGGGGTAATACTTCCCTAAATGTTGTCTTACTTGCCCTGCACTCTGCAGTAAGACCTGAAGTGGTAGGCAGAATTCTTTGGTGTCCTCTAGGATTCCCACCCCCTGGTGTATACAGCCTATAAAATTGTCTCTTCTTTTGACTGGGCAAAACCTGCACATATGGTGAAACATCACTGTATGACAACATTACTAATCAGTTGACCCTGAGTTAATCAATAGTGAGATTAACCTGGGTGACTGGCTAATCAGTCAAGCTCTTTAAAGCAAGGTGAAGCAGAGAGACCGTTTCCTGTTGGTCTAGAAGAAAGGGGCAGCATGTTGTGAAATTTTATAAAATTCCTATAGGAAAGGCCAAGGCTCCAGGATAGGAGGGTGGCAACCTGAATAAGTTTAGAAAAAACCCACAAGATCCAGAAAGGGTACAAGCTGATAACTTAATTTTATCCTTGTGAGACTGAAAGTAGAGAATCTCATTTAACGGGACTTGTACTACAGAAACTATAGGATAGTAAATGGGTGCTATTTTAAGCCACTAAATTGGTGGTGAGTTAACACAGCAATGGAAAACTAATATATTCCAAGTGTCTAAAAAATGAATGGCCTCGTTTCTTAGCTCAGAATGTCAATACAGACTTTTTTCTGGTGTTTTATTTTTTTTAGTTACTTCAGTGAGAATTTGAAATAGATGAGGATTTGAGTCAGAAGACTTGTTTTCTCATGGTCTTCTCCTTTAGTTTTAAGTCGCACTTTTATAGCTTAAAATTCATGACAAGACCTGCTTTTTGTGGTAGATATTATTTAGCTTTCAATAAATGCTTAATATGGTAGATTATTATCAGACAAATTCTTCTTCCTTGTTGGAAGATTCTAACCATAATGACAACTAAAATTTTGGTTCTATAAGGTTTCCTAAATAAGATGTGCTGCAATATTCTCCTTTAATTCTTCTACCAATGTTCGTTGGAAATATGGTTTGAGGAATGTAGATGGCATATGGTTTGTCATATGGTGAGCATTAATATGTTGTACTGTTCTCTTTTTCTCCCTGTAATTTTCAAACAATGTTTTTGATAAAACCTCTGATATTCCAGGAAACCAACTGCTCCCACCCTTGAGATAAAAGTAGTATCTGCAATTTCAGGACATACTGGTGTTACTTGGCATCATTTTAGTATCACACAGATTCCTCATTTTTGAACAATCCTTTCATTTTAAAAGCATCTGCTGATGGCTGACATATCTCTAATGCATTCTGCAGAAGCCTGAAATTGATCTTTATTAATTCTCGGAGTTAACCTAAATCTTCACATATATTGTCTCTGGATTGATTGTTATACCTGCATTTGTGCCAATTTCTAGTTTGACTTAATAATTTTTCTTGGACTTGGGGCGCCTGGGTGGCTTAGTCGGTTAAGCGTCCGACTTTCGCTTAGGTCATGATCCCGCGGTTCGTGGGTTCGAGCCCCGCGTCGGGCTCTGTGCTGCCTGCCAGCTCAGAGCCTGGAGCCTGTTTCAGTCTGTGACTCCCTCTCTCTCTGACCCTCCCCTGCTCGCGCTCTCTCTCTCTCTCCTAGAAATAAATAAAAAAATATTTAAAAAAATAATTTTTCTTGGACAGTAGTAGTGAAATAATGCATTTGTATAGTGCTTAGCAGGCTCTTCAGTAGGAATGGATGTTGCTGCTTTGTGATTGTGTACCTGTGTGATCATGAATGCACTTAGATGTAAGAATCATGTTAGTATTCATAAAATCTAGGTAATTGTGGAAGCCTAGATTTTGAGGTTCTGGGGTTTCAATTTGGGTACAGAAAATGGAATATGGGAGTTGTGGAAGTTGTTGATTGAATATTTTCAATCATCAGTTCTCTTCTTATTTTTCTACTATCATTTTTGTTTACTAAGACATTTTACATATGGATAAAGCCACACATGCCATTTCCTTTTTATCTGGAAACATTGTATCTGAAACAGGGGATCAAGGGAAAGCTTCACTGTCCTTTTATAATGTTACAAGTACTGGTAAGAAGGCTCAGAATTATATTGAATATCGATATTTTTCTATGCTTCCCATGGTACCAATCCAAGATTCTGTTGAAAGCTAATATTGCTCTTGTTATTTTCTTCACAAGAAGTCTTTCCTTCTGTACTTTGCCCTGCTGATCTTTACCTTTTTCCTTAAACCTAATGCATTTTAAATTTTCCCTTGTATATTTGCTTTATGGTTCTAGGATTACAATAGCTTTTCAGATTTTGGTCAAATATTAGTATTACTCCTAAAAGGACTCACTAAGATATTTTTTAAGTAATAACAGCTTTAATATTTGTCCATATATAATTTTTGAAATGAAATTCATATAAAATTAATCATTTTAAAAGGAACAATACATTGGCACTAAGTACATTCTCAATGTTATGCAACCACCACATCTATTTATTTCAAAACACTTTCGTCACCCCCTATATAAAACCTCATACCCATGAAGTACTTATACGTCACTTCACCATCCCTACGGCATCTGGCAACCACTAATCTGTGTTCTGTCTATATGTATTTACCTAATTTGAACATTTCAAACAAATGTAATCTCACAGTAATGAGGTATACATGGTGTTATATTGGTAAAAAAAAATAGGTCTCTTATTTGTATACTTCTCAGAAATCAGAAGCATCAATTTAATTTCGGTAGTAGGGAAATCAAGCAGTAAAAAGTAATGAAAAGTAAAAATCCACTTTTACCTTCTATAGATTTCCCTTTGAGTAAATGAGTCTTACATTATTTAATTTTATTAAACAAGTCTGGGGATATTGGTTGTATCACTATTTAGGATAAATCTGACAATAAAAATATCATAATAAGAGCTTCCGCTTCCAGCTGTGACAGAGCAGTTTATATCATGTTAGGTCTTTCAGAAAGGCAAACCAGGAGAGCAAGATACAAACTGTAAAAAGCCTGTTTGAAAGTGTGAGAGATTGACTAAGGTAGCCAGCAGTTGAAGGGTTTCTTCTTTGCTAGACAGAGGAGAGATATACTGAGTCATTATTATATTCATATAGGAAAATGATAATTTTCCTTAGGAAAATGATAATTCTTAATGCAAAGACTATTGATCCGTTCAAAAAGATGTTACCTAAGGTCTGAAGCATTCTTACTAAGTACACAGACAAGAGCATGGATTCTTGGGCAGTCAAAGCATCCAGGATTTTCAGGGGCTGAGATCTCAGCAAAATGAGAACAGAATACTGTTCAGAGTTTCCCCTAACATACTTGTTGCTTTCTGCATATGCAAGGGGAAACTATAAGAAAACAAAGAGTAGGCAGCAGGTACATGGGTAAGGAGATGATCAGATGCATAAATAATCTCACAATGTTGGTATTATATAAGTTGAGGTTCGGGACCACTCCTGAAGAGTTAAAATTATTAATTTAAGATGAACCATAATAAGTTAAAGGTTGCATTCTGAAATATCTATGACAGTTGCCAAAGGAATGATAAAAATTTGTAAAACTAGAAGCTCACACAAAGACAAAATCAAATGATAATGATGATGATGATGACAATGACAACCTGATTAATCCAAAATAAGGAAAGAGAAAAAGAAGAGAAAATATGGGCATAGAAAACAAATGATGAGGGGCTCAGTCAGTTGAGCATCTGACTTTGCCTCAGGTCACAATCTCGTGGTTTGTGGGTTCGAGCCCTGTGTCGGGCTCTGTGCTGACAGCTCAGAACCTGGAGCCTACTTTGGATTCTGTGTCTCTTCTCTCTGTCCCTTTCCCACTTGTGTTCTGTCTGTCTGTCTGTCTGTCTCTCTCCCTCTCTCAGAAATAAATAAACATTAAAAAAAATAAAACAAATGATGAGACAGTAAACTTTAAGTTCATAGCCAAAACTTAAGGCTATACATCAATAACCAATTAAATATGTCAGTTGAGACAAAGATTGATCAGATTGCAAAGAAACATGCAAACACACACATATCACAATTGATGTGGTTTATTCCAGGAATGTAAGGTCAGTTTCACATCTGAAAACCATTCATTATACATTGCCTCATTAGCAGAATGTGGAAGGAAACCCACATGATTATGTGAAAAGAGGTAGAAAAAGTAATTAAGTAATTTATGATAAAATGTACCATTCTTTTTTTTTTTTTTTTTTGGCCTAGCCATTTTAACATTAAGCAAGATCAGGTTGTCAGATTATACTAACATGAACCAGAAACCTTATCTAATACCAAAAATTTCTAAGAATACAAGCAATGAAGAGGCTCAGATGAAGCAGAGAGAGTAACTTCATGTATTAAGTAATTTTTTTTTTTTTACAAATAGTTTATTGTCAAGCTGGTTTCCATATAATACCCAGTACTCATCCCCACAAGTGCCCTCCTCCATGGCCATCTCCCCTCTCCCCCCACACACCCATCAGTCCTTAGTTTGTTCTCAGTATTCAAGAGTCTTTCATGGTTTGCCTCTCTCCCTCTACCCCACTATTTCCCCCCTTCTTCTCCCCCTTGGTCCTCCGTTAAGTTCCTCCTATACGTGCAGACATATGGGTATTTGTCCTTCTCTGCCTGACTTATTTCACAATTTTAATGGCACCCCTCAGAGTAAGAATTATTTAGACCATGAAATATCTCTATTTTATATCTCAGAGAGTTAGAGCTTAAGCTCTACAGGGATCCATGTCTCATAAGTTTATAAATAATAGTGTAGTTTACCATAAGAAATCTGTACCAGCAATGACCTTTATTTACAGAATATATTTATTTTTGTAATATTGTTTGTTGTGTATCACTCACCCTCCAGGGAACTGGGAGAGAAATGAATTTCAGAATAGTTCCTCTAACTTGTTCCTTCCAAAAGGTCTACCTATCAAATTCTTCGGCAAATTTCCAACATAACAGTGAAATAGTAAGTTCTTTCTGAGATATAAATTAGGTATAAATTAGGTAGGAATGTCCACTATTCAAAATTGTACTGTAAGTTCTAGTCTTTGCATTATGACAAGATACTAAGATTAGAGAGAATTGAATAAACTTGTCATTCTTTGCAGAAAATATGATTCCCTATGTAAAGAAAACTAAAAGAAGCTACAGAGAGAGTTTAAATATTAACACTTGAATTTTATAAGATTTATGGATACGAGATCAATGTAAAAAGTTAAATGTACTTTCAAATAGTGCAACAAACAATAGAAAGTGAAATTTTAAAAATACCAATTTTAATATAAAAATTTAGGCTTAAGGATAAATTGAATAGAAAGTATAAAAACCACAAANAAATTGAATAGCAGGTATAAAAACCACAAAATATTCTTTAGAGGAATTTTTGAAGACCACGTGAATAAAAGAATATATCACCTTCATGGGTAAGAACACTCAATAGTATAAATATATCAAATGTTCCAAAATTGAAATACAAACTCTAAATAATTTTAATCAAAATTCTAGAAGATTATTTATACCTTGCTTATATTGAAAAGTCAATTTTATAATTCAGTAACAAACTCAAGGGACAGTATGGCCATCTTGAAAAAATAAAACAAAAGTACAATACTTATATATTCAAATTTAAAATTGTACAGTGTAAGCAAATATACCACTAGAACTGAATAGAGTACAGAAATAGTCCCACACTTACAAGATCACTTGCCTTACCACAGAGTCATCACTACAGTGCAGTGAGGGAATGATGCTTAATTCAATATTTCTGTTAAATTTTGCAAAAAAAACTTCTAACTATGAAAATATATTTATCCACCATTCTTTATTAATAACATATTAATAAATTTAATAAATAGATTGCTTCATAAATTTTAATGGCCTTCTAGAGGCTACTAATATCAAAGTTCTTATCATAATAATGGTTGTATAGATTTCTTTTTGATTAATATAATAATTTTCTTCATTCAAGAAGTTGCTCCAATCTGTACTAAACTGTATATTGAAAAATGGGCATCACAAGTGGTTTGGGAGCTAAATTATGTAAATCCTATTTGTCCCTATTACCTATTTCAGATGGAATTAAGGAATTTTTTTTATCTGTTTGTTTTAATACACCTGATAAGAAAGGAAAACAAAATTTTATATTGGGATGATGTGAACAAAAAGGAAGTAACATCACTATCAATTTCTCTAATTTTCCTATTCCTTGACCCAAAGGAAGATATTATCATATAATCTCTGTGTTATTGGCTGCCATATAAAAGATCTAGGTAAATTACAGATCTCATTAATATCAGATGGTGGACATGATGGATTTCAATTGAAATAAAATAGTCCTAGTCTATGTCTATGATACACCATTCCTGGGGCACCTCAGTGGCTCAGTTGGTTAAGTATCGGACTTTGGCTCAGGTCATGATCTTGCAGTTTATGAATTCAAGCCCCACGTTGGGCTCTTTGTTGACAGCTCAGAGCCTGGAGCCTCCTTCAGATTCTGGGTCTCCCTCTCTTTCAGCCCTTCCCCCACTCACACTCTGTCTTTCTCTATCTCTCAAAAATGAATAAACATTTAGAAACATCATTCTTTTTTTTTTTTTCTCCTCCAGAGGAATAACCCTAGCTATGTTATGGTCCTTTTTCTCAACTCTGTTGTATCACAAGGGAAAGGCTTATGTTTTATTGCCTTATTTTTTTTCTTAGAGTTAATGGAGACGGAGTTTAGTTATTACAGATCAATTACTTTATTGTACTTTGAAAGGAGAGTTAGCAAATGGAAATATACTTTTAGCCAATTCTGGATTGTTGTTACAGAGCATGCACTCTGTTTTATGGTGCTTGACATTATAAACCAAAATATGCTTAATATTTAACTAATTATGAGATCTCACACACATAACTCTTTAAAAAAAGCCTCTGTGTTAAAGTTCTAAATGATCATTCTTTCTGTGGTGACTATTTTCTATAGTCATCAATAGACCTATATGGTACCACCATACAATCAAAATTTTATTATATAACTTGTTTTTATAATGCTAAAAGGCTCCAGAGGACTTGGTAAAGTCTTCTCCTTCATTTTTGATTTTACATGGAGGAAGAGTAATACTCCTAGAAACTTGCATGATTCATTCCTTCCCAGGGGGAAGGGATGAATTATTTGTTTAATGAGAGTAATATTAGCTCACTCTTCCTCTGAACATTTCTCTTTACTCATTTTATTTTAGAGGAGCATTCCCTTGTTTCCTCTTTTACAACCTGTAAATTTGTAAAAAAGACTCCAATCCTGATGAAGACATACCTGCAGTAGGATGTCTGGGTGGCTCAGTCAGTTAAGCATCTGACTCTTGATTTCTGCCTAGGTCATGAACTCACGGTTCATGAGATTGAGCCCAGTGTTGGACTCTGTGCTGACAGCACAGTGCCTGCTGGGGATTTTCTCTTTCCCTCTCTCTTTCTGCCCCTCTCAAAATAAATAAATAAACTTTAAAAAAAAAAAAAAAGAGGCACTGAAGTTTGTCAGCAGTGACTCTGCCAGGATGTTTAAGGGTATCTAAATCTAGAGTTCAGTATTAGAAAGTTCATTTAGCTGACCATCTAATAACTTTCATGTACTTTTTGTTAGTAATGAAGATTACATTTTGAACTCTCTTTATCTGAAAACTTCATTTACCTCTCAAGTAGTTTTGTACTCAAGAAGAATTTCATTCATTGGACCTTCTTGTCCCCTCATTATCCTAATGAACTCTGTTGATCAGCCTATGAACTCTGTAAGGAAAAGAGCAAAGGATGAATAGAATTGAGCACAGGAAGGGTAGAAAGTTTAGCTATTAGTCTACAATCGATCAGTGTCAGATTTTTCTTTAAATCAAGCAACAACTCAGATAAAGTTTGAAGTAATCTTAATATGACTTTTGGTTGTTTCTCCTTGCCAAACACAGTCAGTTCTCATTATTCCTAGGAGTTTTATTCTATAAAGTCACCAAGAGCACTGATTATTAAATATTGAGTCATGGCTCCTATAGGAAATTCAAAGTTAAGTTTCCTCCTGTGGCAATGCATTCATCAACTGATGAACTGATAACCTTGTTTTATTATATCATTCATTACATTATTATTATATTATAGAAATTATATAATTATATATTATTAATTTATTATTATATTCCATATTATTAATAAAGATACCTTATTTAATATATATTGCTGATTTATTAATGTTGAACTCATGGCCAGTAGTACTATAATCATGCCTGAATGAAGCTTATCTAACATGCATATTTTCTCTGAATATTCTATAAATATGCACATCATAGCTTTCTTGTGCTTAATAGCACTAGGTGGCAGGTCATCAGTATACTTCGTGGTCATTTAAAACAGTAAAATTATGAATACAGTGCACAAAAAAATGGGAAAACATGGCACTAAATAGATGGTGAGAAAGACATTTGTGTATAGAATGAAAGTTGAAACAAGAAGGGAGAGCACTGCCTTCAACTAAGTGCATAAACATCAGCCAACTCAAATTTTTTTGCCACTCTGTGTATGTCCATTAATGATCATAAAGGTGTCCCAAGTATTGATTTGGGAGTTATAAATAAATTTACGCTAGTAAGTGAATTCACAGATTCGGGATCTGTGAATAATGAGGCTCTATTGTGTTAGAAATCTTAATGATATATTGTCTACTTTCTCAGAGTTCTGTCCCCTGCCTCCAAAATATTTAAATAAAAGTATAAATGTATATTTTGAAAGTGCTTAATATTTTAGCCCAATATAGGAGCCAGCCAGGTGAGAGAGAGAGAGAGAGAGAGAGAAAGAAAGAGAACGAGAGAGAGAGAGTCTATATATATAGACACACACACACACACATATATATATACAGACACACACATACACACACACACATATATATGTAAACTTTATCTCTGGAAAAACATACAACTAGAGAAAACAAAATTAACTTTATATGTGGAAGAAAAAGTCCAACATAGTGCCAAAACATAAAAGAATTCTATGAAATATTTAACCTTGCAGATTTTTTTATTTCAACATAGTTTTATTGAATGATGAAAATGGAGGAATTTTTATACAGATTTTCTCTCATGACCATCTACTTTTTATTTTCACTATCTGCTATCAAGTAGACACTTGATAGTTGTGCTGTAGGTGAATTATTTAAAACTATCATTTTCCATAAGGCAATAGTTACTCTCTATCCTTTCTCATGATTCCTTATATTAAACATTTCAGCCAAACTACCTGTGCTCCAAAAGATAAAACAAATGTAATATTACAAACCAGTTTCCTACAACTCTAATCAAAATAGTTAGCAAATCACTTCATATTTTCATCACTTCATATTTCATTTTCTGTACCATTGTTGGTACAGAAAGCATTTTTCCTTTTTATGCAATAAGGATCATTTATGCAACAAATCCGTAAAGAGCAACAATACTGGGTTGTTTTATTCAGTGAATAATACAAATTCTCGTTAATATAAGAGAATGTTTTGTGTTTGCAATTTGTAGGTCTTTGTACCAGACTCAAATTCTACACACTTTCTGAAATTCTTCATCATCTCCTCATCTACTTGCTCTGCTTTCAAGTGTCTAATTAACTCCTTTGTGCCCACGAATTTTCAAATTTCCACTGTCTGGGTCTGAGTAGTCATTTCCCTAGAAATACTTGGCTATTTTTAGCTGCCCCCATGTAGCCACAGAGGCCAGCCACATGCCCAGAGATTTTGTCACTTTTCACTTCTGAATCTGGATGAAATAATACACTGTAGAGTGTGAGGTCTGACATCAGAAACAACAGCTGACAGAGCTCAATGATACAACAGGAAGTTCAAGGCAATTACTTCCTGATGGTATAAACTTTATCCAGCGGGAAATAGGAGAATGAGAGAATCAGGATGATGCAACCCAATTCTCTACAGTATGACTTAATTTCTTTTCTCATGGATAACTCTGAAGCCAAGTGGATGTCTCTCCTGGGTGACTTGCTATGTCCTTCTTCATGGTTCATTGTAAAGCAATAGCCAGCATGGTAATGCATAATTGCATGCTTTTTCACATCTTCCCCCTACTTCATTTCCCCTTTTCCACAGCCTTGCTGCCCTGGTGTTAGGGTGGCCAGTGACAGAGGCAGCAATGAATTGCACAGAGAGTAGAGCAACAAGTAGGACAGTTTTTTCACTCTCCAAGGGAGGAGAGGGGCCAGACATCAAGAGAGATTCCAGCCCCAAGTTTCTATGAGGCTGGATATGAAGGATGTGAAAGGGATGTAGCTGTGCTCCTGGGTGGGTGGGGGTGGGGGGGAATGGGTTGGACTCTTGGCCAGGCAGAGCAGGAGGTTTTAGGTTTTTGAGCAGCTCTGTTTGGGACTTATCCAGGATGTGGGTTGTAGTCAGGCTAGGAAAGAATGTTTTGTAGTTGGGGTCTACTTTCTGAGAATGGAAGGCATCATGACCTAGAAAAACAAAGAGTTAGGGCCAGGTGCAGACACCTGTGAGTTTTGTCTGTAAGCTTGGCTGGGGGCCAGGGGTGAGGGGGGTGGTGATGATGGAGGGAACCTTGAATAGATTCCTGGGTTTACACTTTCAAAATAAAATGTCAGTGCACTTTATTCTCCCTTCCAGCTCTGTTTTCTAGAAAATACAAACTAAAATAATTTTTAATTTGAAAGCTTCACTTTTTCTTACCAAGTGACAGGACTAATATGGGTTTGTGATTTTTTTCTATTTTCTATTTCTTTTATAAATAGAAAACCAAATTATGTAGTCAGCTTAGAAGTCTTCTACTATTAGTAAGGAAAAAATCTCTTTAGAATTGAATGTATGGTTTATGTTCCATATTAATACATATTTTAATTTGTAGGCTTTCTGCTTAGGAATAAAAAAAGGGCAGTTAATTTAGCTTGAAATGCAGCTGGTACATATGTGGAGTGAGGGCCTTTCATAAGAACTTTAGTGTGTATTATATTCCATTCATGTATTATTCAGCACAGCTAATACATAAAATCCAGCTCAGGTGACAAGAAGTGATAGTCACGCACTCTTCCACCTTCTCCTCTGCATCATTTTGTGAAATGCTTTTCTTTGAGCTCTGCTCAAAGAAGCAAAACAGCGGGGGGCCCCCACTTCACACAAGCTCCCAAAGAGAAATGATGTTGCACACTTCTCATTTAGAAATAAGAAATTTGGAATAAATCCATGGAAGTGAAAATCCATTAGATAATTGCTGCTAAATGCCTGGTGTTTTAATTTGAGGATTTTCAGTGTCACATTGCTCCTCAAATGGCAGTATAGTTTACAGAGCTCTGTCTACATCTTGATGGATATAAGCTTTCAGGATACCCATCATTGCTATTTTCACTGTCATGCAAGTATTCATCCATGCTGTATGCTGTCATGGCCCTTTTGTCAAGGTGCCTAGAGGTTCATTATGAATTTTAAGAGGAATATTTAGCAGCAATTTGTAGTTGTTTTATAACTAGTTTACATGAGACTGAGAGAATGGGTTTTGGATCTACAGGTTCTGCCAGGACATGAGTCAGTCTTTGGATTAAACCATTTTCTTTGCTTACAAGTTTCTGTTCTTTTTTCCTTCTAAAACTTCAGAAGTGTATACGACCACATTCTAGCGTGTCACCAAATTTGGCCATTCTTGCTTCTGTCATAGGTGAGCTAGTCCACTTGCCTCTTGCTGTCGTGCTTGGAATTCTCTCATTCTGCGCAGTATGTCAATTTCCAACCACACAAAGTATTGCTGCTCTTGTCTCTCTGTTCAAGAGATATCTATTTCATATTTCTAGCTATTAAAAGATACCTTTTCTTTTTTCCCCATTCTTTTTTAAAATCTTTTTTTTTTTTTTTTTTTTTTTTTTTTTTTTTTTTTTTTTTTGTAGCAAGATNTGTATGAGGCCTGTTACTTTCTCTGAAAGCTTTTCCAATTTTTTTTTTTTTCCCCTTTTTTTTTAAAAATTTTTTTTTTTTTTTTTTTTTTTTACTGTTTATTTGTTTTGAGAGAGAAAGATAGAGAGCAGCAGGGGAAAGGCCGTCAGAGAGGAACTGGAGAATCCCAGGCAGGCTCCGCACTGTCAGCACACAGCCCAACACAGGGCACAGCCCCATGAGTGTAGAGATCATGGCCTGGGCTGGTCTCAAGAGTCAGATGCCCAACCAACCAAGCCATCCAGGTGCCCTTCCACATTCTTTAATAGCTACTTCCAATTTTATGTAAGTACTTGTTTCCTCCTAATCCCAAACCTTCTGTAATTTCCTCTAGCATTCCTAATCTCATTCACAATTACCACCACCCTCATTCAAAATCAAATCAAACAAAATATTCCTCTCCACTTTTTAGCCTCCCTCTTATCCTGAATATTACATTCTCTACCATTTATTTACTTCAGATGCTTTTTAAAAATTAAGCCTATATTTCTTGAGCAATTGATTCTGATACACTTTAGAGGTTTCATTACATCAAAATCTGATTAATGAGTTAGATATATATGTGTTATTTTTTAAAATAGGAACCTATCCTTATTTCTTTCCCCCATTAAACTGTTAACCTCTTTTTACTTTTTGAGACATTGCTTTGGAAGTCCTGGACTTGAAATATGTCTCTCTGTGCCATGTTATGTGGCCATGAGTAAGTGATTTTGCTTTTTTGAATACTTGGATTTGCCATCTACATAATGGAGATAAATATTAGGTAGGGTGATTTGAAGGATTGACAGTTTATAAAACTTCCTATTCTATTACCTGGGATCTGGTATTCACCTGAGAAATGTTTATCATCATTCCTGGATGGTATGCTTTTGTGGCACAGCTATATACTTCTATAGGAAGGCTATTTATTTTTATTTTTTTTAATGTTTATTTTTGAGAGATACAGAGCATGGGTGGGGGAGGAGCAGAGAGAGGGAGACACAGAATTCAAAGCAGTCTCCAGGCTCTGAGCTGTCAGCACAGAGCCCAATGCAGGGCATGAACTCATGAACTGTGAGATCATGACCAGAGCCAAAGTCAGACCCTTGACTGACTGAGCCATCCAGGCACCCCTATAGGAGGGCTATTTAAAGCATACACCTGGGGGCGCTTGGGTGGCTCAGTCAGTTAAGCGTCTGATTTCAGCTCTGGTCATGATCTCACAGTTCATGAGTTCAAGCCCCCCATTGGGTTCTGTGCTGTCAGCTCAGAGTTTGGAGCCTGCTTCAGAGTCTGTGTCTCCAGTCTATGGCCATCCCACCCAATCTCATCGGATTCTGTGTCTCCTTCTCTCTCTGCCCCTCCCCCACTAACATTCTGTCTCTTTGTCTCTCAAAAAATGAATAAACATAAAAACAAACAAATAAATAAATAAAGCAAGCACACATCTGGAAATCACATAGAAAGAGGAATTTGGAAGAAAAGGTTCTATGCCCATTTAAAATATCTAAACACTTTTTACCCTGAATTCTTGGGACACACAGTGAAATGTCTTGAAAATACAAAATATTTTACGTAAGTTTGGTAATGTCACTAAAGAACAAAGGAGAAGTGTTACAGGAGCTTGTGGGGCAAGACAGTGGCAGTTTACTGGGAGATCTTTCATAGTCTCTGCTTGCCTTAATTTATCTCTGAGTTGTGTTTGGGATAGCCTTCGTAATAACACTAAAAGAACAGTAGTTATGTTAATTACCTCTTCGAATATATAAGAGTTAACAACATAGACTTGTAACACAACGTAACTGTGTGTGTGTGTGTGTGTGTGTGTGTGTGTGTGTGTTATGTATGTGCATAGTCTTGTTTCAGGCCATTAGCCCTACTTCAAAAAGATCTGATAAAAATTTTGGCATACATTTTCTGAAAAATCTACTGTTAAACCAAAACAAACAAAATAATCTTTTTCCCCTCATTCATTTCCTTTGTAAATTTTAATCGGTTTTTCAACTGAACTGTCTTATAAATAGTTCACTTATATCTGGATTACAGTAAGCAGTGATTTATTTAAAATTACTGAGAGACCCATTTTATTTAACTTTACCACTTTGTTGGCAAACTGGAAGGATGCCAGATGGTAATTTTTTGCTACTTATTTACAAGTGTATAATAAATCATTTCTCACTTTTATAAATGATAATTTTAATAAGACTTATGATACCTCCTGGATCCAGGGAAATACTTACATATTTTCCTCTGTAAACAACTTGTGAGCTAGGAAAATATTAAAAATAGGTTAAAAGAAGTCTCCCTAAGTGACTGAAGTCATTGTAGCTGTCATCATACTGTGTTTCATGCTGTAGAACTCTGAAGGACTCTGGGGAATCGAAAATATCTTCTCTTTCTCTTTTCCTTCAACTAATTTACCCTTCTAGTTACATGACCAGAAGCATGATCTAAAATTATTTTTACTATTCTTTCACTATATTCATGACTGTAGTAATTAATAGGTTTGTGATTATCCACTTAGTGATTATCTTATTAGATCTTAAAATCCATAAGCACAGGAATCTTACTGTCTTACTCAAAGCTCTATTACCAATGCCTAGCAAAAACACCACATGTCTGTTTGAAGCACAGAGCAGATTATCTAATTAATCAATTAGGCCAACAAGTAGCATGACATTTTGTGAAGTTGTAACATATATACCATTATTTGCATGCATTTTCTCACCATATCTCTAGGAAGTAATGCTATGATAAGACATATTTGGGAACGCCTTTTTTTTTTTTTTCTGGGCCAGTCTATACCTGAATATTTTAAATTTGTGAGAGAAGTTTTAAGATATTTGGAGGTATGAGTCAAAGGGTTTTATATGTTTTTGACTTGCTATCAAATAATTACTCACGCAGAACCAAATAGTGCATTTGCTGCATTTGGTGCTAGCAGTCTTCAAGTTTCTGTACATCATGACATGATGGTGGGAGCACATGACAAAGGAAGAGGGTGGCGGTACTTCAGCTGTGATTCCCCAATACTGATTAAAAACTAGAGAGGATGTTCGTATTATATGTGGAAATTAATTAAAACTTTCATTCAATGTACAATCAAATCACCTTGGTGAAAAATTATTATAATTAACTTTACCACTTACATTCATACACATGCATGTATATCACTAAATATATACACATGTATTTTCATGTGTGCTTGTGTACGCACGTGTGCACATATATTTCAGAGCATATATAAGAGTTAGGAGGCTATAAAGTTATAGATTTACTTACAGAAGCCCAGAGGCAGCACTGCTCAAGGTTGATTCAGGCCTAGGTGATTATCAAAGATCTAGTATTTTTCCATTCTCCCAATGAAATTTGTTCAATTTCAGTGTTGGTCTTAATATTAAATGTGTGGCAAGATGCTGCATAAATTCCAAGCCTTAGTTTAAGATGACAATTTCTGGAGGAATAAAATGATTATTATACCCTTGATTTTCACTTAGGAACTGCAAAACATTTTTGGGAGACTTCTCATTCAACTTTCTTGCAGATCTTATTGGTCGGAATTGAGTCGCATTTCTTTTTTATTAAATTTAGACCAACTAGGCCCACTTATGGATATGTGTGTGAGTTCAGATTCCCATGAAACAATGTGGAGTAATCTGATAACAGAATCATATTTTTAAGAAGGAAAAGATAAAAATGGATGTATCATAAGAAAATAATATTTTACATGTGCATACTATTCCCTATTTCTGGAATACACTTGGTTTGATTTTAGATGACACATTCCTCTTCACTTTGTAAAATTTAGCTTAAATGTCTCCTCTGTGTTATCTTTCCTGACTCTAAGTTACTTACTTCTTCCTCTGGAATCAGCTAGGATTTAGTGAATGCCTATAATAAATTACTTATATTTAGATGACATTATTTTTCTGTGTTTACATCATCTAGAAGCTCTTATAAAGTATCAGCTGTGTCAGTCATCTTTACATGCTCAGCAGTGACTGTAGCGCCTAAATTTAGAGAAGGAGACATATATGTTGAACTGGGTTTTCTAAGATTATCAGTATATATTGTAATATGTCAGTTCTAAGTACAAAAATCCCTTGGTTCTGCATACAATTTTTATACTTTTTGTACAATTGGCTTTTACATAGAAGATGATTTATTTCAGCATGTAATAACTCATAACTGAAAAAAAATCAGAGGACCATATGGATGTAAAATATTTCAGTCATCTGGCATACATAATAACTTGACAGAGAAAATGTCAGACAAAATTACTCTTAAATGATTCTGAGTCCCCTATGGAAATCGAGCAACTCTACTGCACCTCTTTTAAAAATCCCATGCTTTTCTTTGATGAAATATTTATTACTAAATAAACATCTTATGTAGAAGATCACTGAAAATTGCTGAATATATCATCCAAATTCATTCTGAATGTAGATGATCTTTTCAGATGACAATTCCAATGGAAATCCTTAGACTTTTAAAATTATTTTAGGGGTGCCTGGGTGGCTCAGTTAGTTAAATGTCTGACTCTTGATATCAGCTCAGGTCATGATCTTATGGTTCATGGGATTGAGCCCCGCATCAGGCTCTGCACTGAAACATGGAGCTTGCTTGGGATTCTCTCTCCTTTTCTCTCTGCCCCTCCCCACTCACATTCACACTGCCTCTCTCTCTCTTTTTTTTTTTCTCTCTCTCTCTCAAAATAAATAAATAGAGGCGCTTGAGTAGCTCAGTCAGTTAATTATCCGACTTCAGCTCAGGTTATGATCTCATGGTTCGTGAGTTCCAGCCCCGTGTTGGACTCTGTGCTGACTGCTTTCTCAGAGCCTGGAGCCTGCTTCAGATTCTGTGTGTGTCTCTCTCTGCCCCTCTGCTGCTCATGCTCTGTCTCTCTCTTTCTCAAAAATAAATAGACATTAAAAATTTTTAATAAGTAAACATTAAAAAGATATTTAAAATTATTTTAAATAAAATTACATTCATTTAAAAAATTTAATGTTTTATTTATTTTTGAGAGAGAGAGAGAGAAGCAGAGTGTGAGCAGGGGAGGGACAGAGAGAGAGGGAGACTCAGAATCCAAAGTAGTCTCCAGTCTCTGACCTGTCAGCACAGAGCCCAACACAGGGCTCAAACTCAAGAACCGTGTGATCATGACCCGAGCTGAAGTTGGACGCTTAACCGACTGAGCCACTCAGGCGCCCCAGAATTGCATTCATTTTTAATTGTGCATACTCTTCACTCGCAAAGACTTACACATCCTTCAATTTGGTCTCTAATCAAGAGATGAGTATTTGACTTCAAAGATTGCAATCTATATACTGTTTAATGAATAGGTAGTGGCATCAGTGAAAATGGCAAGACATAGATGTCAGTTCTTTGTGCAAAAACAGATAAACCTGGCCAAAATGGTCAGAATTAAGTTTTTAGAAAACTCTCACTAATAACTAAAGGCTGGAAGCAATCCTGGGAGCGTTTAGTTCAAAACACTGGGTGAATTTTGGTAAAATTGAACTCTGTGGTGTTTTAACTTGCTAGTCCAGGGCCCCTCTCCTCAGTTTAGCAGTAGCAAGGGAAAAATAAACAGACCATTATTTGCAGCCCAGGAAGGAACACAGTTGGAGCTCTTTCAAAGCCTTATTCTGAGTAAAGAGTCATTATATGGCCTTTATTTGTGGTTCCGTGAAAGATTCCATATGAAAGAACTGCTTTTATTTGATTTCTCTCAAACTGACCCAGTGTTAAAACTTCTTAGGGAGCCTTTGTTGAATGTTTTGGCATTAAGCCCTTCTGAGGCAATGGGGCAAACAATGGATTAACCAAAAAGATTAAAGGAAAAAGCTAAAGATAATCTGTTCTGTTTCTAAGGGATTTGGGAAACTCCAACCTTCTTGAGAATCTAGGGCATTTCCATGTATAAGTCTGTACACATGCACAGGAAAGATCTGAGAAGGTTCTAAGCTCTTCTGACTGACCTAGGTGCTCTTTGAAAGCAGAAAGTAGAGGGAGACTAAGAAAGAGTCTTGGATTACAAGGTTGAATGAGGAAAGCATATCCCAGCATCCACTCAGAACCCCTTGGTAAAGGCTCACAGACTCATTGGTTCTAGGTATTTAAGGAAATCTCTGTCCAGTTATTAAACTGACCACTAAGCATGCTGAGTACAGATGCTAGTGGTCACCCTCGACTATATTACCTTTGAAGCATTTGTTCAGAAGTGTTACTAAACACATAATCAACAATTACAACAGGTAGCAACACAAACCAACCTTAGGATGGAAGAAACCTGATGTCCTGAGTTGTCCTGTTAAATTATTTAAAATGTCTAGTTTTCAACAAAATTATGGTACATGCCAATAAACAAGAAGGTCTGACCCATAAACAGGGTCCCAGGATGGCCAAAACATTCTTGAAAATAGGATTCACACTGGCAATATAAAATACACTATGAAGCCATAGTAACCAAGCAGTGTGGTAATGGAATAGACTTCATTGCTGGAGGAATGTACAATGGTGCAACTATAGAAAAGTTACACATGGATTTACCATATTTCTCAGTGATTCCACTCATAGGTATATATGAAAATCAATTGGAAACAGATGTTCCAACAAGAACTTATACACAAACATTCATAAAAGCATTTTTCATGATAACCAAAAAGTGAGAACAGTCCAATACAAATGTCCATCAACTGATTAATAGATAAACAATTGTGATAGATCCAACAATGGAGTATTATTCAGCCATAATAAAGAAGTAAGCATTTGTACCTGCTATAACATGAGTGAGACTTAAAAACATGCTGAGTGATAGAAGCCAGTCATAAAAAGTCCCACATTACATGATTCTATTTATGTGAAATGTGCCGACAGTAATTCCATAGAGATAGAATGTAGATCAGTGGTTTCCAGGGGTTAATAAAAGGGGAATGAGAAGTGACTACTAATGGGTAAACGGTTTCTTTCTAGAGTAATGAAAATGCTCAGGAATTAGATGATGGTGACGTTTCATCTTGTGAATATACTAAAAAAAACACTGAATTGTATATGTTCAAATGGTAAATTTTATGGTATGTGTATTCTATAGGAATATATTTTTTAAGTTATACAGATATTGTCTCCCAAAAGCAGATTCCAAAAAAATCCTACTTTTTTTTTCAAAACAGATTCTTTCTACCACAATCTAGCTCTTTGACAGTGTAACCTAATATGAAATGTCTTGCTCTAGATCAATTTGATGAAAATATATTTGTTCAATGATCAGTTCACCAATGTTCAAATGATACATACAAATTATAGACCAAGACCTACACTCAGATTGAAGCTGGTTAACCACAGTGATTTTGCCACTGGAGGGGAAGATGCAGTTACAGGTATATAAAAATGGAAAGAACATGAGAGACTTTTGAATGTTGACGTGAGAAGACTCTTGAGTGCTGAGAACAAACTGAGGGCTGTTGGGAGTAGGGGACGGGGAAGGGGTGATGGGCATGGAGGAGGGCACTTGTTGAGATGAGCACTGGGTGTTATATGGAAACCAACTTGACAATAAACTATTTAAGAAAAAAAATAAAAATAAAAAAATAAAAACGGAAAGAAAAGGTAATGTGCTTCCAGGGGAAACACAATCCATTCACATGAAAGGCGTTGAATCTGAGAAGAGTTTAGGGAGTGAAGTGTAAAATATCTGTAAAGTTAAAGTTGAACCAAGCTGGGCTGAAAAATCTTCAGCAAAGTTATCTTGGTGACATGATTCAGAGACTTTGTCTTTCAGTGAATGGGTTGTTAGCCAGATTGGCATGAGGAGGAGAGTTAGCTTGTGTCCGCAGCACAAGACACAATGAAGTTGTAAGATCAAAGGCCCACTTGAGTTAATTTCTGGACAAAAAAGAGAGGTATGTGGATATAGACAATAAAGTGGGCTACCCTTGGTACCAAAACCTAGAGAACACCATACACAGAGTGATTGTTGCTATTGAATTTTTAAAAGGTTGTTTTGTATATGTCTAAAGGAGCTTCATAAACGTTAAAACCAAGAATAAGCCACTGAAAGCCAGGAATATTCCATAACAAGGAGAGAGACATGTATTCCCATTATAGGAAACATAAGGATGGATAATCAAAGAGGTGTGGACTGTCATTTTAAAATTAATACATATTTAAGCAAGTGGGCTTATGACTATAACATGGCAGTGAGAGATCATTAACTGGCCCTTTCAAAGGAGCAGTTATCCCTTTGTTTCTAAACAGCTGCACTCTGCCTTATTCGAAGAGCCTTTTGAGGCACTTCAGTTCTGTTTGTTGTGCTAGGGGAGGAAGTGTGGCAGCATGCATAAACTCCAGAGGTCCACAATCTCAAATGGGGAGCAGCTGCTAGGTAGATAAAAGTGTTTGTAGAGCCTTTTGTCTAGGAGCCAAGGGGTTGGAGGGATTATGTCTTTGGCAGAAGGGTGGCAATATAATGCAGGGATATATGCCATGGCATAAAGTTAAGTCAAGATTCACTGCTCTCTTGGTTTAAGTGAATCAATAGCATTAGGCTAAATGTGCCACTTCTTCCTCCTAAAGGATGTAGAGCTGTTGAAAGCCTTATGGTGCTTAAAATATAACATTTTATGCTGAGCAAGTCTAGAAGAAAGAAAGCTGCTATAAAATATCTTTAACAGATTTTCAGGTAAAATAATAGTGGTATCATTATTTCTCTATATGATTTTATTAAATAAGTAGGAATAAAACATACACAAGGGAACTTATTTTTTTAATGTCATTTAGCCATAACATATGAATAAGATCAAAATATGTGGCTTAAAAATACTCTTATTTTGTATTCACAAGATTCAGTAAATTCTTATAACTTACAAATAACTCCTTTTAACAGTTTTGTAGACTTTTTGGTAGAGTAGTCCTTACTCTAGGGTATGATCCTTATATCCATTTAATGAAGTTTTGAGGTGATGGGGGGTTCATGGGGACAGGATCCATGGGTAGAATGAGCTGCACTAGGGTCCTGATGGGTAACTCATTACATACCCTCAGGTTGGGAAGGGGTCAGGGATAGAGTAGCTCTCTAAGGAATCTTGGAAGCAAGGTGTTTTTTTTTATAAGGTATTTTTTTAAAATATTTTTTTTATTTATTTCTAGGAGAGAGAGAGACAGCGTGAGCAGGGGAGGGTCAGAGAGAGAGGGAGACACAGACTCGGAAACAGGCTCCAGGCTCCGAGCTGGCAGTCCGCACAGAGCCCGACGCGGGGCTTGAACCCACGAACCGCAAGATCATGACCTAAGCGAAAGTCGGATGCTTAACCGACTAAGCCACCCAGGCTCCCCATTGGAAGCAAGGTTTTTAAGACATTGAGGGGCTAGCTGTTGCTAGAGAAACACAATTTATTGCCATTTAATAAAACCTCAGTCGAGAGACCCTTCAGATATATATCAGGAGGCCATAAGCTTGGAGTATGATTTCAGCATATATCTTGGGGCAGTTGAGAAAAAGTAAGTTGATTTACAGGATCCTTAAGGCTGAGATTATGTTAACCTAAGGTTCTCTTTTGCTCTCAGCAAAGTGTCATCCTTGAGGCAGCTTATCTCCTAGAGGGAGGTCACTCTGTCAGTTTCAAGGACGTGTCAATGGGCTATAAGCAGCAAGGGTATTTAATTATTCATTTGCCTTAGTTTCCCACATTACCATGGCAAACACTAAAACCCTTTTCCTTTGTTCCTTTGTTCTTGGGCAGCCAGGAGTGTCTGAGGAGTATCACACATATTCCACCTGGGGGTGGGGGGTACCAGTTTATAGTTTGCCTTCACCTTGCCCCAAGCTTTCTCATCAATTCCATGACCTTTCTTGTCTTAGTTGAATGCAAGATCTGTGAACAAGGTCTCTCAACTCTAGTTGGTCCACTACCCAACACTGATAATCAGAGGGGCAATTCAGACCCACAGGAAAAAAAAAAAAGATTTCACAAAGTATCATAATTTCCTAATATTTTAAGGCTACCAGTAATGTGAGACATCAATAAAGCATGAGGATGTCTGGGATAACAGTTTTTTTCGGTCTATTTTTGTACAAAGAATTACTCTGGCCTGGATTTTATATATAAGATCTCTGCATAATATATGTTGAGTATCACTTACATAAAAGGGAGCTCTTTTGGTCATTAAACATCTTCCTTTTATAATTACATAGCTTATGTGACATTTACTAAAAGCCAGAACAGAAAAATAGTGTTTATTTAAGCTTTATATAGATAAGGGCACTCCCGCTAGTCCATAGCATTAGTATGTCTCTAGGAGTTCTCTCTTACTAGCATGTTTACAGGGTGTCTGAGTCCTCTTTCCATCTTACCCAAGTCTCTTCCAGTAAAGTGAGAGCATAGATTCTAATCCTGTTCTTATCCTTCCCAGTCTAAACTCTTTGGCCAGTATCGTCTTGCTACATATTTCTCAGGTTTGTTTTTGATAATTTTTACACCATTTTTTCTGAAACATTTTGTGCAAAAAATAGTCTTACAAACATTGCTTTGAACATCAATATTTGAACTGTTCAATGGAGAGTAAAAATTCTAGCTCAATTATTCTTTTCCTTCCATTATGCTTAGTCATTAAAAACTTTAAGTGTGTGTGGTAGGTATTTAACTGTATGTATATTTTTTCTAAGGATCTTTGGTAATATTTATATTTTCCTTCAATGCATTCCATCTTCATCTACACTTGATATATGAAAAGGAGCAAATCAAGCTCTGACATCGACTATGAAGCAGCAACTTACTTCCTATCATTACGAGGCTACTGTTTAGCTACATATCATAATTTATGACTTGATAAAGCACGGAAACTTTGTTGTTTAACATCTACCATCTTATTTACTGGTAATATTTCTCTTGGGTCATCAGGAAAAATAATCATAAATATAGCCTATAAAATATTTGCCTCATGATTGCTGTATTTGGCTACTAGTAGGTTGAGTTATTGAAAGTTATTAAAATAATTGAGTCATTTCTCTTGAAACACTCCATGTGAATTCTTTTTGCAAATATATGAGTTAGGTATATAGGTTACTTTCTCTGAGGAAAACAGATATGATGTTGTTTTGTCCTGTTTTTATCTTC
Source organism: Crocuta crocuta (assembly GCF_008692635.1). Lineage (NCBI taxonomy): Eukaryota > Metazoa > Chordata > Mammalia > Carnivora > Hyaenidae > Crocuta > Crocuta crocuta. The sequence continues at coordinate 378,407 of NW_027529594.1, read as the reverse complement.
TTTTGCTTTGAGTTTGGCTGAAAATCATTGCCAGACCTGAAGAAAAATAGCTAAGCTTATTATTCTCTTGCTCTGGAACATTCTCATAGAAACAGTGTGGGTTCACTCTGCCCTGGAATTGTGATCTACTTATACATGCCTCTTCTGATTGCTATAATACCAGCCTGTTTTCATCTGATCCACACTCATTCTATCATGGTCAGGTTGTCTAGCTTAGCATAATGCTTAACCATAGCGTTTATAATTACAGCTAGACAGAGATAGACTTACTATCACTTCTTGGCCTCACCATTGGGTTGACTAAGTCTGACAGGAGAAAATCCACAAGATTGTTTCTTATTGCTTGGTAATGGACTAAATTCACTATTTGTCCTAATTTAGTGAAAAGTTTTGACATAACCTAAAATACATTATGGTTATTTGATACCAAATTTTAAGGTATGGATATGTGTCTGGACCATGTATATCACCTTCTTTGGGTACCCTGTACCAGACCAAACCAAAGAAAAAAATTGCAGGTCCTAAAAATAAGGCTGTACAATTGTATCATTCTTAAGCCCCTCATTTCCACCACCTAATTGTAGAAACCTCATCAGTGGAGCCTGTATCTTACTTTGCTTCATATTCAACCTAATGACAATCATTTAAACAATGAAACCACAGGGCACCTAGGTGGCTCAGTTGGTTAATCGTCTGATTCTGGCTCAGGTCATGATCTCACAGTTCATGGGTTCAAGCCCCGCGTCGGGCTCTGTGCTAACAGCTAGCTCAGAGCCTGGAGCCTGCTTCAGATTCTGTGTCTCCCTCTCTTTCTGACCCTCCTCTGCTCATGCTGTTTCTCTCTCTCAGAAATAAATAAGACATTAAAAAAAGATTAAAAACAATGAAACCAAACCTACAGCTTTTTTATCATGTATTTTTATAACTTTTATAGTTGCTCATTTCAGTTTTCATGGAGACCACAACTCTGATGATGAAAGGGAATGTGGTATGTTTGTGTAATATGTTTTATTGTCTGTTTATATACAATGGTAGCAATGAATTGTGTATTGTCATCAAAAGTGATATATACAGTTGGATAATATTCTCTGAGATTGCTTTTGTTGCACATTGTAAGGAAAGCCTAGAGTAGAGTGTTACTCCTAGCTAATACCAGTTTGCACTTGAACCTAGTGGTAGAAAACCAATAAAATTCATTTGCTAGATATGCCAATTTTTGATCATGGGATATTTGTCTCATAGTCATTTTCAAGCAATTGTTTCCCCAGTTGACCCTGAGAGAAGTTCTTTGTCACATTAGTTGTCCCCCCTCTTTTCCTATTGGTTCATAGACTAGGCACATGCTTACATGTTTCATAAGCTGAAGTAGCTAGGTGATCCTAGAGATCTGACTATCACAGTATCTATCACAGTCAGCATGAAGGGCACTAAGTTAAGTATGCCCTTTGGTTATCATAAAGGTAATGTAGGGTCACCTGCATTCATGATATTCCTACTGTTTTGGAAGGATTATTCCATTATTGAGTTGATGATGGGTTGGACTTCACTCTCTCAGGACAAGGCTGCCAAACTCCTTATGTCACCCATTGTAGTAAGTTGGTTGTCATGCCATCAGAAGCATCTGCTCACAATAGTTTGTTGTCATTTATTAGTCTCTAAAATTTGTGATCATCTGTTAAATCATTAATTCTAAGAACTTCTGTGAGTAATGATTAAAGTATCTTTCATAAAGTATTTATAAAGTATGTAAACTTTTATCAGTGTACTCTCAGGATTTCATGGGTATTTGACTGGAGTTCCCACAATCTGTATAGTTTGTGTTTGTGTGCGTGTGTATGTGTGTGTGTATGTTGTTTGTCATTTTTACTAAAAAATTTTAAATGTTTATTTTTGAGAGAGAGACAGAGCACATATGGGGGAGGGGCAGAGAGAGAGAGAGAGAGAGAGAGAGAATCTGAAGCAGGCTCCAGGCTCTGAGCTATCAACACAGAACCCCACATGGGGCTCAAACCCATGAACTGTGAGATTGTGACCTGAGCTGAAGTCCGACACACAACCGACTGAGCCACCCAGGCACTCCCTGTTTGTCATTTTTAAAATTAATCAGTGGTCTTGATTTATTTTGTGAGTGAAAGTAATATCTTCCCAGCTAGCCCCTCAAACAAGACTTTCCAAGGTTGGGGAAAAAACTGCCTTTATTATTATTATTTTCCGTACTACTTTTGCTTCTTACTTTTGTGGTCTAGGTTTTATCAGGGCTGCTAGCAAAAGACAGAAAGTAGAAGTTTTCACTGACTTTCCTTCTGCCTAATACACTCTTGAATATCCAGTTAGCCAGCTGTGTGTTTCTAGGTCAGTTTCCTCAAAATCCCATTGGAAAGACGTGTCCCCATATTCTGCTTCTTTAAACAAACACTTGCTACTTTAAGGAAAAGATTTTGCTACAGTAAACAAAAAATAGCTAGACAGCCATCCTGGAATCAAACCTTCATTTTTTTGTCCTTTTCTTTGTCAAGAATGCCTAGTCATTATGATTTCTGAGACTGAAAGAAAATTCTGCTTACAGTGTTAGTTGGAGTTAATACAAAGACTGGTTTTTCAAATCAGATTCACACAGATCAGGAATCTTACTCCATATCAAACAGCTTTAATCATTTCAAGTATACACATACTTGAAAAAAAGAATATAGAGAAATCCAGGTCTGCCAGCACTGCTCTCTAGATTCTTGATGCATTAGACTGCATTTTGACCTAGATTTAATAAACAGAGTCTCTAAGGTATACATGAAAGATGTCAACAACAGGGAACTAATTTGGTCATAAAACACCCCAATTTTATTCACTAACAATTACAAACCTTAAGTAATATTATTCCAAGAAATCATCTTCCATAAATCCATAGATTTCAGTGTTGTTTTTCATGAGCCATCCTAGTACATTCCACATACATTCTGCTAAATGTGTTTCATACATAAGGGCTTTCCCACTCTCTGTTTTCCAGGAAATGGTATTATTAGTATGTTTGCAAGGAGATTTAATCAGGTCATCTTTTTTATCTTTTGCTGAAATTTGATCAAGAAAAATAATTTATTTCTAAAATTCAGCATCTTTCATACAACTTCTGCTATTCTACTATTGTCTCAACATGGCAGTGGCTTCTTTCTGGTAGGCCTTGTGGTCAGATTTTTCTGATACATGGAATATTCTTTTTAGTTCATGGATTCATATTTTCTTTCATTTCTGGGTCATTTTCTTTAATTATCACTGTAAACATTTTTATCATCAATATGATTATCTCATAATTACAATTATGAGTACATTGGCTTTTCTTTCCTTGACATCTTTGGTATATCACAATTATTCTCCAAATAATTCTAAATTATTCATGTGAATTTAAATTTCCACCTTTATCTTTCATTTCTATCCACCATTTCCCTTACTTCAGTTTTTTTTTTTTTTTAAGTTTACTTATTTATTTTGAGAGAGGGAGAGAGAGAGAGTACAAAGAGTGGAGAGGCAGAGAGAAGGGGAAAGAAAGAATCCCAAGTAGGCTCCATGCTGTCAGTGCAGAGCCTCACATGAGGCTCAAACTCATGAACAATGAGATAATGACCTGACCAAAACTAAGAGTCAGACACTTAACCAACTGAGCCACTCAGGCACCCCTATTTATTTATTTTTGAGAGAGAGAAAGAACATGAGTAGGGGAGGGGCAGAGAGAGAGGGAGAGAGAGAATCCCAAGCAGACTCCACACTGTCAACACAGAGCCCAACATGGGGCTCAGTCTCACAAACCATGAGATCAGGAGCTGAAATCAAGAGTAAGCCACCCAGGGTTCCCTACCTTACTTCAGTTTTTAGCACTCTGAGTTCTTTAATGCTACTTTCAATCTAACTTTCATTTCTATAGTAATTTTACTTTTCTTCCATCTCTTTCTTGAACTGTCAGTTCACGTATTAGTCATTTATTCAACAATATAGTAGTATCTGCATTATTAGTAAGTATTTTGTAGGATTAATTTTTATTAAAAATTTAAAACAACTTTAGAGACTAGTGGTACTGTTTGGATTCTGTGAAGTCAATAGGGATTTTTAAAAAGGCACTTACATAAGTAAATCTTTAATGTAAAAATTTTACTTGTTAGAAAACTAGTAGCAAGAAGCATCACAGATTTTTGCTCACAGGATTTTCTTAAAGCTGATACAAGACATGATTAAATTACATTGGATATAATTATAAACTCTGTATAAGATTAATTGGTACATTTTATTCAGCAATCTTAAACACATCAACCCACATTTATTTATTTAAGGAATTTTCTTATGGAAGTAAGACAAAATGCACAGTGAGGTTAAGTGATTTCATAGAAATGATTCAGTAAGTTCACAAAAGAGCAGTATTCTAGCTGCTCAGCACTGGGTCTTATTTTTTAAAGCTAATAATTAGTAATTAACATCAGCAAATGTCAAAAATAAAGTAAGAGAAATTCTGAATAACCCAGGAAATACAGTTAATTTGTAAAATGTGTCATTTCCTGCATTACATTTGAAAGTGCTGATTACATATAGGACTTGAAGGAGCTAGTCTAGTGGCTTGGACACATTTAAATAAATACCAGATTGTGAAGGTTAGAATTTCTAACTTTATTTTATAATGCCTATTACAAGCTGTAAGTTTCAAATTTGTTATAATAATATTAAATGTCCTTAACTTATGCAAAATCTAAAACAAAGTATATATTTTATGTATTTCATGTGTTTCTTTCCCCTCCCCCCTTAAAAACCACAGACAAAGAGCTGAAGATAACATTCTGAAGAGACTAGAATGTAGTGGGAGACACACTTGGGTAGAGGAATGTTGAAAAGTAGTAATCTTAAGGAGAAATTTAATTTTATTACTTTTTAAAATTGTTTATTTATTTATTTTTTATTTTTGAGAAAGACAGAGCACAACCAGGGTAGGGACAAAGAGCGCGGGAGATATAGAATCCAAAGCAGGCGTCAGGCTCTGAGCTGTCAGCACAGAGCCCGACACAGGGCTGGAACTCACAAGTCACGGATCATGACCTGAGCAAAAATCAGATGCTTAACCGACTGAACCACCCAAGATCCCAAATGTTTATTTATTTTTGAGAGAGATAGAGTGTGCACAGCTCCTGTGAGTGTGAATGGGGGAGTGACAGAGAGTGGAGGAAACCCAGGCTCCAAAGCAGGGTGAGCACTGAGTGGGGGCTAGAACTCATGAACTGTGAGATCATGACCTGAACTTAACTGACTGAGTCCCAGGAGAAACTTAATTTTAGACAAATACAAAAAAGGTTAATGAAAGTGAGAATAAAATGATTTAGTTAAAACAACAAAGTATTATGATCTTGGCATATATAATATATTTTCTCATACACAAAAAATATCTTAGGAATTTTCATGGGATATATGTTATATGCTATTTATATCAGCATTTGAAAATTAGTTTGATTTCCACCAAAACTGAAGCACCAAGAAGTTTTATTGAAAGACTAATGGAAAGAATCACTTTCAGTTCTGTATTTTGTATATGGCTTTATTTGAAAATACAAATGATAACAAAAATTCTATAAGATTGTAAGCTTACTCAATGGGAAAATAAAATGAAAGCTCAAAGCTCATAAGAAAAAAGAAAGTTTTCACTAAATAGATTTTAGGGTATTTGATTTTAGAACTAGAGCTTATGATACTGAGGTGTGTGTGTGTGTGTGTGTGTAAGTATGAGATATTCTTACACTCAGGGCCATTTCATTAAATAAATAATCTTCCTATAAAAATGTTGCAGTGATGCCACACTTACCTTCTTAGGTGCGTTCAACAAATGAGAAACTTGTATGTTCCATATGAGACCTTTAAATGCTTCAAAACATTTTATAAACCTTAGTAGGACTGGCAACCAGGGAAAACAAAAGATATTTTGATATTAGGAGGGCTGTCAAGAGAGTGATTCACATGTTTACTGTTTCATCTTAAAAGGAAAAGGACTGGCTGCTTCAGAACTGATAAATAGCAGTCCCTTAAATAGCAGATCATAAAAATCAGGTCATTTTTTTTTTTAATCATTCTCTCAAGAGCCATGCCTGAGTGCGATAGTCCAACTGCAAGACCATGTTTTTTTGTTTTGTTTTTTATTTTTTTAATGTTTTATTCATTTTTGAGAGAGAGAGAGAGACAACATGAGCAGGGGAGGGTCAGAGAAAGAGAAAGACACAGAATCCGAAGACAGGCTCCAGGCTCTTAGCTAGCTGTCAGCACAGAGCCTGATGCGGAGCTCAAACCCATGAATAGTGAGATCATGACCTGAGCTGAAGTTGGACGTTTAACCAATTGAGCCATCCACGCGCCCCTGCAAGACCATGTTTTGAAAGAGAAGGCAATAAAGGCTGCATGCAATTCCTGCTTATGGGAGTTATAACATTTTTGGAATATTATCTATTACTTTAATTTGAAATCTGTATGCCTTAAAATGTATTTATCCTTTTAATAAATGCCATTTATTAAAGATTATTATTTATTTATTAAATTAATAAATACATTATTTTTATATAATCATATAATATAATTTAATTATTATATTATTTTATATTAAATTATATTATTTATTTATTAAAGATGATTATTAAGTGCCTAATCATCTACTCTTTATTAAGTGACCTACTCAAATATCTACATCTCTTACTGATTTAATTTGATATGGAACTCTGTGATATGAGCTAACGAATAATTTTCCTGTCACCCAAAATGAGTTTGAGTTCTATATTAGTTTGCTAGTGCTGTCATAACCAAGTACCAGAAAGTGTGTGGCTTAAACAACAGAAGTTTGTCTTATTACAGTGATGAAAGCCAGAAGTCTGAGATCAAGATATCAGTAAGCTTGATTTCTGCTAAAGCCCCTCTCTTTGACTTGTAGAAGGCTGACTTCTCCTTGTAACTTCACATAGTCTTCTCTCTGTGTGTATCTAAACTCTAAACTTCTCCTATTAGGAAAATAGTCATATTGGATTAGGGCTTACACATTGGCTGCATTTTACCTTAATTACCTCTTTAAAGATTCTGTCTACAAATACAGTCACATTCTGAGGTACTAGGGGTTAAGACTTCAACATATAGATTTTGAAGAGACACAATTCAGTCCACAAAAAGTCTCGGTATTAATGAGCCTCTGATTCTACTTGAGTTCTGTATTTAAAATTGGATGAGATTATCAGATTGCTGTCATCATCAGTGATGAAGTAAATGATTTTATCACTGGATATTGTTTGAGTCAAGGTTATCCAGAGAAACAGAATCAATAGGATGTGTATCTATGTGTAGATAGATAAATATAGTATAGATATAGACAGATAGATATAAATATTTATTTTAAAGAATTGACCCATGTGATTATGGACACTGGCCATCCCAAAGTGTGCATGGTGGGCCAACAGATTAGAGATCCAGGTAGAGCCAATGCTGCAATTCAAATCCAAAGGCCTTCTGTTGCAGAATTCCTTCTTTCCCAGTGGAGGTCAATATTTTTGTTTTATTGAGATCTTTACCTGTTTGGATGAGGCTCATTCATATCATGTAGGGAAACCTGCTTTACTCAAAGTTCACCAGTTTAGATGTTAATCTTATCCAAAAACACCCTCACTGAAGCATCCAGAATAAAATTTGATAAAAATATCTGTCAGAGTTATTGAACATAAAATTAATCACCACAAATATATACTCAAAATAGGAACTAATATTTATTAACCCACACAAAACAGCAAGCACTATGCTAAGCAAGTAAGATAGTTCATCCCCTTTTTTTTTTTCTTCCCAACAGCAATTCCGGATGCTTGCAATCACAGTATAGACAGACCAACCTTCCTGTGATATCAATTTCCTACAAAGATTTGTCTGAATAAACATAGCTTTTATATTAAAATAAAGTGGATATATAGTAGTGTGCATTGCTGTATACATAAGTGTTTTCGTAATCTTACAAGCCATGAGACTCATGGTTCAGTCTTATAGTAATGTTTCAAATATCACAGCTTTTAATAAAACATTAGAAGATTAATACATTACTACTCTTAATACTATTGCTTCTTTCCTATGTTTTTGCACCTTAAAACTCCAAGAAGCTGCAAACTCAGTGACTCTTCGTTTATGCCACTATGTCCCCATAATCTATATCTCTATTGACTCTTTCATGCCATTCAAAGTTATGCATATATGCTTTCTACAATATTTTTCCACTTCATTGTGCAGCCCCCTAAATGAAGGTGTGGCATAGCACTCTTTGTTCTGATTGTTTTCAAGTAAATTGCTCTGATATTTTATTTCATATAGAACAAGGAAGGTGATAATCCAAAAGTAGAATGTGGTGAAGATAGAAGCTGAGAACTCCCATAAATTAATATTTTAGTTTTCAATATTGATATAAAAATGTAAAACTTCAAATAATTTATGGATTTTGAAATCAATTTTAACTCTTCTTTTAGAGGTCCATTTATTCTCTCTTGCCGTTAGGACTATAGTGGAAACTTGGGAACTTTAGACTATTTATTCTTTACACATATCAATAGAGAAAGCCATATATATTCTAATTTCACAAAGGATAACACTGAAATTTTAAGTAGTTTTAAAATTTATCCAACTGTATGTCATTGATAGTGTAGCCAAAAGTTGAATGCAAATCAATCAGACTTCTTAATCATGTTTTTGTTTTGTTTTGTCAAACTTACATTCTATACTGGAAGAGAAAATAGGGCCTTAAAGAGGAGAAAATAAACCTATGTCCAATCTTAATTCTTTTCTTATTTCAAATACAAATTATTTGTTTCTGTTTTGGAGTGTGTGTGTGTGTGTGTGTG
>NW_027529594.1:359933-369475 GCF_008692635.1 Crocuta crocuta | reverse complement strand
TGTGGGGGGGGGGTGGTGTGTAACAAGAGAAGTGGAAAGAAATAATAAAATGAATACAAAATTTCACTATGAAAACATCTTAGTAGTTTTACTGAAATAAAGGTATTTATTAGGAATGCCAAGGGGAAGAACCAAACTATTTTCTAAAATGAGAGCCAATGAAATTCTAATCAGAGCAGAGAACTGAGGGAACACCTCAATGCTTCTTTTCTCATAAATGGGAATATTTGAAATTTTTGTTACAAACTAGAATTGTTACTCATTTTTTTCTTGCCTTGAGCAGTATTTTATGAATTCAAGCCATACAATTAATTCAGTAACTTTGTGATAATCCTTTTAATGAACTGAAACTATTTAATGTTTTGTATTCTGCCACTAGTCATTAGGTGAATATTTTAAATCACAGAAGACAAGACATAAGTAAGGTTCAGAAGATGAGAGATATCTAAGGTAAGGAAGGAAAAAGATTCATCTAATCTTATAATTTATGTATTAAGCTTTTAGTTTCCTTGGTCAGAAATATGTTTTTGTTAGCACATGAATATTAATGAAGATTGGGAAATCAATAATAATGATTTTAAAAATCCATCTGTTGCAGAAATCATGTATGAGACTAAATACAAATAAAGGCTGAAAGTTTTCAGGAAAGTGATTCTGTCAAGACTTTGGTACAATCCTTATAAATATCTCAAAGTTGTTAATTTAACTAAATAGTAAATTGTATGGCATCTTACATTTGCCAATATTGAGTGATAGCTTTTAGCTTCCAATTAAAATATATTTTTTATGATATAAGAAAATACTAGCGAAACTACCTATCCATAATTTAAAGAATTGGCAAAGCAGCAATGTGATTTGGGAAGTTTACATGTTTCTCCATCCGTTCATAAATTCATGAAGCTTCTTAAGTCATAGCATATTCTAAAAACTTACTTGCTGAGTGATTATAGGGAGATGTGTCTACAGAAGTATCATAGAGCAAAACAGCCATCAGGAATTATTCAGGATTAAATCATTCTGTATTGACATATTTTATGAAGAATACAAATATACTTGTGTAGTGTTTTAGAGCAATGGTTATCAACTATTTGGCCTATATTAGTTCAGTTGCCAATATCATTAGAATCCTCAGCCTTACTTAAGCTTTCAACTCTTTAGTGCTTCTATGTTACCACAAGATTTTGATTACGGATAACTCCCTGCTGCTTCAATGCCTCCTCCAGCAGAATCTGGTCTCATTCCCAAGCTGACATACTACTTTGAGCACCCTCTTAAGAGAGCTTGCCATCTCTAGGTCTACTTAATCACTTTGAACTACATCTTCTCCATTTAAAACATCTATATTTTAGTTGGTTTTCTACTTCCCCTAAGAGTTTTCTTGGAGGTGCATCATTCTTACTACCCAGGTTCCCTTCAACTATTATCAGAAGTCTCTCTTTTATTATCCAACATTTTATGTGCTTTTATCCCTAGCCTCATCTTCTACCCAACTCTCTTCCCTCACCCCCAAATCCTTGTATAGTGCTCTTTGGACCAATGATTTCTCATCCCCAAGGTTTCCTATTTCTTAAACTATTTCTGTTAGTATTCTTTTTGCCCATATACTTTAGTTTAAATATTGCTGTACCCTCAAGATAGTACTCCCCTGAAATTGCTCCTCCCCTGCAGCTATCTCAAGGTATACTTGGGTTTTTTTGTTTGTTTTCACTTACAGCACAATTACTCCAAACCATAATTTTTGTTTTTCATTATAATTTTTAAGTAATGTTTACTCCATACCTCAAATGTCCCATCTCCTTTAAAAAGGGTGTGTTCAGAATTTTCTTATTACCCTCTCCTTGGTACTAACATTTACACAGGTGTCTTCCTGATGACTCCCTCTTTGTGTTAGAGTTCTCTAGAGAAACAGAACCAATAGAAATTTATTATAAGAAATTGAGTCATGTGTTTATAGAGGCTCAGAAGTCTCAGGATCTACAAAAGAAGGCTGGAGACCCCCAATCTCATGGTGTAGTTCTAGTTTGAGTCCAAAGACAGGGAAATATCAGTGTTCCATCTCAAGTACAGTAAAACATTGGTTTTGCAAGCATAATTCCTTCTGAAAACATGCTTGTACTCCAAAGCACTTGTATATCAAAGTGAATTTCCCCATAAAAATAATGGAAACTCACATGATTTGTTCTACAACCCAAAAATATTTATATAAAAATGATTACAAAGTACTGCAATATAATACAAAATAATAAAATAAAATATATTTTAAAAAATAAATAAATTAATCTGCATGTACCTTTGAAAAACTTCATGGCTGGTGTGAGGGAGAGGGGAGAAGAGGGTTATTGTGTAGGATGACTTTCACTATCTCTAATGGAATCATTGTTGTTTTTTGGCTCAATGGAATCTATTTCTTTTTGTGCAACTTTAACAAGGAACCTATATTCAATAACACTTGCTTTTGCCACCTTTTGAGGATTTCATGGAAATGTGACATTGCACTGATGATCAAATCACACATAATCCCACAGCGAGAGAGAGAGAGAACCATTGGCTCAGTTATAATCATGTGACATTTGGAATTACATACTAGTATTGCAAGATACTGCTCATTTACCAAGTCAAGATTTATTAGAAATGTTTGCTCATCTTGCAGTCACAGAGCAAGTTACTCCCAGTCCAAGGTTTTATTGTACTTAAGGTCAGAGGAGTTCCCTTTTAGCCTTTTTGTTCTATTCAGGTCTTCAGTTGAATACATGTATCCCATCCATAAAAGAGAAGACAATCACTTTTACTCAGTCTACCAATTCACATGTTAATCTTATTCAGAAACATTCTCACTGACACTCAGAATGATACCTGACCAAATGTCTACTTCTCCTAGCCAAACATTTGGCCCTGGTTCACTTTTTTCTAACATTTTATTCTCATAATTCTAGGTGATCATTTACCCATGACATCTATGCATTTCTAACATCTTAGCTTCTTATGTACTTCATCTCTTTAATTATAATTTTCTTTCCTTCCACCCACTTTAACACTCCATGGTCATGTTCATACCTAGATCCTGACAATTAGATTTCTGTATTTAGATCTTAAGCATGAAGCAACACTTCTCAGAATTTGTTATGCATAATAATTACCTAGAGAGCTGGTTAAAATGTAGCCCTATTTAGTAGTCTGAAAGGGCGTCTTGGAGTCNATAAGCTCTAGGCTCTGAGCTGGCAGTCAGCACAGAGTCCGACGCGGGGCTCGAAACCACGAACCGCGAGATCATGACCTAAGCGAAAGTCGGACACTTAACCGACTAAGCCACCAAGGCACCCCTTGGAGTCTGTATTTCTAACAAGATCCCAGGTGGCATCAATGCTGCTATCATGGACCATAGTTTGAGTAGCAAGGTGTTGTATGTACTAGTAGTTGACTTGATGAAAGAACCACATCTACCAGTGCTTATAAAGAAGTTTTTTTTTTTTCTTTGTCACATAACAGTTTAAAGATAGATAGTTTAGTTTGTAGGAATAGCTCTGCCCATTAGGTCATTCAGGGACCCAGATTTCCCCATGATGCCGTTAACCATTCTCTACAGGGGTGTCCTCATCCTCAAGATGGGAGTTGGATATTACATGTTTGCACTGCAGACTATGGAAATTTAATTTTTGAGGTGGGCAGAATACAGAGTCCAGGAAAATAGTTTTATCTTATAAAGATGATCTAGATGTAGCACCCATGAATTCTATAACCACGGGTATCTTTAGAGAGGACACAGAAATGTAATGTGTAATTTGGAATTCATGTGCTTGGATGAAACTAGGGTGAGTCTATTGCTACAAGAAAGAAGGAGATAATGATTTGGGGGATCTCTGGGTAGTTTCTACCACTTCATTGTGATAGTTAGCTTTATGGGTCACCCTGAGTGAGCTAATGATACTCAGAAAGCTAGTAAAACATTATTTTGGGGTATATCTAAGAGGATATTTCTGGAAGAGATTAGCATTCGATTTAGTAGACAAAGTAAAGATGTGCCTTCACCAGTGTGGGTAGGCATCATCCAATCCATTGGGGGCCCTAAAAGAACAAAAGGTAAAGGAAGAACAAATTCTCTTACCCTTCTTGAGCTTGGAAACTTCTCTTCTTCTACCCTCGGATATTGGTCCTAGTTCTTGAACCTTCAGACTCTGGGACTTATATCATTGGTTCCCCTGGTTCCTGGGCCTTCAGACAAGACTGAATTATACCACCAGCTTTCCTGGTTCTCTAGTTTGTAGATAGCAGATTGTGGGACTTCTTAGCCTCCATAACTAGGTGAGCCAGTTGTTATAATAAATCTTCTCTTATCTCTGTCTATGTATGTCTATATCTGTATCTATTTCCTGTTTATTTTATTTATCTGGAGAAGCCTAATAAAGTTAGTAATAATAGCACTACTTTTAACATCTTGAGTTCAATCAGTCCATTCTGTCTAGCACCTTCCATTTTTCTAGCTAACTTACCATGTTTCCAATAATTCTCAGACATTCCATCCATGCCCTCCACCCTGTCTTTCATTATCAATCACCAGCCCCCTCTAAGAGTTCCTAAATTTCCTTCTTTGTCTATCATGTGTTTAAAGATTAGCATTATAATTGTGTTCCGTAAATGCTTTTAGTGACTTTTTCTTTTCTCCTGCTTTCATTGATCTAAAAAAAAAAAAAAAAATTGGAAGCCATCTCATTTAGGGCACAATTGAAATGTTATATCAAGAGGTCTTACTTCATGACCCAGTCTGAAATAACCCTCTCAGACATTCATGGCTGATTTCCTAATTGTGCTTTTAATTTCTTCATAACATTTATCACTATCATGCATTGTGTTATATATTTGTACATGTTTCTGTTATGTCTTTTTCATTAGAATTGCATGTGGGCAGAAATTTTATTCTGTTCACTGGTATTTCTCCACTGTGAAAAATTACCTAGCCTGGAATAATGTTTAATAAGTATTTTTTGGTGAATGAATTAATAACATTGGGTAGGAGTGGAAAAAGGTGGTTTTATTCAGTCAATTCAATTGTATGTTGATATGTAATATATGCATATATTTATATATGTGTGTGTGTATATGTCAGTGTGTGTCCATTAATACCCTCAATCAAAGAAAAAATAGGAGTAAAAAGAACCTTGAAAATTACCTTTTCTAAACTGTTAATGGTACGGTTAAAAAAACAAAACAAAAAGTTGGATGGGTTTCTCTATGATATCTTTAAATAATACTTCAACTCTTAATAAAAGGAATACTGTTATTAGGCCCTATTTCCTTTTATGATAGAAAAAATATAACAGAGAAATGAATATTCTCTTGACTGGAATTCTTAAACCAAAAGACAATTAATACTAACCAAAATAAGAAATCAAATTATTAAACATAGGCCTCAGTTGGTTAAGCATCTGACTGTTGATTTCAACTCAAGTCATGTTTTCATGGTTCATTAAATTAAGCCCCTCATGGGGTTCAGTGCTGACAGCAGGGAGCCTGCTTGGGATTCTCTCTCTCTCTCTCTCTCTCTCTGCCTCTTCCCTGCTAGTGCATACTCTCTCTCTCTCAAAAATAAATAAACTTAAGAAAAATTATTAAAACATAAATTATATGGTTACCATGAAAAACAATATCTAAAATAACTCCCAGGAAGTAGGAGTCAGAAAGCAATGGACTGATCAATCACATGTGCCCCAAGGACTAGGGAGGCTTCAGGTTCTGCCACAGTTACTACAGTTACCATCAACCGCCTAGTTCATTTATCTTAGGAGAGCAAAGATTCTGTGAATAAGTAAGACTACTGCTAAATGGTAGATGAGGAGAACAGGCATTTGGAGAACCGTGACTAGTTTCCACCACAGACCTATTAGCTCTGATGCTTCACACTCAAATACCCTAAAAGACTTCAATTCAATAAGAAAACCTTACTTAGTAATAAGTATTGACATTTTAAGTGGCTGTATGCCAAGATATATCTATGTTCTCTTATCTGTAACCAAAAAAGTCAAACTCTTAGCATAATCTACCAATTTATAAGAAGTTAAACCCAAAATAGATTTCAACTTCATTTCCCACCAATGCAGTCAATACATCATTTGCTGTTCCTTATGACGTGGCTCATACTTTTGAGCCTATGTGCCTCTGCCAAGATTGTTCCCTCAACTTTGGCTTTCTTTTTTCACTCCACTTCTTACTTACTGTTTCTCAAATGTCATCTTTTTACACAGACTCCCCAAGTAAAATGATTTACTTTGTTGTGCTCACTAACCACTTCTAAATGGATATCTGTTCTTGGTATTTTTCATACCATTTGGTAATTATTTGATTACCATATATAATTTTTTTATCTAGAGCATGAATTTTTGAGGTAGAAATACTATCTTACACATTTTTTGTAGCAGAGCCCATTATCAAATTCCTTCAATGTGAGAAATTTCTTTTCATTTTACAATGAGAAATTAAAGAATTAAGTGAAACTCTATTGATTTAAGGCCTAATACCTGTTTGAAAGAAACTAAGTTATAGTGAAAAATTCTCACTCTGTCACCAGGATATCTAATTTATCCTCATTACAAGATCAGAAGGCTTCTAGGAACAGAAAGGCATCAAGGACCAGACAGAGTGGGAAGAAGGCATTGGAGGTTGTACCATACTACACAGCCTTGGGACTATTTTCAGAAATTCAGTTATTCCTACCAAAAGGATTATTATTCCAGGAAGATTTTGTAATCAAGGAATTACCCTATAATAGCCATCCCATCTTATATTTAAAATAAAATTTAATAAATTTATTAATTTACATTTTAAAAGTTTGGAAAGCACAGAAGAGAAAAAAAAGAAAAAAAAAAGTGCCACAGTCCTTGATTTTTTAACTTTTAGTATTTCTGACTTCATATTCAATTAAGAATTCCCACATTCAATATTGTGAATTAACTTTTTATTTAATTTTGCCAATTTGTTAAGCAGAATGGTATTGCATTACTTTTAATTGATAGTTATAGAATTTGGATTTCCAATATATATTTTTTTAAATTAGATTATTCTGCATACATCGTTCCAAATTATCCCAGTTTTTCAAAATTTTGAAAACATTTGCTACAAAATGTTCTGGTAATATAACTTTAATTATATATCATCTTAGAGTATACAAAACAAAAAGACAATCACTTAGATTCTAGGAATTAATCCAAAGTTGAGCTGCACAGAGAATAAAAGTGAATCCTAAGAAATATGTATTACAGTGTGTTTGTAAAGCAAAATAAATTAGAAACTTCACAAGGCAATTATCCATTTCAATAAAGACAAAATCTTTAACAGATGCCCGGTGTGTTATCTCCTACCTTTCTCCACTATTCCAAAGGCTCAGCCAGGACCTCCCACACTGTGTGTTGATTATAGTGACTCCCAAATCCCACTGACAGTCAGAGGACACTTTATGATTAAAATTTTTTTTTCAAATAATAAGATTGAAGATTTCTCATGATGCCATAAAGGTGAGTGTAAAGCAAGAATATTCTGTAACCTAAGCCATAGTTTCCAGTGGAGTCCCCTATATTTCCACTATAAAACAAGGAGTCAGATTTCTATAACTTGTTCAGAAAGGAAGCACTGTACCCTGATCCCTAATATAATGAATTCTAACTCATTAGAGGGGATCTTTGCAGACCTCCCAGAGAAATAAGAACAAATATCATGCCTTAAGATTGAATTCTGGAGAGTTCCTAAGCAAGAAAGTAACTTGAGAGTCCCAGTTCCAGAACCAAGCTGGTATTGCTATGTTCCAGTAAAACAGCAAAGCTTTGCAAGCCATAAAATTTATGCTTTTCCGTGTGTTGATTTCAGGGCCAGTACTGAAGGTGAGATGAATCTCATTTTAATCTTATGATTTTCTAGTTAATGTGGGCTATGTGAAAAGTAACATTTAATTTCTCACATAAAAATAAATACACAAATAATTGATTACACTGCTAGTGCAGTGGTAATTCTTATATTCCTTGATGATAATAATTTTTATGTACCATAAGTTTTCTTTTCCCAAGGGAAGAGAATCCATGACCAGAAATTATATGCCCATTGATTAAAAGATCAAATGTGTCTATGTGAAAGTGTCTATTAAACGTTAAGAATAAAAATCAACAGAATGACTAACTGGAATATATAGCTCACTTAACCCCTTCTTGAAAATCTGGATCATCTGAATTCAGAGTATTGCTTTTGATGCTGATGTTATATGCAGTACTCAAGTCATTTGATAATTTAACCATTTTCCTCAAGCTGATTATTCTGTGGAAATTATGTATGAAAGTTGTAAAGATCTATTATTCACTTGGGAGAAGAGGAGATCTATATTTCTTGAATGGAGAACAGCCTAGGGACTGAGACATATTTGAAGAAATTTCAGGGCAATATACTATAAAAAATGTGATCTTCCTAGCATAAAATAGTGTTGAAAGGGGGCTAGGCATGAGGCATGGCAGGTGCGGGAAAGAGAGAGGGAATATGAGAGTCTTTTCCATCTTGCTCTGCCTGTCACCCTGTGGCAAGTTAAGTATCAGGCCAAGCAAAGGGATGTAATTGAAAAGCACCGGGCCAGCAAATGTGAATGTTCTGCACATTAAATGCTGAGAGACCATGCAAAATGGATTGAGGAGAGCATCAACAGACAGTGTCATGGAAAGATTTGGCAGTTTCTCACTCTCCTTATAGCACGTCCTTGTTGTGTTCATTTTTCATGGCCAGATACATTATTTCCTCAATAATGCTATCTATTGTAAACTTTGTGTAATTTTATTATGCAGAAACTGTAAAACTTAATTTATGTTCATTATTCATCAGTTGGAAATTTTCTCTGTAGATGAAGATTTTCTCTTTTTTTTTTTAATGTTTTATTTATTTTTGAGAGAGAGATAGAGACAGCATGAGCAGGGGAGGGTCAGAAAGAGAGAGGGAGACACAGAATCTGAAGACAGGCTCCAGGCTCTGAGCTAGCTGTCAGCACAGAACCTGATGTGGGGCTTGAACCCACGAAACGTGAGATCATGACCTGAGCTGAAGTCAGACGCTTAACCAACTGAGCCACCCACGGTCCCCAAATATTTTCTCTTTAGATGATGGTAGTTTCCCTCTGAAAAACCTGAATTTCTTTACAAATATATATTTTTTCTAATACAATCCCTATGACATACAATATATGTGTGCAATATTTTCTTCAAAATATTGTTTCTGTTGAAACAATGTATTTTTGTTTACTTTTCAAAGGCAGAACAGTTACAAAACGTGTGACTTTCCCACAAGGAAGCCATGAATCTTAGGATTCAAAGCAGACATTAAAATAAAATTATATAAAATTAAACATAATGAAATAAACTCTGCATAACTGTAACATTCATGTTTCCTCAAAATTGCTGTGCATGTAAGAGATGTATCCATCTGCTAAAGATGCTTCATTTTGCCTATGTTTGGCAAGAAGGCTTTTGCAAATCATAGTTACAAAATTAAATATATATATATATATTTACAGTATAGTGGAAACC
>NW_027529594.1:331787-359825 GCF_008692635.1 Crocuta crocuta | reverse complement strand
GAGGTGAATCTACTTTTTTCTAAGTTTTCCTACTTTTCTCTCCTTTAAGATCTCCTTTATAAATAATTACCTCATTTGCTTGCTATGTATTTTGTTGTGTTTCAGTATGTCACAGACTTCTCATTTTTTATTTCATTGGCAATGATTATTAAGCAATGAAAGCCTAATTCTTGAAAATATGCAAATATAATGAAGTCAATTTAATATTCATGAATGTTATATACATGTATGAATGCATATGTGTGTTTGTATATATGTACATAAATGTGCATATATGTATTATATATAATTATATAAATCCATTTATATATTTTAATTTCTATATACATTTATTTATATTTATTGAATTTATATATTTTCATTTTGTATGTTATATTTTACTTTATACAATATATGTTCTCCTTCTGTTGATCCAAACATTTTGGAGTGCTTTCAAAATAGAATAATGAGAAAGGAACTATTTTCATTATTTTTTAGTTAATGTAAAAATTTTTTAAGACCAACTTTGTTTCCCAAGATGAGCTTCAAGTGGCTTTTCATTGTTAAAGGAAATAAAAATTACTCTTAAAAATTTTATTTATTTATTTTGGGAGAGAGAGAACACATGCAGGGGAGGGACAGGCAGGGAGACAGAGGGAGAGAGGGAGGGAGGGTGGAAGAGACAGAGAGAGAGAGAAGAGAATCCCAAGGAAGGGAATAAAATTCATGAACCGTGAAATCATGACCTGAGCTGAAATCAAGAATCAGATGCTTAACCAACTAAGCTGCCCAGGCACCCCAGAAATAAAAATTACTTTTAACTTATGCAGCAATGTCTTTAATAATAGTCCAAGAAATGTGCTCTAGGTGGGGCAAATAGTCTAAAACAATTTAGGATGCCAGGGTTTGGTCTTGTTTCTGCAATATCTTACTTTGTGACTTTGTGTGACACATATTACCCCTCTGCCCCCAGTTTCGTCATCTGTAAAAACAAAGGAAGATTTAATTAAATTGATGCACTCACTGAGTTTCTACAATTCTAGATGTTTCCTAAAAAAATTAATAAGCCACATATCATGATCACGTATTGTTTATTCCTAAAATCATCATGTCGTTGATTTTCATACTTCTTCCAGAGATTTAAAATTAACTCTCACATTTGTGTCCAAGGCAGTAGATCATTTGCCTATTTTGGTGCCTAAAATTTCCCCAGGGTCATAACTGAATTTTAGTGAATACACTGATATATTATCATAAATTACAGTATGTCCCATCCTTTTTCTGATTAGCTTGGCATCGTAGGTGTCAAAATGCAATCTTAAATTAGTATTTGTCTTTTGCTAAAATATCTCACTTTACGTAGTTAAACTACATATTTTAACAATCATACAGTCCTTGTAATAGTCTATCAAATACTCACCAGAGAGATCATGGCCTCTCTGAGAGGATATATGACCTGTGGAAAATCATTGATCTACCTTATCATGAAAAAGCAGCACTATTAACATAAAACCCTGACACAGGACAATGGGTTTAAAATGTGGGAATGTTTAGACTGCCACCTACTCTCATCATTCTACTACTTGTTAGAAATGCAGTTACAGGAGATTTAGTACAAATGCATCTACCCTCTAAAACCCCTTTATTTTAATAATTTAAATAACTTATATTTTTAAAATCTGAGCAGCTCTACTTCTATAATAATTCTACTCTATAACATTGTTTTTTGTTCTTATTGCTAAATGGAAATATGTACAGCTGACCACTGTTCCTTGTATACTTTTGCATATTGGAACAAACTGTGAACACTGAAACAAACAGTAAAACCACACAAATAGCAAAACTTAGATATGTATTTCCCACTCATGAATGTTAAATATACCAGAACCCAAGAGTTCAGCTTGATAATATATCTCAAGCTTATTTTTTAGATTGCATAAATCAATCATTTTATTTTTAAAAATATTGGTACAATAAAAAATAAGTTAATCTCAATAAACTATTTGTAAAAAAGTAAAATAATGTATACTTAAAAAAATAAGTTAAGCTGTATAGAATATCTTGTACTTATGATAGATCTAAGATTAATCTTTACACCCTGGAATACCAGCTATTGGTGAGACATTTGCTTTTATGACTGGGAAATAAAAGGTGCATTATGTAGAAATGATATTAAGGATTCGCAGTGTTCATTAAACATGAATATTACTTAATGAAAACCTTCTGATTCTATGGGAAACTATCATAAGAACACTTATAGTTTTCTATATTCTTTAGGTATCTATTTTATTTACTTATATGCTGTGTCTTGCAGGACACACAGGTTTTCTAGAATGGCAGTCTCCACAATGACGCATGTTCCCCAGGGAGGGAGCAGGATGACCCCTAACGTACAGGAAGAAAATACAACAACTTCTCTTTTGCTAAAGTTTATTTACAATTTTTACTTTTGGAAATTTTTGTATATCTTATATTCTATGTAAGAACAACACATTTTATTTATTTATAAATAATAAGGCAGAGTAGCCAAAACAAAAACTTTTTACTAATGAGGTGCACAGTCAACCAATTTGGAGACTGCTGTTGTAGCAAATGGGAGATTAATGACATCCCATTTATAAAGGCTAGCAAGTGAGAAAGAGGCTGTCAATGAGAAGTTCATTGATCTGTTTTCCCATGTCTGCAATAAAGCACATTTACCTGAAATGTCATACTCTGGAAAGACTGCCAAGGCTAAACATACATAAATGCCTACCTTGTACTAAGTAGCTGTATTGATTTGAGAGGCTATATCAAAGCAATTGCCTGTGTGTAATTATTGTCTTCCAAAATGTCTAACCTAGCACAATACAAAGTTTAAATACTTGGTGTGTGTGCTTTTTATTAAATATGTTCAATATTGTTGAGCTTTTCTTTCTGTGTTTGATCTATAAACAAATGAATAGAAAATGAGCTTAATAAATCATTGGTGACAGGTTCAAGAGAGTCCTGCTGTTTCCTTGGCTGAATGCTAAATGAATATGGTTTAAAATATAAAAGAAGTAGAAGAAGAAGGTGAAGAAAGTAATGAAGGAACATTAAAACCATGAACTGTTTGTAACCTTTGTAGTTCTCTTATAAATGTTAATGAAAAGGCATTGCTGTTTGTCACAGTGAGATGGGTATAATCAATTAAATTGCACCCAGTTTATATTTTTCCTTCAGGTGTTTACTTGTGTAGTGAAGGATTCATTTTCCAAATACACAACTGAGAGAGGGCTCTGTTTTGTAACCCTTCAAAGGGTGATTTATTGTTTTTTTACTTCTCTAAGGTAACATCTCTACTGTCATTCTATTAGATCCGTTAATTCATATGTTTTTCTAATCCATTACTAAAATGTAACTTTTCCACTTTCAAAGTAGTGTACCTGTCAAAGCCATAGTTGTAAAGAATCACTTCCAAGTCTCATTTCTTTGTTATTTCAAAACTGCATTACATTAAAAAAAGAAACAGTTCCTCCAGTGTGTACCCTGAGATTTTTAGTTACCTAACTATTACTTTAAATCACTCATCAATTTCCTTTATGTGCCATTAGTCATTCTTCATTGTTTTCAAATAAAGATTCTGTTTATATATAGTGTTTTGAGTTCTGAATTCTGCCATTTGAAGAAACATATTATTCTGTTACTTTAACCATATAACAAGAAAGGTCAAGTTTTTTCTAACCAGATCTTTAATTTATAGATTTGACACTCAAGATGCATGAATTTTATTAATGATCAAAATATATGGACAAAATAAATAATCCATGACAGTGTGGTATGGTTATGGGAATGTACAGTAAGGGAGTGCTTTCTGAATTCCTGTTTCACTTGGGCTTTGAGGTAGTAAATTTTCAGTAAATGGGACACAGTGGAGGATGGGGAAAGATGGTAATTTAGACTGAGGGAAGAGGATAGAGTGAAAGGTGAGTATAATGGCTGACATTTAGGAAACATCATTTAATCTTGTAATCTAGAATATATGTAAAGAGGGAAGTTTAGAACCATTTCTGACTTTAATATTTGACCCATTAGCATTAGTACTTGACCATTAGTAAGAAAGGCAAGTACAAAGTTAAGTAGAAAGAAATAAAGTCAAACATAGCCATTTTATGATAAATGAATATTGTTGAAAAGTTTGAACTTCTTTATAGATAACAATGTGGTTGAATAAACTATGTATACAAGTATATTTGAATATTTGGATAAACTATATATACAAATATAGATATTCATTTTAATTTACCTGTGGTTGTATCACTGTAAACTTTTGCTAGTAACAAGTGAGAGGAGATTGTGCCTATATAACTTTAAACATGAAGAACATACTCTTCAGATCTATCCAGTGGAATGTCTGCCTCTTTTGGTATTGAGTCTACTTGAAGGCAGCAAAAAGAAAAGTTTCCCTTGAAAATTCCTAACAACTAGCCCATACTTAGGCTCCTTTGGGGAAAGAATCCCATGAGCTATGTTGTCTGAAAACCTTAAGCAAAAATTGTAAAGAGTGAAACATCAATATTTTTCGTAGGCAGCAGGTAGAGGCAGATTAACACTTTAAAGCCAGTCCTAAAGAAAATAAAAATATGCCACATATAAAATTCAATAAGTATGAAATCATAAAGAACACTAAATATGTGAAAGAACCATCCATGACTAAGAGTAACAATATCAAAGTCTTTCAGAATCAATCCCACCAAAACTGTAGGTATAGGACAAATCAGATGCAGAATATAAAATAAGTAAATTTAATATGATTTAAATAATAAAATATAATTTAAAAACCAGAGAATGCCAACATATTAAAATAGATTTCAACAGGAATTAAAAAGTACTTCTAAAATTTTAAAATATATATTTCACATTTAATAGGTAGATTAAGCAATGGTTGAACATAGGCAAAAAGAAAGGTATTGAATTTTGATATGTCTTTTTATGAAAAATTATCCAAAATAGACTAAGAAATACAAATTAGGAAAGAAGAAAAGGGATGGAAACAACAATATTCTATAAAGATTTGTTTAGAATTCTGTGACATTGAGGAGCACCTGGGTGGCTCAATCGGTTAAGTGTCCAACTTTGGCTTAAGCCATGATCCTGTGGTTCCTGGGTTCAAGACCCGGAATTGGGCTCTGTGCCAATAGCTCAGAGCCTGGAGCCTGCTTCAGATTCTGTGTCTCCTTCTCTCTGACCTTCTCCTGCCTGCACGCTGTCTCTCACTGTCTCTAAAATAAATAAATAAACATTAAACAATTAAAATTTAATAGATATTTCTATGGCTTTGAAGAAAGTATGTGATTAGGTAATTATATATTTATAATTTAAATAAGGTTGTCAGACTATCTAGATAAAATATCCATACACAGGTCAAATGCTTTTCAATAAGGCATTTTCAATGTGTAGGGGTGCCTAGGTGGCTCAGTTGGTTAGCGTGCAACTTCCGCTGAGGTCATGATCTCATTGTTCGTGGGTTCGAGCCCCACATAGGACTCTGTGCTGACAGCTAGCTCAGAGCCTGGAGCTTGTTTCGGATTCTGTGTCTCCCTCTCTTTATGACCCTCTCCTACTCACACTGCCTCTCTTTCTCTCTCTCAGAAATATATAAAACATTTAAAAAAATTTAATAAGGAATATGTAGTTAGAAGATGTAATTAAAAGTGCTACTTACTATAAATATACTTTCAAAAATCTAGGAAAATATTTATTATAAGATATAAAAGATATAAATATTATAAAATCATATTGGCATATAATAAAGAAGACCTAGATAAAGAAAGAAACATATTCAGGGACATAATGTCAAAAGATGAAATGCATAAGATCATGAGATGTAAATCTCATGAATTTCAAATATCTATTTAGCTTAATTAAAAAAATATTTGTCCAACTGGGAAAAAAGTGTACATGAATCAGTAACATAACACTTTTTTATATATTTCTGGATTGCTTTATAGGTTTTAAATTTCTTCCATTAACTTTTTTGTGCTTATCTGATTTGTGACTATCAGTGTGTCTAAATTACTATAGCTTTATAAGTCTTGGTATTTGGTGGGCCTAAGTATGCTCACTTGGTTCTTCTTTAGTGATGCTTCAAGAATTCTTTTCCCTTTATATGTCCATATATACATTTTTAAATCCACTCATCAGCTTCTTTTGAAAAATCTGCTTGAGTTTTCTTTTTTAAATTAAGTTAAATACATTTTGAAATTCATGACTATTACATATTATGATATTATACATCTCATCTTTTGGCATTGTGTCCATGAGATTCATAACACAATACCTCAAATATACGGGTCTAAATAAAAAAATCTCTTGTCATAATGAGAACCAGGATGATCTCACACTAAATGAAGGAAAACGACCAGAAAATGTCAACACTGAGATAACAGAAATGTTACATTTACCTCATGAAAGTTTTAGATCAGCCATGATAAAATAAAAATGCTACAAAGTGCACTTATAAATGAAAAACAAAAAGTAAAGGAAAAAGGAAGTCATCTCAGCAAAGAAAGAGAAGATGTAAAGAAGAAACAAATGAGAATTTCAGAACTGAAAATATAATAACTAAAATTTTT
Source organism: Crocuta crocuta (assembly GCF_008692635.1). Classification (NCBI taxonomy): domain Eukaryota; kingdom Metazoa; phylum Chordata; class Mammalia; order Carnivora; family Hyaenidae; genus Crocuta; species Crocuta crocuta. Next base: position 353,250 of record NW_027529594.1, on the reverse strand, counting down.
AAAAAATCATTGGATGAGTTGAACAGCAGACTGGAAGGGACAAAGGAAGGTAATTAGTGAATTACAAGATAGAACAATAGAAAACACTCCATCTAAATAACTAAGAAAATAGACTGAAAAAAATAAATGAGCCAAGGCACAGAGAGCCATGGCACTATGACAAAAGATCTAATGTTTGTGTCAGTGGAGTCCTTGAGGAAGGGGGAAGAGGGCAGAATTGAAGTACTCAAATGATAGTTGGGAACTCTCCGTATTTGGCAAAAGGTACAAATACAAAGATTTGATAAGTTTAGAATATAGAAATAAATAGTATAAATTTATTCTATTCAACATTAGATTAATATGCATTTCTAACAAATAAAACAAAGGGATTCCCTGTATTCTTCAACCAGTTTTCTCCAAAGGGAAACATTTTGAAAACGAGTAGTTCAGTGCCAAAACCAGGATAACCACATTGTTATAGTCAAAATACAAAACATATCCAACAATTCAAGGATCCCTCATGTCTCCTTAATAGCAGCATCTAACTCCTTCTCCCCTCCCCTTAATCTGTGGCACCTAATGCTCTCAAACTCTATATTTATTTTTCCCATTTAAAAAATATTATATAAATAAAATCAAATAATGTAAAACTTTTTAGGATTGCTTTTTATCACTCAGCATAGTTCTCTAGATATTCATCTAGGTAGTATGTGAAAAACAACACAGTATTCTTTTAATTATGTTATTTTGTTAAGTATGTAGTGATATCTCGTTGTGCCTTTAATTTATATTTGCCGTGTGGCTAATGACATTTAGTATCATTTAATTTTCTTACTTGCCATCAGTATTATTTCTTCAGTGAAGGGTTTTTTTTTTTTTTCATATTTTTTGGTCCTTTATCTAATTGCATGGCATTTTTTTTACTGTTAAAGTTTGATAGATCTTTACATATTCTAGATACTAGTCTTTTGTTGAATATGTGATCGGCAGATATTTCTTTCTTCATCTTTGTAATTTGTCTTTTCATGCTCTTACAGGGCCTTTCACATAGTAAATTTTAAAAAAATGTTCTTGATGAAATCCAAGAAATGGATACATAAAATGCTCTTTCTTCTTAATAGATTGACCCTTTTCCTGTTTATATTATGCCCTTCCCTGTCTCTAATAATCTTCTTTGCTCTTAAGTCACTATATCTTATTTTAATATAGTCACTCGATATTTTTTATTAATATTTTTATGCTGTCTTTTGCTTACTTTACTTTAAACCTTCATATATCATTATATTTGAAGTGAGTTTCTTATAGAAACCATATAGTGTGGTCATGTTCTTTAATTCATTCTTCTCATCTCTGTCTTTTGGTTGGTGTATTTAGGCCATTTACAAATAATGTGATTATTAACAAGCTAGAATTTAAGTCTTCCACTGTTTTGCTTGTTTCCATTTTTCATTATTTGGAAATATTTTCATTATTGCTTTATTCTTGAAGAATATTTCACTGGATACAGAATTCTGGATTGATGGATTTTTTTGTTTTGTTTTAGTTTTTTGTGTTTTGTTTTCCTTTCAGCACTTGAAAATGTAGTACCACTTTCTTCAGGCCTCCATGTTTTTTTTGTTTTTTTTTTAGAGAAAACTGTTATTTGAATTGTTTTTGTCCTGTATATATAGTGTCCTTTCTCATGGCTTTCAAGATTTTTTCTTTGACTTTAATTTTTAAAACTTTAACCATTTATAAGTCCTGGTGTGGATTCTTTGAATTTATTCCAATTGTTCTATTTATTTCTCACAACTTCATATTCAACTAAATTTACCTCAGATAAAAATCTTAATTTAAAATATCTTAATATTAAGAACATCTGCTTATAAAAATATACTATAAAGAAAATTACAAGATGAAGATCAACCTGTGAGAAGATACTTACAATGCTAATAACTGACAAAATATACTCAGACCATATAAAGTATTTCTACAAATCTATCAAAGAAAACAAAAATTAATCAATATAAAATTGATAAGAAGTATAAATTGGAAATTCACAAAAAAAAACCCAAAACTTAATAAGCAAAGCTTAGACCTATTAATGGTGCTACTTAATAGAAAAGATGTGACTTTACCTCACCAGATTGTCAACATTCACACTTTTTATTATGATTATTAAGTGTTGGTGAGGATTTGAACAAAGAGGAAGATGCATACACTGTAGGAACAGGTATGGTTTGTGAGCAGTATTTTGGAAAACCAAATTGATTTTACTTGATAAATTTAAACGTGCACATATTCTACAACCCTGAATTCAACTCATAGATGTATATACCCTAAAGGAACTTTTGTGCATTGTACCAATACATATATACATGTTCGTAGCAGGATTGTAAATATGATTGAAATAAAACTACCACAAGAGTACATATTATATGATTCTATTTTTAAAAGCAGGTGAAACTAAATGATATGTGGTATAGGAGCACCTACAAATATGGTAAAATTATGAAGAGAAGCCAGATAATAATTTACACAAAATTCAAAATGTAGAGTACAATCATAAGGAAATAAATTGTTATTTTAAATAATTATCTTAATTTCTCATTGTTCTTTAAGTGGTCACAATTATTAAAGATTTAAAATATTTGTAGAAAGTATTAATTGCAACTAATATTCTGAAGATCAAATGCAAACTAATTCTTAAACCTACTTTCCTTGTATTTTTAATATTTTTGGTATTAGTTTTATTTAGATTTCTCAACCAATCATTTTTCTGTAGCCATGTGTGCATTTCTATTAATCAAAAGTTCATCCTCCTTTAGCAATCTGTCATTTCTTTTTTGACTACAACAGATGAAACATCTTTTGACTGAATCACATTAGTGGAATAATCTCTGTGTGAAAATCTAACGTATTTTCTATGGAGCTGTAATTCATTATTTTAAAAACAATTTTGTGACATGTGGAGTAGAGAGGTAGAATAAAAGCCAATTTTGTCTTGGAAGCTTTGATACATATATTAGTATATTCCTGTAACTTTTAAAACTTAGAGTTCATTGCATTTATACCAAATCATATCATAAAATCTAAATTTCGTAAAGGCAAATGCATTAATTATGACTTGGAAGAGTATTATGTAGAGGATATAGAAACCTAAGCATGGAAAAAAGGGTGATTTTTTTTTTGTATTATGTGTATGTACTTTTGTTTATTTGTTTGCTGGTTCGCCTTGTTTGCCAGTTTGCTTTGTTGTTTTCTTGTTCATTTGTGTACAAAATTCTCAGTATATCAATTGCTTGTTTATTTTTAGTTGGTTTATTTCTTGAATTGCTCCAAAATGCTTCTTTTTGTGAGTGATATCAACAGTACGATATGAGAATTAATTTTTTTTTTACTTCTTTTAAATAGGAAATTGCATATTGTCACTCTGATCCTTTTACAGTCCTCGAAACCTCTCTCAATGGTAGCTGGAAATCAGCATAAATGTAAATCCGGATTCCATGATTACCTCTTTAAGGTTATAAGAAATTAGCTCAAGTTCATGTAGCATTAATAAGTAGTAGTGCTTGAAGAGAAGTAGGAGCCTTGTTTAATGTGCTTTTCCCCTTCCAAGAATAGATACAATATGTAGATTTGAGATATGAATTCTCTTTTGCTCTTTTCATTGTGTATTTTTTATTCTCTGTATTGAGATTTCTTAAACCTTGGTAAAAATCCTAGCGGATTCAAACTCACTTAGTTTTTAAATAGAAGTTTCATGTTCAGTCAACTTGTATTCCTGCATTAAGAGTTTAGCTTTCTAATACCTTAAAGTATGCCTACTAATTTCTTACATAGTTCTGCCGTAAATACAAAGTACACACACCATTTAAAGTGAAAGTTTTAAGAATTACTAACCTCCTGCCAGCCTCTCAATAGTTAGATTCTAAATGTCCCTTTTTTTCTTCTCAAATACTAAATTGATTTACCTAACTTTAGGTAGAATTTGTCTTTTCACTTTCTTCCTATCCATCCACATATTTGATTTTTTTTTAATTTTTAATTTTTTTTAAAATTTATTTATGAGAGAGAGAGAGAGAGAGACAGTGTGAGCAGGGGAGGGTCAGAGAGAGAGGGAGATACAGAATCTGATGCAGGCTCCAGGCTCTGAGCTAGCTGTCGGCACAGAGCCCGAAGCAGGGCTCAAACCTATGAACTGTGAGATCATGACCTGAGCCGAAGCCAGACGCTCAACCAACTGAGCCACCCAGGCGCCCCTGACATACTTGATTATTAAGTGTTTTCAAACCATCTAGACATGATTGAGGCTTCTATGAGCCTTCACATCAACTTTGACAGAATAAGAAGGTACTTGTACTTCTGCACGATTCTGGCATCACCCTCGGTCCTGCTCCCTAACCTCCACTCTCACAGCTTCACCAGAACCATCCACCATGGGATCATTAGAACTAACTGGATTTTGTTGATTATGTCATTTACTCAGTCATCTCAAGAAGTCAAGAACTCCCAGGTTAACCTTCCTCTCTCTAGAATCCCATCTTCCCATGGCTCTGTGTACAAAGAGGCATCTTCCACCCCCATCACCCACTCCCTATTTTCCTTCCCTATGTTATTTTTCTTTGTAACATATGTCACCCTCTGACATTCTGTGTTTATCTTCCCACCCCACCCTCTACTGGAATGTGAGCTCCAATAGTGCCGAAATGTCTGTCTGTTTCATTCCCTGCTCTATCACTAAAGCCTAATATAGTTCCAGACATATTGCAAGTGCTACATAAATATTTGTTAGATGAAGGCATAAATGAATGAATGTATGAAATATAGAGAAGAAATACTCTGCTTTTTTGGCACAGATTTAAAATTAGCATATTTTTTTTTTCTTTTAAGCTATTATTTTAAATTGAGAAGACATTTTCATCTTGTTTTCCTTGTTAGGGTCTTTAGTGCTATTATTTGCCCCATTATGAGATTCTTTTCTAGTTGTCAGTTCCTTGTTATTGTGTCATTTACATTTTGGAATTTTCTTTAGACAACTCTGACAACTGTAAAAAGACCTATGGTGGAATCTACCTTGTCTGAAACCATATGAATACCCTCTATTGGGTCACAGGTGAGGGACTGGAAGTGAAATCTGAAGGGAAGTTTGAAGATCTGCATAAAATGAATTACCACCCTCTTATATTCATCCGATAGTTGGACCTGATATTGAATTGTGACATTTTAGAACAAAAAAGAATTTCCTAATTTTAGAGACAAGGAAAGTAGCCTAGAAAGGTTTTTTTCCAGATATCATTTATTTATATTGATATGATTCAAATATAGTAAGATTCCTAGGGTTTTTTTTTTAACTCTCTAAAGAGTACTTTTAAGACTAGCTACCATTTGTTTACCAATTTTTGTTGGCTAACAATTCTCCTAAATATTTGAGATGATTATCCCCTTGTTTAACACCTTGAAGATGCTCTTGCAGTAGATATTGTTACTTCTATTTTATGGATGAGGAAGCCATGGTCCAAAGAGGAGGTAACCAACTCACAGTAAAACTTCAGTAAGGATTCAAAACTGGCTTGTCTGGCCCTGANTATATATATATATATATATATATATATATATATACACACACATGTGTGTGTGTGTGTGTATATATATCTGTGTGTGTGTGTGTGTGTGTATATATATACTATTTAGTAGCTTCAACGTATTTTATGTATTTTTTTAAATTTTTTAAATTTAAATTCAAGTTAGTTAACGCAGTGTAGTCTTGACTTCAGGAGTAGAACCCAGTGATTTGTCTCTTACATATGACACCCAATGCTCATCCCAACAAGTACTCTCCTTTATGCCCATCACCCATATAACCTGCCCCCCACCTACCTCCTCTCCAGCAACCTTCAGTTTTCTGTATTTTTGAGTCTCTTATGGTTTGCTTTCTTCTCTGTTATTATCTTAATTTTCCTTCCCTTCTCCTATGTTCATCTATGTTGTTTCTCAAATTCCACATATGCGTGAAATCATATGATATCTGATCTTTTTCCAACTGACTTATTTCACTTAGCATAATACATTCCAGTTTCTAGCCACATTGTTGCAAATGGGAATATTTCATTCTTTTCATCACCAAGTAGAAATCCAGTGTGTGTGTGTACCACATCTTTTTTATCCATTCATTGGTCAGTGGACATTTGGACTCTTTCCATAATTTGGCTATTTGTTGATAGGCTATAAACATTGGGGAGCATGTGACCCTTCAAATCACATTTCTATATCCTTTGGATAACTTCCTAGTAATGCAATTTATGGGTCATAGGGTAGTCCTATATTTAATTTTTTGAGAAACCTCCATGCTGTTTTCCAGAGTAGCTGCACAAGTTTGTTTTCATACCAATAGTGGAATTTCTCCCTTTATCCGCATCCCTCCAACATTTGTTGTTTCCTGAGTTCTTAATTTTAGACATTCTAACAGGTATGAGGTAGATTCTCATGGTTTTGATTTGTATTTCTCTGATGATGAGTGATATTGAGCATCTTTTCATGTGTCTGTGTTAGCCATCTCGATGTCTTTTTTGGAAAAGTGTCTATTCATGTTTTCTGCCCATTTCTTCACTGTATTAATTGTTTTTGGGGGGGTGAGTTTAGTAAGTGTTTTATAGATTTTGGATACTAACCTTTTATCTGATCTATCTTTTGCAAATATTTTCTCCCATTCTGTCAGTTGCCTTTAGTTTTGTTGATTGTTTCCTTTACTGTGCAGAAGTTTTTAATCTTAATGATAAGATAAGACTCATTTTTATCTTGATGAGTCTCTGGTAGTTCATTTTTGCTTTTATTTCCTTGCCTCCAGAGACATGTCAAGTAAGAAGTGGCTGCAGCATAGGTCAAAGAGGTTGCCTGTGTTCTCCTCTAGGATTTTGATGGTTTCCTATCTCACATTTAAGTCTTTCATGTATTTTGAATTTATTTTTGTGTATGGTGTAAGAAAGTGGTCCAGTTCATTCTTTTCATTTCACTGTCCAGTTTTCCCAGCACCATTTGCTGAAGAGTCTGTCAATTTTCCTTTAGACACTCTTTCCTGCTTTGTTGAAGATTAGCTGGCCATATATTTGTGGGTCCATTTCTGGGTTCTCTATTCCATTCATCTGTATGTTTGTTTTTAGGCCAATACCATATTGTCTTGATGCTTACAGCTTTGCAATACAGTTTAAAGTCTAGAATGGTGATGCCTCCAGTTTTGGTTTTCTTTTTTCAACATTACTTTTGGCTATTCAGGGTCTTTGTGGTTCCATACAAATTTTAGGATTGGTTTTTCTAGCTCTGTGAAGAATGCTGGTCTTATTTTGAGAGGAATTGCATTAAATATGTAGATTGCTTTAGAGAGTATCTACATTATAAAAATATTTGTTCTTCCAATCTATAAGCAAGGGACGTCTTTCCATTTCTATGTATCTTCTTCAGTTTTCTTCATAAGCTTTCTATTGTATTCAGAGTACACATCTTTTACCTGTTGGTTTAGGTTTGTTCCTATGATCTTTTGGGTTTTGGTGTAATTGTAAATGGGATCTATTCCTTGATATCTTTGGATTTTCCATGTAGAGTTCTCTGTTATCTACCAACATTTACTTCTTCCTTGCCAGTTTGGATGTCTTTTATTTCTTTTGTTGTTGTTGTTGAATTGCTAAGGCTAGGACTTCCAGTACTATATTGAACAACAATGGTGAAAATGGGCACCCCTGTCATCTTCCTAATCTTAGGCAGAAAGCTCTCAGTTTTTCCTCAATGAGCATGATATTAGCTGTGGGTCTTTCATATATGGCTTTTATGATGTTAAGCTATGTTCCTTTTGTCCCTCCTTTCTCGAGGGTTTTAATAACAGACATAAATGCTTAAGTAGCTGGTAACAAATCTAGGACTAGGGTCTATTTTCTTGACACACAGTTCTGTCTATGGGCCCTAACTGTGGGCCTATTCATCCCTTAAAGGACCTCATAGATTAAATCCTTCCTCCTTAAAACTCTTCTTCACACCATACACACCTTTGTGTGTTCCAAAGTAAAGTCTTCTTGGGTCACAGAGGGCATTCCATGTAGGAATTCCTTAGTTATGCATATACAGCTCAACTAGATTTGAGTAGGCAATTAACCTTACATGATTACCTGCCAGAGTTTTCTGTTTCTGATGCTGTCCAGGATCTTGACAAGCCCTTGACTTGGACTTTTTTTTTTAATGTTTGTTTATTTATTTTTGAGAGAGAGAGAGAGAGAGAGAGAGAGCACATGCGTGTGCAAGCAGGGGAGGGGCAGAGAGAGAGAGAGGGAGACACAGAATCCAAAGCAGGCTCCAGGCTCTGAGCTGCCAGCACAGAGACCAATGCAGGCTCAAACTTGTGAACCATGAGATCATGACCCAAGCTGAAATCAGATGCTTAACCATTTGAGCCACCCAGGTGCCCCTGACTCTGACTTTTGGTTTGTTGGTTCACTTTTCTTCACAGGGCTAGCCTGAACTTATTCTCAGCTCTGTTTTCAGTGAACAGCTTCACTGAAGAAATTTGTTTTTTCATTTTCCTTACTCGTCACTCCACTTTTGAACTCACTAATATTCTAAAAGCTCTTACCTTTGAGACGCCCTAGTACATGGGGATGCCAAGAAATCTCACATTATATAACTAAAAATATAAATCTTTTTTTTCTTCTAGGCTTAATCTTCTCTAACGTCATACCTGCATCTCATTAAACCATTTCAATGTCACTATGGGATGTCATCAATCAAATGTGACTTGGGAAGAAGAACTAGGGATTCCTCTTCACGTAGTTCATGGGAAGGCCTGCAAGAGTTCAGAATTTCATTTTAGTTTCACCTCTGTTCAGACATCTATTCTATTAAACATGAAAAATAGTGTCTTTCTTGGCTTGTCTGAGGATAAAACCCATGACATGAGTGTTGTTAGTATCACATTATGCCCACCTGAAGTAACCAGCCACCCTCAGGCACCTACTTTATTAACCATTTACAAATTAGCTAATATTATTCTATTGTTACTCATTTAATTTTTTCTTTTTTGCTTTTATTTTATGGGCCGTTGTTTGGGGAATGATGAGAGCAATTGAAGGACAACTTGAGTGGACTACAGGATGCCCAGTATCTGGTTAAACCTTCTTGCTGGCTGTGTTTTTGAGTTACAGAAGTAATTGGTATTTAAATGGTTGACCTGAATGAAGCAGATGGTCTTTTCCAGTATGGGTGGTTATCATCTAGTCAAGACTTAAATAAGTCAAGACTTATTATCAATAAGTCAAGACTTAAATAAGTCAAGAGTCAAGACTTAAGTAAGTCAAGACTTATTATCAATAAGTCAAGACTTAAATAGAACAAAAAGGTGAAAGATTCTTAACTCTGCTCTCCGCCTGACTGTCTGAACCAGAATGTTGATATTCTCCTGTCGTCAGCGCTCCTGGCTCTCAGGCCCTCATACTGAGACTGCAATCTATATCATCAGATCTCTAGCTCTCGGGTATTCAAACTACACTACTGGACTTCCTGGGTTTCCAGCTTGCAGATGACACATCACGGGCATTCTTAACCTCCAAAACTGCACGAACCAATTTGCTATAGTAGATCTCTTTCGAGCTCTGTCTAATCGTCTCTGCCTCCTTCTGTGTCTTTCTAGCTCTTGTATCCTACTGGTTCTGTTTCCTTGGAGGACCCTGGCTAATGCCAGGTGTGTATAGGCGATTGCAGGGACACGCTCATCTCGAATTACTGAACGTGGGTGAAAACGGTATACATATGCATAGCAAGTGACAAGATTCAGATCCACATGCAGATCTGAATTCAAAAAGAGTATTCAAAAAGAGACTGTAAAGTTCTGGAAAGAAATTTATTTTTCCTGCATTAAATAAAAACAATAGTCAGCCTTAGAGATTTGTATATTGTGAGTGCTTTATAAGTAAATGATATGATGGTGAAATGATAGACAAGCTTTGGAGTGCAGGCGCTCGGATGTGCACATGTGTATATATCTGTGTATCATGTATGTGTAATTATGCATGCATTTCATTTACATACCTGTCTATGCAGCTATTTATAGTGCTGGGTCATGATCGTCTTTGAAAGTTGGACTGAAGGACTCTGTATAGGAATTTAATGTAGCAGAGACAATGTGGATCGTTTAATGCAAATGTGATATGTGCTAATTTAACTGAAATAAAGGTTCTTTCTTCCCAAATAGTGATACATATAGATCTTTTGGTGGGGTATTTATTTCGATCTATTCTGTACATAATATAATATTATGTTGTAGGCAGTGCAAAACTATGAGAGTAATCCCTTTGCCAAGCATTTATTATTGGTAACCTGGCAGGTGCTAAAACTAAAAGAAGGTTTTGAATGTAAGATTTATTCAGTGTGAAAATTCTAGGCCATGTAACTGGAATTGATAGCATTAAAAGGAAAAGGAGAATAACCAAGAATATTGCTATTCTAGTAATCAATGGAAATTAGCTTAAATTTGATTCAAGTTCTGACATGGCTTGTAGCCAGTGAGTAATAGGTGAGATAATTAGGAATCTTCATTAATTTTCCTTAAGATTTGGGTATCATTTTGTTGTTTCTTAATGTTAATCTGATGCTTAAGAACAGATTTCAGATGAGAAAGACCTTGCTTGTTTATCACCAAAGGAGCTGAAAAATAAAGATAAATATCCGTTGGTATTCCCATGGTATTTTTATTTTGATTTATTTTCTTCACTATTAGAACTATATGGATAAGCAATTTCACAATAACTCTCAGAAAACAAGTAAACTATGAATACAGCCAGTGGAATCTTCTCTAAGTTAGTATTTCTGGGGAAATAAGAAGTGGATGATTTGGGTGGTTTTATCTAATGGTGAGAGGTTAAGTTAGAGAGTGAGATATAAATTAGAGGCTGAGATATATCTGGACTTGAGTCTTGCCCTCACACTTATTAGTCATGTGGCATTTGAGTTATTTATTTTCTCCTATGCTTATTTTCCTTTCCCAAGAAATAAGGCTAAATATTCCTAGTATTTAGGACCTTTTTAAGTATATGAGGTGTATTTTACTTATAACCCTTGAGAACCAAGTAGATTGTTATTAGAAGTAAGTATTATTACTAAAATAGATTTTGATTTACTTTGCTTGTCTGTCTTATTTATTGCTAATACACAATTGTAAATGATTTATGAATTTTTCTACATTGGATCCCATATATTCCATACATTTCAGTGACAATAAGTGGAAGTGTTAGAGGTTGAATAATGAAGCAAGTTTTATTTGATAATTAACAGATATACCTCAAACCAACAAGTCAGCTTATAGTGATTGAAACCAAAGAAGTAGTGACTACAAAATCACTATATTGAATGAATCCGAAATGTGTTGCTGTCTTCATTTTGAACTTGTGTGTCAGGGACATTTCATGACAAACTTGACTTCTAATTAATAGCCACCTAAATGAAGCTCGATAAATCAGGCCCTTAATTTTGTGCATAACAGGAATTAGGATAAATGCTTTACGTACATTACCTCGTTTAATTCTCAGGAAGAGCCTTGTGAGATAGAAGTAGCAAGATCAGATCTTGACGTATTTATCTTCATGCTTTCTTTGTTTCCAGAGCTTCTACCCCTTCCAGCCTTGTCTCAAGAGAAATTGTCACAGCAGAAGTTCAATTAAAAAGAAACTACTGATGTTTGTTTTATTAAAAAAAATTCTAATTAGGATCTTGAGAAACAAAAGAGTAGGCCATAAAGAGAGATGGTACAGACCATTGAAATAAAATCCCCCAGAGAACATGTTGACCACCCGCCTTTTCCCATTTCCTTCCTCAACTTGTAGAAAAGGAGGGTTGATGAACTATAATAGTGAGGAGAAACAAGAATGGAAACCCCAGAGGCTCATTTTCTCTCCCTTTTAGAATCTTTATAAAAATTAGTCTTAGTAGGTTTGAGTTAGCTTAGGGAAGCACTGGCAGATTTCAGTCACTGATCCCAAAGGCTCTGCTTTTCAAGCAAAGCTGGTTCTTCAACCAGGAGTATTTATTGTTCTCTGGCACCTGTCTCTATAAACATGTAAACCATTAAAATAGCTCTTCCCACCCCCAGGAACTCTTTCTATAGTATGTCCATCAGAGGTAAACCTCACTGAGGTATGTCTCTGTCTGAAAATGAGAACCAGAGTGATGGTCAGTACAAGGCTGCTGTTCTGCTTATAGTTTTTTTTTTTCTAATGCTATTTTACATTATGCTAATGGCTATCAAAGTCTCTGTCTCTGCCCCGTTTGCTCAACAGAAAGGGATAGAAAAGGGGCTTAACATTGGAGAAGATGATATTGGGACAGGGATCTAAAGACCTGGTGGGGTTGCCAAGTGGGAAAAAGTGAACAGTACAAGAGTCCTCCAGGGAGTTCTTGAAAGCCAATCTTGTGCTCAGATGCAAACCTTTGCTCTTTGAGTCTTCCTCATTCTCAGGCTAAGACCTAAATTACCAGTGGATCATATCTGTTTATGTGTTAGGATTTTGTTGTGAACACATCTGAGTTTTTCAGTGTTCCCATACCCTTCCATAACTCTTCCCATTCCGAGACTGAACTCCCCGATGCTCTGAAAAGCAGTGATGGTATATGGGATGGATTGAGAAGATTTAACATAGTTGCTTTACTACTGATGGACACTAAGAAGATCTACCCTTTTTACTGCTGGTTACTTAGGTATCATAATTATTCCTCTTTAAGCCATCAAAGAAATTAAAGATTGGGAAGATTAAAAGAACTTTCCTATAGATCTGCATATAGGATCTATCAGAGCTAAGATTTAGTTAGGTTTATATCTCTGGGAATTGAAAAATAAATCTTAAAAAGAAACTTACATTCTTAAAAATGCATAAATAATAAAACTGAGTGGTTTATAAATTAGTTATAGTGGTGAAGAAATGATAAAACTAAAACCTTTAGAGTAACCCACAATTTTCCCACAAGTTTCAATTACATGGTTGTGGATTACAGTGGATAATGATAGCAAGCTATCTTTTGCAATATGGATTTAATAGATGCCTAATTTATCTAAGAGCTTCCTAGACAATCTCTGATGGACCAATAGACTAATGCAGTATAAATTAGTATAGTACTAATAGACTAAAGCAGTATTAAAATTGGTAAAGTACTATGTATCATTAAAATTAGTTAGCTAAAATTGACAGTGAACATATAATATTACACATATATTTACATATGACATTCCAAGGTAGCATAATTATATCAGAAATTTCTTGGTGTTCGTAAAACTGAGGGAAAAGAAAATCACAAGCCCTTGGATATACATATGGAAAGGTTATGATTATCAATATAACAAAAAACAATTTTGTAACTATTGAACATTTTTTAAAAGATCTGTAAAGCCTATGAATATCATTGACTACTATTGGCCTAAAACAGAAAGCATAGAGAGGATAAAGAGAAATAAACATAATTTTTAAGGAGAAATAACTGAACTTAACAGATATATTCAGAATATTCCCTCCAAAAATAGCAGAATACACATTACTTTCAAGTTCACATGGAACATTCTTCATAATAGAGCACACAGTAGGCAACAAAACAAGTCTCAATAAATTCAGAAACACTGAAGTCATATCATGTATCTTTTTCAACAACAACAGTATGACACTAGAAATCAATCATAAGAAAAAAAATCTGTAGAATACAAATATATGGAGACTAACATGCTACTAAACAATGAATGGGCCAATCAAGAAGCCAAAGAAGAAACTAAAAAATACATGGAGACAAGTGAAAATGAAAACACAATGGTCCAAAATTTGGGGGATGCAGCAAAAGCTGTTTTAAGAAGTAAGATTAGAGCAATACAGGACTACCTCAAGAAACAAACAAAAATCTCAATCTAACCTTATATGTAAAGGATCTAGGAAAAGAAGAGTAGGGGCACCTGTGTGGCTCAGTCAGTTAAGCATTTGACTCTTGACATTGGCTCAGGTTGTGATCTCATGGTTGTGAGATTTAGCCCTGCATAGGTCTCTGTGCTGAACATGGAACCTGCTTGAGATTCTCTCTCTCCCTGTTTCTCCCTCTTCTCCAGTCTCTCTCTCTCTCTCTCTCAAAATAAATAAATAAACATTAAAAAAGAACAACAACAACAACAACAAAAAACCCAAAGCCCAAAGTCAGTAGAAGGAAGGGGAAAAAAAGATCAGAGCTGAAATAAATGAGATAGAGACAAAAAAGACAAAAGAACATATCAATGAAACCAGGAGTTGGTTCTTTGAAAAAAATCAACAAAATGATAAACCTTTAGCCGGAAGGAAGGAAGGAAGGAAGGAAGGAAGGAGGAGAAGGAAGGAAGGAAGGAAGGAAGGAAGGAAGGAAGGAAGGAAGGAAGGAAGGAAGAAAAGAAAGAAAAGAAAAAGAAAAGGAAAGAAAAGAAAGAAAAAGAAAAAAGAGGAAGTATCCTCTGATTGGATATATTTGCTAAGCAGACTGTTCACTATCCTGCTTTGTTGAATCTCTATTTTAAGTAGAGAAAATAGACATGGATGCCAGGAAATACTCAAGCTCAGTTGTCTACAGCCTCTGTTCCTGGTTGAAGCATATGTTCCACATATAACCACTATGACATAGAGTTCTACACACATTTTCTCTGTGCACTAGGCTAATTATCCATCTCTTACCCTTGGAGATTTAGGATTACATTTATAGAACTCCCCCTGTAATTAACAATACTTGAGGTCAATCTAGAAATTGGGTTGCATACAACTAAAATACAAAGTTCTTTTTTCTTGTCATTTTTCCAAGCCCTGGACCAATTGTTTTAGGAATTTGCAGAAGAGCAGATTTTTTTTTTCTATTTTTACCAGCATCTTCTTTAGATAACAATTTGTGTTAAATTAGCTAGCACATTTCAAGCATGACTTTTTCTCTCTAAGGAGATGAGACCATAAGAAGATGTCATTTTTGAAATAGTGAGTGAATGGATTTTAACCTAGAACCGCAAAATGAGAGATTATAAAATCATAGCTCAGTGCACAAACCCACTGATATTTGCTTGATGAAAGATATTGAAATAACCTGAAGTCATGGTGTTGCTTAAGTAATTCTTAGTTCGTTTATTGATAGGTGATTTATGTAATCATTTACTTTTAACTGTTTAAAAGGGTGAAAAAGGGGAAAGAAATGGAGAGAGGTTACAGCAGCAGAGGATGACATAAAGAGGGGTGAGAAGTAACAGAGCACAGGTACAGTCGTCATGGATGGGAAGTTTTCCAAGCATCTTAGGTACCTCTGCTGTCTTCTAAGCCCATGGGTCTGCCCTTGTACTTCTTCTGCAAGGGTTAGCAAGAAGTGTTATTACAGATTCTTTATTTCTTTGCATCTGAACGCAGGAATAATCTTGTAGTAGTGTAACTATAGTATACATCTAAAAAGCCCAGGCATCTCTTTAATTTAATTCATGTACATGTCTCAAAAAATTAATGAGTTTTGTCCATTGAGAATCAAAAACATCAAATCAACTGTAGGGTGCTGTGGTAATTGAACAAATCCTTCTACTTTTTATTTTGCAACATTTATTCTCTATAAATTCTGGGATATTCTTCTAAAGGATATTGTATATATTTTGAACAGGCACTGGTTCTCTCATAGCTAGAATAGAACCAATATGGCACTGGTTCTCTGATAGTTAGAATGCATAGGTCTGAAGATAAAGAGGTAGAACCTAGAAAATAGAATTGTTGATTCCTATTCTTGCAGTTTGGTGTTCTACTAGTTTAGAGGTCACTTTAATTTTTTTAAAGTTTTTTTTGGTTTTTTTTTTTCTGAGTAGGGGAGAGAAAGAGAGCACAAGTCGGGGAGGAGCAGAGAGGAGAGACAGATCCCAAGCAGGCTCCATGCCATCAGTGCAGATCCTGATGTGGGGTTCGAACTCATGAACTGTGAGATTATCACCTAAGCCAAGATCATGAGTTGGATGCTTAACCAAAAGCACCAGGCATCCCCGTTTAGAGGGCACTTTTACAGCTACCTTTAGATCAGAAGGGGAAAAATGGATGTTAACTAAACAGTGATCTCCTGTTGAGAACAGAGACAGTGGGATTTCAGCTTTGATTTATGAGTACCCAGAATTGTGCCTGGCACATAGTGGCTGTTCAGTATTGAATGAATGGATTTGGCTTTAAACATAACTTTGTTCTGTTCATAATTTAAATCATCCTCAGATGATCTGGAGTTAATATTTAGCTTACAATTCTGAGCATCTTATCTTGCTTTGCATCTGTTACGCAGTTTCACGGCATAACGAATGTATCACCACATTGTATCACAGTGTCGCCAATATCATGCACACATCAACTCTTTGTTGATACCTGGGGACTGGTCTAGAAGCTGAATCTGCCAAGAAAACTGATGTGCATATGTTTGGTGCCTTATTTTATCATAACCTCCAAAAATATACATTGAGAATTCTTGCTGACTGAATATTAACAAGTAGTCTCATTTGAAATAAATTAGTTAAAGTGAAAAAACATGACAACAAAAATATACATATAGTAAGACGCTGGAAAATATTTTTGTGGGAGAGATTAAATAGTTGCCACATTTCAAGTTTACCGCCCTCAAGCAGCTGTCATCATGGATAGGGAAATGCTACTTACAATGAATCATTTTTAATATGTATTAAACCTTGTATTTCTAGCCTATAATATACACTTGAGAGTAATTTACTTTCTTTAGGAAGTTCCAATAATTCTTGCAATTCATCATTTAGCGCAATAAAACAATAATTTATTAAGTGGTAGCTTATTCAATATACTCAAATTATCTGATATTTTATTACTAGTAGTGTTTTTAGCAGGAAATGCTAATTCTTAGTAAAAACTTTATTGTCATTCCAAATGATGTAAATACCTTAATTATCTTAAAATGCATCCTTTAATTTATAGACTTTTCACTGAATTTTGAACTACATATTTAAGGTTGCTTAGGAGCTGTATTTAAAATTCAGATATGTTGGTTTTAAACAGGTTATGGATGAAATACTCTTCATATTTTCCTATAGCTGGGGACTTTAGTGTTGTTTAAGCAGCTGCTGTTTATTTTTATGCATTTTGGTAAATGTTTTAATTGTACTTATGCCTGAAGAGAGCATCCTAGGGTATACTCTTAGGAGAAAAAAACAACAAAAAACTAAATAAGAATACAATTATAGGAACATTTCTAAAAATATGCTTATATTACAGAAATTTTCACTAATGTAGTTTAATAGAAACTCACTTTAAAGAGCAATAATAGTATGTTTGGTCTAGTAAGATAAAATTATTTCAGTAGAGGGGCACAAAATCCATTCTACCGCAAAGACAGGGAGCAAGGGTGGTAGAAGAAAGGTAACAGAGGCAGGATGGAGCTGCAGAGTTGAATGGGGTCCACTTGGATGAGTAAATAAGGATGCTGACACAGCTCAGGGCAGACAGACAGAGCCTCAGCCAGATTGTGAGAGGAGATGGGACAATTGCCTTAGAGCATTCATCTTCTCATTTTATTGTCTCAAGTTGTTACTTGGTTCTTTTATATCCCTTTTACCTTCCTTATATCTCTTTTACCTATCCCTTTTACCTACCTTTGCTCTATAGACCCCTGATAACTTTGAAAGTTTTTCTGTGTGCGCTCCTTAGTTTATTACTTCATTCAACACAGATGTACTGAGCACATATGACATATCAGACATTAAGTAAGGTTTTAGAGGTACAATTATAGAAAATAAGCATTTTCTTTCTTCAGGAAATTACAATTCAAAGGGAGAACAGATGCATAAATAGATCATGATAGTGTAATGTTAACATAGACATAATGGAAAATGATTAATTTAAACAGAAGCTGGCCCTTAGTGAGCACATACCATGTACTTACTACTAGGCTAATTATACACATTATTTCTTTAACCCTCAGAGGAATGGGATAATTTACACTATTATCTATCATGTTTACTACGAAGTTAAAAACTAAAACTGAAAGAAAAAACAAAACTGAACTCAACAAGTAATTGAAACATTGTTATGATTATCAAAGTGTGGTTACACTCAATTATCATTTAAATTACCAAAAGTTCTTGGGGGGGAGGAAGGGGATGGGCATAGAGGAGGACACTTATGGGGATGAGCACTGAGTGTTATGTGGAAACTAGTTTGACAGTAAACTATTTGTAAAAATAAATAAATAAATAAATAAATAAATTACCAAAAGTTCTTAAAATGCAGATTCCAGGGCTCCCAACACCATAAACACCAGACCTACTGAACTCATATTTCTGAAGAAAGGTCTAGGGAATATAACTCTTCTCATACAAATTTTCTTTCTTAAATGAGACAACAATATTCAAGGCTAAAGTACAAATTTTATTAGAAAATTTAAGCTATGTGTATGTGTCTTTAGATAAAGAGAAATTTAAAACCACCTAAATTAGATGGTCATGTGTATTATCTCATAAATAGTAGAGGGTCTTTTAGAGGTTCTATTTATGCCTCTAAAATATAACTTAAAACCGAATATAAAGTAAAACAGAAATAGACTAATCCTGATTAATTTCATTATTTAACAATGTACATTGAATTTTATCTTTTCCCAGTTATTAGGTTATCATTTCAGATTTAGATTTTGTATTTGTACTCTTCCCTAATAATGACCTTTTCAGTATATTCTTGATTCATACATTCCATTTTTAATTAAACATTTCCATCTTCCATTAAATGTACTTTCCATTGAAGGATGCATGGAAAATCTAACTGAATTCTCTTTCAAGCTCTCATATCTTTTCATGTAAGTAAATGTGTATGGAGGTATTTTTTTGCATCAAACTTTTTTCTCCACAAGCTTTAAAGCAACTTAATGGTTATGTAGTAACACAGGTAAAATCAACAAATTTTTGGTAATAAAAATGAGATAATTCATTTCCTAATTGAAAGTGGGATAGATTTGAGAAAAACCAATGAAAATAAAAGAAATGATATCTCCAGCCATTCTTCTAGTATTTTTTATGAACTTCAGGCAGATTTATCAATAGCCTGACATGCACATATTTTTTTCTGTTTTTGCAGTGTTATTTGCTAGACTTGCTAGTTCTATAAAAAACTGTGTTTGTACTAATATAAGGTTTTTTTTCTATTAAATGATTTCCCTTTTTTGGCTAATTAAAAAACATATTTGAATGTAGTTAAAATACAATGTTACATTAGTTTCAGGTGTACAACATAGTGATTAGACAAGTTTATATAGTCTATGCCCACAAGTGTAGCTACCATCCAACATCATACAATGCAGTCATTGAGTATTTATTCCTTATGCTGTGCTTCTTATTCCCATGACTTATTTCTTTTATAACTATAAGCCTATATTCCCCACACCTCTTCACTTAATTTACCCATCACTCTACTGGCCTTCCCTCTTGCAACTTTGTATTTATAGCTCTAATTCTGTTTTTTTAATTTATTTATTCATTTGTCTTTTTAGATTCCACATATGAGAAAATCCTATTTTATTTGTCTTGCTAGCTCCATCTGCCTTATTTCACTTAACATAATACCCTTTCGGTCCATCCATGTCACCAGTGGCACGATTTCATCCTTTTTTATGGCTTTGTAGGATTCCATGGTATATATCTACCACATATTCCATATCCATTTGTTCATCAGTAGACTCTTAGGTTACTCCAATATCTATTGTAGATAATGCTGCAAGAAACAGGGTTTCATATATCCTATCAAATTGGTGATTTCATTTTCCTTGGGTAAATACCCAGTGTGGAAATATTGGATCATATAGTATTTCTATTTTTAATTTTTTGAAGCACTTCCATACCTTTTCCCACAGTGCCTGTACCAAGTTACATTCCTACAAACAACAGATGAGGGTTCCCTTTTCTTCTCCTCCTTGCCAACACGTTATTTCTTGTCTTTTTTATTTTAGTCATTCTGACAGACGTAACGTAATATCTCATTGTGGTTTTGATTTGCATTTCCCTGATGCATTAGTGATGTTGAGCATCTTTTCATGTGTCTGTTTGCCATCTATATGTCTTCTTTGGAAAATGTCTGACTAAGTTTTTAGAGTTGTAGATAAAAGAGCAAATAACTACTTAATACACATACAGATTACACATACAGATTATGACAATGTATTAATTTGGAAATTATACTCTATTCACTCATATTTTATTAAACAACTTAATTCAAACTCTTCCAGTACATCTCTGACTTCAACATCTTCATTGTAGTAGTGATACTTCTTGAGTCATCTAATATAATTTTCCAGGACAAAGTCTCTTTGTTTTCTTCTAACGTGTTTAAGATACAGTGTTTTAGATGCACTTACAATGATTTCTCTGGTAATTTTATCTCAACAAGTGTCTTTTCTCATAACAATGAAAGAGCTGGTTATTTTATTAAAACTATAGTAATAAATACATTATAACTACATTGAACCAATTACTGTACTCTTTAACTGACTTTCACAGGGTTTGATAAAATTGCATTTATTGGGGCGCCTGGGTGGCTTAGTCGGTTAAGCGTCCGACTTTCGCTTAGGTCATGATCTCGTGGTTCGTGGGTTCGAGCTCCGCGTCGGGCTCTGTGCTGACTGCCAGCTCAGAGCTTAGATCCTGTTTCAGTCTGTGACTCCCTCTCTCTCTGACCCTCCCCTGCTCATGCTGTCTCTCTCTCTCTCCTAGAAATAAATAAAAAAACATTTTTAAAAAATTGCATTTATTACTTACAATTGTGTGGTCATCAAACAAGAAATCAATAGTATTAAAATTTATATTTTCAGGTTTATTGATTTGATCAACTGACATCTATATTTACCCAAAATATTGGATGGAGTTGTTTGAAATTAATAACATGTTCTCTCTTCCCCAAAATATTCTATTCCTCAAACAAAATATGAGAGATTAACTAGGTATATATTATTTCTCCTCATTTTTCTCAAAAACATTAAAATATAAACCCTACCCTTTTACTTGGTCATGCACGACATTTGAAAGATAACAATTTCCTTTTCAGGCAGTATCTATGTGTGTAATCTTTGGGCCCATTTTGATTGATAAGATAATTGGTCAATTAAAAAGATTTTAAAAAGGATACAAGATAAAAAGAAATCAGGCTAAGCTGTTTATATCAGAGTAAAGAAAGTGCAGAACAAAATTTTCACCCTTTGTGCTCCCATACCACCTTCAATAGATTATTATTAGGATAATTGCTACATTGTAATTGCTTCAATATTATAAATTTTAAGATAAAAAGATTTCAAATATGAACCAAAAACAGAAAAAAAATTGATCATCTCTAGCTTTATAAAATCTTAATATTTTGGTGACTATATTGACTTCTGATTTATTCTTCTAAGGAAGTAACATAACTATAGTGGAAATCACCTATGTAAGCTCCACAAATCACATTCCCCTTCCTCTACTGAAATAACACCTGGGTTT
>NW_027529594.1:271832-331779 GCF_008692635.1 Crocuta crocuta | reverse complement strand
GTTCCTATACATGTTATTACTTTACTGTGGTTTTACTACATATATACTCCATGAGCAATATATTTATTTATATATATTATTTATATATATGTCCAAGGAACTGTTAAAATTTATTAAATATATAGAAACCTTAATAATATTTTTATCCCTTAAACTTTTATAGTAATGTGTATCAATTATATTTCAGTAAAAGTAGAAAACTAATTTTTTTAAATGCTCATGTTTGAGAGAGAAAGAGTGCGAGCAGAGTGGGGCACGGGCAGACAGAGAAGGAGACAGAGGATCAGAAGTCACCCACACTGACACCAGAGAACCCGACGTGGGGCTGGAACCCACGAACCATGAGATCATAATGGAAGCCAACGCTGGACACAACCGGTTGAGCCACCCAGGCACCCCAATATATTGTAGCATTTCAACTGGAATACAAATTAGATTTTGTGATAAAACTGGACAAATTATTTACAACTTATATGAAATTATAAATTTCCAAATAAAACTGTGAAAAGTGTGCAAGTGATTAAAAAGTGAAGGAGGTATAATTTAACAGATAAATGTGACAAAAAACTCAAAAGCCATTATACTCAAATGAAGACAATATTGGCTTAGGATTAGAAGTTCCAGAACAGAGAATTCAGAAATAGTTGCCTTAATATGCAAAAATTTTAGGTAACAAGGGTGGCATTTCAACTCAGAATAAAATAGATTGTCATAAACAGTGTTAGCACAACTTGTCTAGGAATCTGAAAATAAAGCTCTGTAAAAAATAAAAATAAAAAAATACCCAAATTCTATAAGAGCATATAGAAAATTCAGTATATGATACAGAGATAAGGGAAAAAATTTTTAACCAAGACTGAAAATGTAGACTCTACATGGAAAAGGAGGTACATGTTTGATTACATCTTCTTTATGAAGTCATTCATAGCACTTAACAATGTGCCAAGCACTAGTCTGAGTACTTTCCCAGTACAACTTAATTTTCTTAACAACTATGTGAGGTAGCTGTTATTATCATCTCTGTTTTTACAGATGGGAGCATTAAGGTATAGGTCACACAGCTAGGAACCTTTGCAGCAAAAGAAATCATTAGTAAGTCAATAGGCTAATAATAGATTTGGGAGAAATAGTTCACAACACAAAGGACAAAGAGAGGATTATTATCTATGTAATACAAAGAGCTTGTACCAGTTGTTAAACACAAAACGTGAGAGGAAACAAGTAGCCCAATTGGACATAAAGGATGTAAAACACTGCATAGAATAACACATCCAAATGGCCAACAAATATAAGCAGAGACACTTGAACTTACCGGTAATTAGGGAGTTGCCAATTAAAGCAACAATGAGATATCAATTATACCTACACAAGT
Source organism: Crocuta crocuta (assembly GCF_008692635.1). NCBI lineage: Eukaryota > Metazoa > Chordata > Mammalia > Carnivora > Hyaenidae > Crocuta > Crocuta crocuta. The sequence goes on along the minus strand of NW_027529594.1, from coordinate 330,407 downwards.
ACTAAATATTATTAAGAACTATAATACCAGTTGTCTTTACCTGTTACTGTTTTGAACACTTTTTCTCAAAGTTGAATTTTCCAAAAGTCAGATCCCATATTTATTTACCATTAATAAATTTCTACATAGAGCTATAAATGGACACAGTATCTCAATAAAAAACTGTTAGGCAAGCACATCTAGTGTATGTTTACATAGATTTGAGAATAGCACCTGACAGATCAGTGTAGGTAGTAACTCTAACTCTTTATAGCTTCTGTTCTTAATGTATAACTTTTTAGGTGTGTACTGGTACAGCTTCCACTTTATTTATGATAAATATGAGGTTAGAGCTATTGGGGAACTTGCCCTATGTGTCACACAACTAAATGACAACCTCCGGATTTGAACCCTACTCCACCTGACTTTTAGATCCCAGTTGTACTTCTTTCATGAAACAAACTGTCAAAGATGAATATACTTCTTTTTAAACACTGCACAGCTATACAATCCAGATTTTTTTCCCTGTTACCAGTGAAGTTTTGATCCTATGTTTGCTGCCAGAAAATATACTTGCCTGAAAAAATTCACAATCTTTAAAATATGCATTTCTACAGTTTCTATTATCAATAATAAAACTATGCTTCATGTCCTTAGGAAGAATTCAAGATTTTATAAGGAAAATAATCAGGATAAATGGCTATGGGAATGTATATATTTAGTAGAACCAAAGTACATTAAAAAATTTTTTTTAATGTTTATTTATTTCTGAGAGACAGAGACAGAGTGCAAGAGGGGGAGGGGCAGAGAGCGGGAGACACAGAATCCGAAGCAGGCTCCAGGCTCTGAGCTGTCAGCACAGAGCCCGAAGAGAGGCTCAAACCCACAAACCATGAAATCATGACCTGAGCTGAAATCAGACGCTTAACTGAATGAGCCACCCAGGAACCCCCCCAAAGTACATTTTTAAAGGTAACTAGAATTGACACAATCTAGAGATTAACTAGATAAAAGTCAGAAAGAATGTTGTAATTATACATTCCATTTGATTTGTCAGAGTATAGTATCTTGGGTGATCATTGTAATTTTGAAAAGCGTGAATTTCCCAGCAATTCCAATAGTAACATTTTTTTAAATTTGGGCTAGATCATGTGCTTGGATAAAATTTTCCTTATGTTAATGAAAAGACACATAACAGCAAAGTGAATTAAGTGTTACAAGGGCTCGAGTGAGCAGGAGGGCAGTACTGGAAGCTGCCTGTGCAGCTAAAGAATGCTGGAGTGGTGACATAGTCACCAAGCAATTGTTTAAGAGAGACATGTTTATTAGTTGTTTTTAAAATGCAGATCAAGTAATAATTTCAAGCTGTCTCCATTAAAAGTGAAACTCAATAAAAATACATTTTAATTTTCAAAATGCTGTGTGTTAAATAAATGCAGAAGTCACAAAGAAGAGCCCCAGGCAAAGTGTGAAAGTTACAGCTGTAGAAATTAATTTACATGAAAGAACCATTGCGCCTCCTTTTGAAATGGCTTGCTACTAGAAAACATCACACAGCCCACATGTTCCTAAAGGAAGTCAAGAATCCAGACATGAAGCACTGACAGCTGCAATCATTTATGTTTCAAACTCCTGGTCATGCAATGGCATGCCTGTTAAATATGAGGTAAGATGGTAAAAGGGGGGAAAAAAAACCCACACAAAGTTGATGAAAGAAACCCGCCAGAAGGCCTTTAACACCTTTCGCAAATCACTGTTCAGAAGGCCTTGAATTTTAAATCAGAATGTCAATGGAAATTATTTTCCCGTCATTAAATTCCCCAAATAAATATTCCCTTTGGTGTAGCCACCTTACCTAATAAACCCAAACAAAGAGAATTTTAAAGTTGTGATTAACTGTAGAAAAGACTAATATTAAGATACATTTGCAAAACACTATGATGCTAAAGTAGGAGTAGCTCAGAGCCCTGTCCTTTAATTCCTTGAAAAGCTAACTGAGGTCCTATATGTTTACAGCTGTGGTGAATACCAAAGTTGAGTAAACTGTAGACCAAACTCTCAAATTGTTTCTGCCTTCATTCTTTTTACTTTGATGGAACATGGCATTATCTCAAAAGAATTAGTTCCTCAGCTAAGGTCCTGACAACCATACTTTTCTCCAAAGAGAGAGATTCCTTTAAGGGTAGCAGGTTAACCTGGTAAGTCCTAGGCTTACCTTGTCAAATGAGCTTTTCAGGTCCAAAGAGTCATAACTCCAGCTCAGGAAAATTTTTCTCAGGAGCATCTTTTAAAAATTCTTCTATCACATTACTTTCATTCTCCAGAGACTCGTTTGGTGCTAGATTCAGTTCTGGGTTTTTTGTATTTGTTTGTTTTATGAGTCTCTTAAAGACTCTGATGGTATTGACACCCAACACACATAAAAATATATGTATATATGCATATACACACACATAGATGGATATACATATACACATATATAATTTCTTATATATATTTATGTTTAAAGATTTTCAAATGTTCATAAATTATTTCACTATTCTAATACTGGGTTTCAGGTAACCTTCACCGGTTCTAAAATTTCAAATGATAGATTCAGCAGTGTAGTAGATATTCTAAGACTGAAATTCTAAGATCTTGTTTATATGAGATTTTTGTTTGTCTCAGTCATGAGTAAAAACTTGGACAAATATAGTGCATTTTTTAAAAATTAAATTTTGCTTACTTGTATTATCTATTATTTCTTCTCTTAATAGTGTAGTTGTTTAAATATAAGTGATCTACACTGCCTCCGCTTCTTGTGCACCAAATCTGCTTTATCTTTCACTCTTGCATGGATTGTGCAATATTGATCATCACAAACGATCTCTCAGTAGTAAATCCTCCCTCTTTTTATTCAGTTATCATTATCCATGTATATCTGTGGTTCTGATCTCCAGTTCTGTATCTTCATCTTTTTCCTAATCATGTCCCTTTGGATAATCCATTATGACCCCAAAGTCAATTTTTGTAATACAGATGTTCTTACCTCTCAAACATCCTTTTCTCAATTAATGATATAAATATTTTTCAATCACGCAGGATTAAAACCTGAATTATTCTGTTTCCCCTCACCACTACCATTTCAAGTCCTTTACCAAAGCCAGTTGTTTTAAAAAAAAAATCCATTGAGAGCAGCCCTTCTAGGGCACCATGGTAGTGGGGTCAGTGAATGCTCAGCTCTTGATTTCTGCTCAGGTCATGATCTCAAGTTTTGTGAGATGGAGCCCCACATCGGGCTCTGTATTGACAGCATGGAGTCAGCTTGGGACTCTCTCTCTCCCACTCTCTCTGCACCCCCCAACCCCCGCTCATGTGCGCTCTCTCTCTCTCTCTCTGCCTCTCTCTCCCTTCCTCCCTCCCTGTCTCTCAAAATAAATAAGCTGAGAGAGAGAGAGAGAGAGAGAGAGCATCCCTTCCTTCTTTTCCATTTGTTCCACATAGGGATGACACAGAGTTCAGACTCTAATCAATTCAGGTAGAGTTTGGAATAGTCCCAAGCTAGTTTTCTTTAGCTGTAGTTTCCCTAGCACTCATTCTTGTATGGCTAATCATAAAGTTTTCTCTACCATAATATATTTTGGAAAAAACTTGCTATGGTTTCTCCTTTCATATGAAATAATGCAGCCACAACTTCCTTAGTTGGGAACACAAAATTCTCTAAAGTGTGAGTTTAATCTACCCTTCAAGTTAATCTTTTAATTCTTTCCTTTTTCCTGGAATGTCTAGTCTGTTCTTTCACTTCAAAACTTCTTAGACACTATATTTCAACCCATTTCTTATACTTTTTTCCAGATCTACAAAGGTTTTGAATGTATTTTCATTAAGGCACAATCTAATTTCATATTATTATTGTTAAACTTTTCCTAAACATTTTACCTCATGGTGAAATCTGCATAATCTGACATTCTATTGCATTAGTGACTAATCCACACACACATACACACACACACACACACACACACACACACACACGAACTTCTGCTTTGCAGACAATCCTTTTTTTATGCACTTCTTCATTCTGAGTTCTAAAACTTAATCAGGCTTTGGCATGTAGTGCTTTCTTATTTCCACTAAATAGCAAAATTCTGGCTCTCTTCTTGGCTCAATATTATTCAAAGAAGATTTGTTTTTATACTTGGGTGAACCTAGAGTTTCTTGTTTTTTCTCATCTTTGAGCTCTCTTATGGTCTGCATTCTGCATTCTTCAGTCTGTCTTGAGTCTTCTGTGGAGAAAGCTAACCTCCTGATAAAGATCTAAGTTAAAAACTCATCTTCTCCTTTACTCCCACCCATATCATTGGCAGAATATTGGCTTCTTTGACTCCGTAGAATGTCAGTAAATATCTTACTTGGTTGCAGCACTACAATGTTAGATATAAAATTCAACCATCGTGTTCCTAATGTCACAAAGGCTACAGATGGATAATTGTTAAATTGTAGTCTTCCAAACTCCCCAGTCTTTAAAGGACATTATAACAGACACACTGCTTTTTAAAAAAAAAGTTTTTTAATGTTTTATTTATTTCTGAGAGAGAGAGACAACATGAGCAGGGGAGGGTCAGAGAGAGAGGGAGACACAGAATCTGAAACAGGCTCCAGGCTCTGAGCTAGCTGTCAGCACAGAGCCCGCTACAGGGCTCAAACCCATGAACTGTGAAATCATGACCTGAGCTGAAGTCGGACGCTCAACCCACGGAGTCAGCCAGGCATCCCAGACACAATGCTTTCAAGATGAAATTAGATTCTTATGAGTCTTCAAACTATTTTTACAGGCATCAAGTTATGATTTTGGTCATTCTGTATATAGGCATAGAAGGACAGAATTCAAATCCAATATAGACAAATAGTCTGTTTAAGCAACTTCAATGTAAAGTCAAGTATGGAGAGAAGACAAAGAACAGAGGGTTTACATGATGCTCTGTTGAAATGGTGACGTTTCATCTGATAGGCTACTTCTGTTGCACACAGGTGCTGAAAGGCTTTGTTTGAATGTGAATCAACCAATACTTGCCTAAGATACTGCTGACCATGAGGAGAGTTTCTCCCATCTGTGAGTTTAGACAGAAACTCTGGTAACTCTATCTTCAGGCTGCGTCCAGTGATATGGTGATTGTGTTTGTCAGTGAAAAGATTGAGCCATACATGCTGATGAGACTAAGAACCACATATCCCATAATCCAAAGTCAAATGCAGAGAAAACTTTAGTGATGAATGACACCAGGCCTTGGCTCCAGTGGACCTTGGAGATTATTGGGGAAGAATGATGAGAAATAGGAAAATTAAAAGCAAGCTGTTAAATGCTACCAACTCAATATATACAAAGCACCAAAGGTCAACCAAAGATAAAAACTATGATCTTTGCCTGATAGGAATGAAGTTATGAAATTATCCTCTGTCCATATATAGAGAACCCAGTCAGTGTATGCAAAATCAGCTATTTACAATTGTGGATGTAAGAAAGGTGTTAGGGACTGTAAATGAAATTTCTTAGAGACCACTTCATGAAACTTGTGGCTTGAGAGTGTTGGGAATATGTGCTGGATGGTTGATTCAGGTAGAAGTCACCAGTGGGTTCTTACCGTGTGAATGGAATAAACTATGTCAAATAATTTTTGTCAGTATAGGAGCTGGCTGAAGATAGTCTTTGTAAAGTATTTATATATACCAATTCAGTCTATATTTCTCTATATCTTTTATCTTCTAGCAATGTTAATTTCACTTACTTGCAGGTTAAAAGCCTGTAATTCTTCCTTTGTTCTGGGGAGCTCAATTCTCTTTAAAATATGAGCTGCTTTTAGCAGCCATAGTCACAGGGAAATAAAAGCGTGGATGTTAAAACAGTGGAATTGGAAGAAAAGAATGAGGAAGGGATGCTGTAAAGAAAAAAATCATGACAGTGCTTTGTGCAGTCTCAAGGATAAAAATGAAAGTATTTCATTAACATGTACTTAGATAATAGTACATTCTTATACTGCACATTTAAATTTGGATCTGAAAAAAACCTACCTACATCACAGGATTTTGCATCATCTTAAAGAATATCTTAATTGGTCCATCTGGCATTTGAAATAATGCTCTACTTATTATAAAGCAGGTGTTAGACATTTTTGAATATTCTATCCTTAATTAAAGCTTAAAGAAAGTAAGATTACATTTTCTATTTTAAAAGTTAAAAATCTAAAATTACTAGACATGAATAACAAAATGTATGGAATCATATGATTTTCCAGATTAGATTATAAATCATTAGATATTATTTCTTGAACTTTAATTTTTAACCTACTTTTGTTTTGAATTTGAGAAATGTAATAGATAAGAGTCAGTGTTTTGGAGGTCATTTGTATTCAAACTTTATTTACCTTAATTGAGAAAATTAAGTATATTCTTCAGTATCTTGTAGTTCAGTAAGCACTTTTGAATAGAGAGTTCACCATAGATTTACCTCTAGTTTTAGGGACTTTTTTCAATGGCAACATATCTATCATTTGGTACCTCAAAAGAAAATGCATTAAAAATGTGCAGCCTTTATTAATAAATAGATGCTTTGTAAAAAAAAAAAAAAAAATCCACTTGGAGGCTCCCGGGTGGCTGAGTCAATAAGCATCCAACTTTGGCTTATGTCATGATCTCATGGTTTGAGACTAGATCAGGCTATGTGCTCTCTTTTCCCCTCTCCCTGCTCCTTCCTCATTCACTCATTATCTCCGAAAATAAATATACAAACTTTTTAAAAAATTCTATTAAGACCCTTTAAGCTTAGATTCTGCCACAGTTTTCCAGGATTTTGAAAAGAATTTAGTGATCATTTAGAGAATCTATACTCTTCCTGTAAAAAGGAAAATCACCTTGGTTTGAGTCTTTCTTAATGCCTATATGGAGAAGATCATAAAGACTGAGGAATATGATGGCACTATTTTGGTATTCAACAGGCTAAACAGCAAAATGTAAAGACTGTGAATCAAATCTAAGAAGACTGAAAGCTTGAGTGGAGGTTTCTAGGGTTATATTTTTTTAAAGCCAGACACAACCGACTGAACTACCCATGTGCCCCTCGAGGTTATTTTTGACAAACTCTATTCAAAACATCTATTAGGGGCAACAGGGTGGCTCAGTTGGTTAAGTGTCCAACTTTGGCTCGGGCCATGATCTCACAGTTTGTGGGTTCAAGCCCAGCATTGGGCTCTGTGCTGACAGCTAGCTCAGAGACTGGAGGCTGTTTTAGATTCTGTGTCTCCCTCTCTTTCTGACTCTCCCCTGCTCATGCTGTCTCTCTCTCTCTCTCTCAGAAATAAATAAAAACATTAAAACATTATTTTTTAATTTTAAAAAAATGTTTAGTTAAAAAATTGGATTTAAATAAAGACCTAGTTCCTGTGTTGAAGAACCATTGAAACACTTTAGCTCCACTTGTATGCATGAATTCTCTCCACAAATTGGCTCTGGTGGGGTGCCTGGGTGGCTCAGTCGGTCAAGCCTCTGACCATTGAATTTGGCTCAAGTCATGGTCTTGCAGTTCTTGAGATCAGCTGTGCATTGGGCTCTATACTGACTGTGTGGAACATGCTTAGGATTCTCCCTCTCCCTCTCTATCTGCCCCTCCCCATCTTGTGCTCTGTCTCTCTCAAAGTAAACAAACATTTTTTAAAAATGGCTCTGGAAGGGACCACAAGCATCAAAATAAAGCAGACATTAAGCAAAATTCTATTCAAGAAAATAGGTATATGTAATGACATGGACTTAGTTTCTATTCTATGGAATCTTATTCTAAAAAGGAACTGGAAGCTTCCATCAGTGTTTTTGGATATCAGAGAAAAAAATGAAAAAATTGATACTCTGAAAAGAAAATAAACCTTGTATCAAATTTGTATATAATATAAAAATTGCATTACTAATTTAGGCTAGATGATGCAAATATGATTCCAAATAATTTCAGTAGGCTTTCAAAATTTAATAAAGACTGTGGATTGTAAGTAGTGACAGCAAAAATACAGAATTAGGAAAGTGATTTAAAATAACCTTATAAGAATGATATGCAGAGGGGCTTAAGTCAGTTTGACTAGTTCATAAGAATTAAATATATATTTGTTGATAAGTAAAGCACTTTGCTAAGTATCTCCAAAGTACAAATCTGAGAATGCTTTAATCTTGTCTTTAAGGAATCCACATATGTGTAAATGATTTATTTGTACCGATATTCATAAATAAAATACACAGTTATCTATCATGTGATTGATTGATTAAATGAACTAATGTTAAATCAATGAATGGAGACACAAGACAAAATAAATTCTATTTTAGGAGAATTTTTCACAGACAGTTAGCTTTAAGATGGAATTTAAAGAAATAGTATTTCAAAAACTAGGTATAAAGTAATACTCCAGACCAGCTCTGTTCAGTAGAACTTTATGTGATGGTAGAAATATTTTATAACTATTATGTATTATGGTAGCCACATAGTTCTCAGTTGAGAACTTGAAATCTTTGAACTGAATTTTTAAACTTATTTCATTTTTATTAATTTAGATGTAATGGCTACCATGTTGAACACCACCACTCTAGGCAGAGAAAGCAGCATGAGCAGATGCAGTGAAGATTAGGAGCATGGAAATTTGCTTTGGAGGTGGCCTGTTTGGTCTGGCAGGAGTAGAATGGGTGATGAAGTAGAAGGTAAGACTAAAGGAAATACCTCAGTAATGATGAAATTTGAAGTGACGTATGTGAGCGAACGCCCAAGAAAGAATTCTCGAGACGTCTTTGGTGCACAAAGATGATTTTATTAAAGCACGGGGACAGGACTCATGGGCAGAAAGAGCTGCACTGGGGTTGTGAGGAGCTACTGATTATACAGTTTCAAGTTTGTGGAAGGATGGGAAGTTAAAGATAACACAGGTCTCCAAGAAATTTCTAGATGTTGAAAGTAGGATCTCACAGGATCCTGAAGATTTTGCTATTGTCGAGGTAGGATTGCTTTAGTTTTTAAGGAAGTGTAAACAGTAAGGCATTAAGACAACCATAGACACCTTGGGGAGTGTTACACGCTGTAGGTCTCTGACATCTATCAATGGGCTCTAGTCTGTAAGGCACTTTAATTTAAACTACATTTTTCTTGCCTTTGTTTCCCTCATCAGTAAGATTTTAGAATATTTTGTCTGTTAGGCCATTATAGAAGAGGCAATGAAAATTTTGAACAGGTTGAGTCAAGCCCAACCCTGTGTTTTAGGAAGAAAACTTGTGGTAGTGTAAGTCAAACCAAAGTGATCAGAAAAATGATTCCTATAATGTTTATATAAGTGGTTTTCAGATATTATACTAAGACAAAAGAAGAAAAGACAAAAAGACAACTGCAAAAAGGACAATTCAGAGATATACATATCATATTGCCTTAATTTGTTTCCCCAAACTAAGGAGGGAACATGTGAGTAAAAATCACAAGTGCAAGTGGCCATTTTTGAGGGTTGCAGGAAGAGGGAGGAAGGAGACCAGGAAAAAGATGGCAGCAAGTACTGGATGTATGACTAGGTCAGTTATTCATCTAGGTGGGTGGCTGAAGTTTATTCTACAGGAAGACTCTGGGGGATGGTATAGAATGTATGCCTCAAAATTATCTCAATAAGAGAGCAAGGGCTCTGAGACATTTATACACAATTCCCATCAGTCTCTGATTGAGGGCTATTTCCAGGGGATGTTAATTCCCCAGAATTTCTGGCCTATTGTATGCTTGGATGGAATAGTTTTCCATATATTCAGGGGAAAAAAGTCCTCAGAAATAAAGATGCAGATAATGGGATTTGGAAGCCCTTGGGAATGTACTGAAATGACACCATTCAAATAATGTAGCCAAGGCTCTGACGGTGTCTGCTATACATATGAGCATCATGCTGGGTATGCCACAGGTTTTATAAAATGTTAAAATATCTGTAAACATGCAGGTTTACTTCTTAAATATGAAGGTAGATAGTATTCAGGTAAGAAAATATAAGAGTGATAAAAATATATTTATATTGAAAAAGAATATGTACATAGACTACTAACACATATTTAGTCAAAAGAACATAGATGAGATGATAGACCTTTCCCAGTTGAAGCAAACTGTGTTGTTTTAGGAGCCAGTGGCTCTCAGAAAGTTTCTAGCTGGTAGTCTAGAGCTGGCTAGATCTCATAGCCCAGCAGATGATGTCCCAAGTATAGGGAGCCTTATTTGGTATAAAAGCCCACAGGAGGTTTCTGGAGTAAGCCTTTGGGAGAGATGGAGTTGATCCACTGCTCTACTGCTATCATGTAGAAGCTTCTGATATTTGTAGAACCAAGATATTTGTGTGGCTTCTTCTTCACTGTCCTAGTATTCTGTATTTATGAGTGCATGCCCTTATATAGTTAATGCCCTTAGCCTAATAGTTAACAAAGAGAGAAAGTTTCACTTAATATGATCAGGAAAACTCTTCCTAGCTAATCTAAAGCAACACAGTTTTCATTTGCTTCTGCAGTATGAAGGTGAAGGTATCAGATGGTGGTTACATCAACTTTGAGTCTCTGCTCTTTCTTTGGTTTCAGTTCTCCAGTCTAGAAGGTGGTGCATATGGTGTTCTCCATATCATGTCTCTGCTCTTTAGGCTTAAAATGCAAGCATGGTATATGTATTCCTTCCAGCAGTAGTAGCTTTACTATTAACTTGGTTGGGCCTAGAAGTGTTCTTCATCTGTAAATATGATTTAAAATCTAACCCATGAATGTTTTATTTATTAACACAAAGGTATATATGGCAAAAAATTGTTTGAAAAAGACTCTACATCTCTCTTATTGATAGCTGTGAAATACACAGACCAACAATTTTCGGCCTACATTTATGCATGAGAACAGTAAGCATTTATTTTTAGCCAATATTATTTTTGTGTTTTCTGTCACTGAGTTAAGTCAGACAATCACAAGAGGAACAACTTCCTTTCCATTTTGAAATTATTTCCTACACAGAGTTGTGTAGTTGGAATTTTTATGTAAACTTGCCTTAAGAGGTAAAGGAAGATTTAACACATGACCATATTATATCTGTAAGACATACATATGTCAAGGTCTATTACTTTTATGTGAATGGTCATGTAGATTCAAGATTTCATCTAAAATATTAGAAGGATCTTCTTACAACAACAATATGAGAGCATTTCCCATGGAAACCCAAAGAACTTCAGTATCGAAAAAATAGTCATTCACTCTTACTGCCCATATTTCTACAGAACTGAGAAAAAAAAAATTCAGGAGCCTTCCTTTTATGTTTTTGGAAACTGTAGAAGTTTTATTATATACTGTGTTATTTCCATTAACTCTTCATGCCTAGTTTACATTATGGATTTCTTGCATATACAATAAGGAATAGATTTTTATAGATTCAGATGCAAGAACTTAAATACATGGGATTCTTTTAAGGCAATAGCAGCTTAGCTCCCCACACTGTTTGACGAATAAAGTACTCCCAGACTATACTATTAATTATTATGATACTATCAATACAATAATTTACTGATATTCTGGGTATAACCTAAATGTGTTATAGCATAATTCAGAAAAAAAATAATGTTGAATGAGATAAAATAATATTCTTGGAGTTCTATGGTCACAAGCACATTCCTTCAGTCTTTCTGTTTAGGGTGCAGCATGCTAAGGTTTTGCTCTGACTCACTCCAATCGGATGCAGTGACAAACAACCTGGTCAGTGACTTTTAAGCAGAGAGTTTAATTCTTGCTCATTCTACTGTCTATCATGTCTTTTTCACTTAGAACCAAGGATAACAGTGTAACCTTTGCCTAGGACACTGCTATTCTCTTGGTAGAGTGAAAGAGATAAATGGCAAACCGTAACCTGGTTCTTAAAGGTTTGCAGAAGTGATACACTTTGCAATCACTCACATTTTTTTGGCCAAAACAGTGCAGATGGATAGACCTAAATTCAGTGACGTCAGGAAATATAATCCTCCCTAGAAGAACAAAATTATAAATTTTGGAAGAAGGTGTTTAAAGATTTAGCCTGTGATCTAATCACTCTCATACCAAGGAGATGTATCAGTCATATCTCCTTGACAACATCATAACAGAATGTCTAGGTCAGTAGGCTAATGATATTTTGCTAGAAAGAAAGTCCTTATCTAGGGAAAGTTCTTAATGGTGTTCTACTAGCTAAAGAATTCGTATAATAAACAAAACCAGAATTATGGATTTATGAGGTATGGCTTCCTGGAAAATAACACATTAGCTAGTGGGAAATTGGAGATGTTTCATAAACAAAATGTTCCCTGATATCAGAGGTAATAACTTACGTATCTCACTTAGAGATCTTGTCTATTCTTGGCCAAGACTGAACGTCCACTATGGAAAGGAAAGAACCCAGGGAGCTGCTCAGCATGTCTCAAAAGTCTCTTTGCTTTATCTTGATTATCTGTATCCTTGAAATTATTAGCAGAATCTGATTTGGGGTATGATGACTGACCCATTTGAGTTTAATTTGACAATTCAATCCTTTGTGTTGCTCAACAAAACATATGGCCAAGCCTGATATCAGTGCAGTGAAGGGGGATCAAATATTTTGAACACTAATGCAATCAACCATGCTTATTGTGCTTATTGATATATTTAGATTTATCACTAGCTTCTTATTCTATTTTTTAAAATGCTTTTCTGGGGCATCTGGATGGCTCATTCAGTTAAGCATCTGACTCTTGATTTAGTCTCATGATTGTGACCTCACAATCACTGAGCCTTGATCCTGAGACTGAATCCCACTTAGGGCTCAATGCTGGGCATGAAGCCCACTTAAGATTCTCTCTCCCTCTTCCTTTTTATTTTTTAAATTTTCTCACAGTTCTGGAAGCTGGAAGTCCAAGTCAGGGTAACAGCATGGTGTGTTTCTGGCGAGATCTCTCCCCCTGGCTTTTCCATGGCTGACGTATTATTGTATGCTCACATGAGTTCTTTATACAAATGCAGAGAGAGAGCAATCTCTCTATTGTCTTTTCTTATAAGGGCACTAACCCAAAGAACAGAGCTCTACCTTAATGATCTCATTTAATCCTAATCATTTTCTTAAAGACCTTATCCCGTGATGGGAATTGTTAGGGCTTCAATGTGTGATTGATGGGTGCCACAATACAGTCCATAGCAATTATCCTTTTTCTATTGAATTGCCTTTGCTCCTTTGTCGAAGATCAGTTGACTATACTTGTGTAGGTGTTTTCTGGCATCTCTTGTCTATTCCATTGATCTATTTGCCTATTCTTTGGCCACTACCACACAGTCTTTATTATGATAACTTTTTGTAAGTCTGAAAGTTGGATAATATCTGTATATGTATACAATATATATGACATATATATACGGCATATATATAGTCTCCATAAAAGATATGGATGTGTGTTTAAATTGCTTATTTCTTATGGTATGTGTTTTCTAGTTCTTTGCTTATTACATATTATTTATTTCTTTGATTATTTCTATTTCTTTGCTTGTGTGTGTATGTTTTTTCGTTTTATGTTTTTGTTTTTTTTACTTGACCTGCTGTGTTTTCAGATGCATGTAAAATCTCCAATTAATATTGTTTTTCTTATTTCTATATATTTATTAGTATGTGTAAAATAGCTCAAAGCTGTAATTCTAGTTGCTTTTATATTTATAATTATTATATCTTATTGAATTGTTTATTTTTTCTACCAAATAAGCTCTTTTCATCTTTTATGTTTTTTATTTTATAAGATATTTTCACTGATATTAAAATCCCCTTTTTAGGGGCACCTGGGTGGCTCAGTTGGTTAAGCATCCAACTTCGGCTCAGGTCATGATCTCATGGTTCGTGAGTTCAAGCCTCACATTAGGCTCTCAACTCTAAGCTGAATCTCGAGCCTGCTCCAGTTTCTGTGTTACTATCTCTCTGTCCCTCCCCTGTTCAACTCTATTTGTCTCTCAAAACTAACCATTAAAAAAATTAATTAAAAAAATAAAATTCTCCTTTTTACTCTTACATTACTTCTACATGAGCACAATACATTTGCCTCTTTTCCTTGGATGCTTTTTTATAGTTTTTATGTTAAGTTTAGGACTCATCACATTCCTTCTAGTTTTTGTTGGGTTTTGTTGTTGTTGTTGTTGTTGTTGTTTTAAATTTTATTTATTTATTTATTTTGTAATGTTTTATTTATTTCTGAGAGAGAGATAGAGACAGTGTGAGCAGGGTAGGGTCAGAGAGAGAGAGAGAGAGAGGGAGATACAGAATCTGAAGACAGGCTCCAGGCTTGAAGCTAATTGTCAGCCCAGAGCCTGATGCAGGGCTCAAATCCACGATCCATGAGATCATGACCTGAGATGAAGTCAGACGCTTAACTGACTGAGCCACCCAGGCACCCCATATTTCTTTTGCTTTTTTCTAAGATTGAACTTACACCGGGAGAAAGAACTCCATGATATTTTATTGTCCTAACAAGTACTAAAAGAAAATAATTCAGTAATTATCTTTTTAATTACATAACTCATTTTATAAGTTATCATACTTTTTAAAAAATTTTTCAGTGACAGTAAATGCATTAATCAGGGATCTTTAAAGAAACAACCAAGATAGAGAGGTGGATGGATAGATGGATGGATGAATGGTTGGATAGACTGATTTTTTAGAAGGATAGATATAGATAGATATAGAGAGAGATGTAGAATGAATGTGTGTGTGTGTGTGTGTGTGTGTATGTGTGTGTGTGTGTGTATTCATTCTAAGATATTGGCTTATTATAAGGTATCATAAAGAGATTTATTATAAGATACTGGGTTGTGTAATTATGGATTCTGAGAAGTTCCACAATTTGCTGTCTATAAACTGAAGACCCACGAAGGCTAGTGGTATAGGTCTAGAACCAGAGAGCCAGAGAGCTGATTGTCTGAGTCTCAAGGTCTGAGGACCAGGAGTGCCAAAGGGAGGGGAATGATGTCTCAATTCAAGTAGTCAGGAATGAGAGAGAGAGACAGAGAGAGAAAATCCTCCCTTCTGCCACCTTTTTATTCTATTCAGTCCCTCAACATAACAGATCACTTAGTCTGTCAGTTCAAATGCTAATTTCTTTCAGAAGAATTCTCACAGTTACACCCAGATATAATGCCTAACCAGACATGTAGGTATCATGATCTAGTCAAGCTGACATATGAAATTGATTATCACACTATCTGTATTTGTGTATGTGTGTGTATGTACAAGTATAATTCCTAGAAACCATATTTGTTTGTTAATACTCTGTCTTTTCTTTGTTTCACAGGATGTGATCTGGCGTTATTGTTTGTAAACCATATTTTATTCTTTAAACATTTTAAACATACTTATTTTAAATGGTCTTTTAAAATGTTTATCTGCACTATTATCATGCTAATTTTTAAAAATGTGTTTATGTGCTTTCCATCATGAAAGTCCATTTTTTCTGTGTTTTTAAACTTTTAATGGTAAGCTTATTTTCAGAACACATTGTTTTCTGAAAGAATATTATGTTTTGGAGTTGCAATATTATTTCTACATAGCACATTTACATCTGCCTCAACTTGTGTCCTGTTTGCTACTTCTAGAACAGTTTTTATGTCAAGTATTTGGGTTGTTGCTATATTCTCACACTCATAAATGGTGCCTTCTAGTTTTTATGATCTCATGTATTATTCTTTTATTTGTAGAATCTTGTGAAGGTGATAGAATTCTTTATGCCGTGTTTGGTCCAGTAAGTAATTATTTTTGTCTCCCTTTGGTGAAAAGAGCAGTCATTTGATGCTCTTGGCTTTATAAAATGGGTTCTTTGCTCTCTGACTAGCTTGGGCTTGGGGCTACTACTCTTGTAGACATTACAGTCTCAGCCACACACCTTAAAGTTGATATATGAACTATCCCACATCAGCCACCATGGCAATTCCTACTGATGACTCCGGCTTTAAAGTCATCAGATTTTAATGACACCTAAAGAGTACCTTTTTCCCTTCAATGTCAGCTATTCCAATAACTCTTTTAATTTTACATTTTATTCAGTATTTCTGTGTGTTTGATTTTCATGACACTTAAAGAGCATTTTTTCCCTTCAATGTCAGCTATTCCTATAACTGTTAATTTTACATTTTATTCAGTATTCCTGTGTGTTTGGAGTGGGAAATTGGCATATCTATGGCAGATTGGTCTACCATATTTACCAGATCACAGAAGAATACAATGTTTTTCTTAGAGTGGACTCTAGTGCTTTATTCTTTTAGAACTAGGCTAAGTTTATTTCAGATTTATGTCATTCAAAAGAAAATTGCTCTATTGCTAAGCAGGTAAGAAATTATGTGTTTATTTTATTCCAGTTACATTCAAATATATTAAATTATATACTTATTATATCAAATCAGTAAAGTAAGTATATTATATAAGTAAGGGAATTGAAATGCACAAAATTTATTTGGTTAAGTCACCATAAAATCCATAGAGAATCTATAAAGTCTTATTCTAGATTCTGAGACCTCAAAAACAGTATGCCAAAGCAATACTGAACTAATACCTTTATCACCCCCCCACGAAAAAATTATAGCATGACTTGTTAAAATTTAGAAACAGCAGAATTCCAGAAGGTTCAATAGCATAAAAATCATAATTGCTAAAGTTAGCAATTGACATTCATAACTGCTTGAATAGCATCATTTTTTACTTAGGCAAATAGAAAAATTCTTATTTTAGTCTTCATAGTAATAATTATGGCTTAAATTGCTACAGTGTAATGCACATAATTTAGATGACCTTATTTATATATTTTCTATAAAAACAAATAGTAAACATAAATAGTAGTATGAATCTCTATGCATCAGGGATCATTTTAATGTTCTTAATTAAATAGTGATTCCTCTGGGAGTGGCTCAGTCGGTTAAATGTCTGACTTTGGCTCAAGTCATGATCTCACGGTCTGTGAGTTTGAGCCCCAGCTGGGGCTCTGTGCTGACAGCTCAGAGCCTGGAGCCTGCTTTAGACTCTGTGTTTTCCTCTCTCTCTGTACCACCCACATTTGTACTCTGTCTCTCTCAAAAATAAACATTTAAAAAATTTTTTAAAAAGATAAGGAGTGATTACTTGAAACAGTAAATTAAATGATATCCTACAGAATCAAAACCTTTATAAACAATTTAAACCTAGAATATCTGAAATAATATAATCTTCAGAAAAATAATTGAAATACACTTATCAATAATTTAAAATCGGCTACAGAGTTATAAATAACTTTGGGTAGTGCAACTCAGAAAACTAACATCTTTCAGGAGATGATTTTCAATTACTACTTAACATTTTGAAATATAGTCCTCATAATGTTCAAAACTTGTCATCAACTTGTGATGATGGAGGGGTTTTATTCAGGTACATGATCAAATGTATACATCTGTGGTGTCCACAGTTGGTTAAAAACAGATAGTGTTTAAGAGAGGCTTTATTCTGAGTCTAGTTTTTCCCTAAATCTTATTCAAGAAGGCTTAAATTCTACCAAAAACAATCTAGAAGAAAAGGTTTTTTTCTCATATAGACACAAGCCTCACTATTTTCATCCACATGCCTAGATCTGGATTTAAACCAGTTTAAACAGAAGCCTATAATGTAATAGATTGTGTTATAATCTTAAGTATGAAGGCCCAGCAATCTTATGCTGGTACCATATCATTGGTACCCTTTGGAGCTGAGCAGCTCACAAGCTACACCGTTGTTCAAGGTAATCTTGCATAAAGGAAAGGCTATTTATAGTAACCTACAATAAGAGAGCAGAGAATAAATATGAAGGCACA
Source organism: Crocuta crocuta (assembly GCF_008692635.1). Taxonomy (NCBI): domain Eukaryota; kingdom Metazoa; phylum Chordata; class Mammalia; order Carnivora; family Hyaenidae; genus Crocuta; species Crocuta crocuta. The sequence goes on along the minus strand of NW_027529594.1, from coordinate 312,593 downwards.
GCAGCACTATTGTTGGCTATGGTACTGTGATTTAGGAGGATTGTTTCACTTATTTATTAGGAAATATTGGAAAAATAGAAAAACTATCCAGACCAAAATCTTTCTGTGAACCATTTAATATTCCCAGTTCTCAAACCTTCTCAACGACATACACTAAGGTTGTCCTTACTATATGAGGATGCTCTTCAGCTTGGGACTTTGCAGCCTGGTTCAGATTGTTGAATCTGTGCTCAGTGGTTCGTACATACTTTCTCATGTAATCATCATGACAAGTATGAGAAGCCTTTTTATTAGTCCTGTACATTTGCTAAGAAAGCTGAAATTTAGAAATGTTAAGGCCTTTCTCATGTTTTGAGGTCTGGTTTGCCCCAGTGTCTGTTCTTTCTGCTATTCTTCCTGCTACACACTCATGAGAACGTTAAGAATTAGTAAGTTTCACTTTCACTTAATGTGCTGTGAAAACATAATATAAATATGTTTTAATAAATATTGACAGTTCTTTGGTAAAATAGGGTCTTCTTTTATACTGATGTCACTTTTATTTCAGTTATTCCTTATGCCTTTGCTCATTCAAACTCACTTTTATGCAATTTGTATCTAAATTCTAAAGTAAGCAATATGTACTTGTCACAAACCATTTCTTTGCCACTCCCTTCTTATTCCTGAAATTTGATTTCCAGCTTCAGTGACTTCCATCGAATAGTGATCTTTTTCTTCACCCTTGTTCTACTTGACTTTTATGTAAATTAAATATATTGATCATTCATTCCTACTTTTGGCTCCTTTTATTTGCATGATTCTGAAGAGGTTCTATAATTGTTCACTGTCCTTTTGATCACTGGCCATCCATGCATCCCAAGCCTCCATCTGCTTGCCTGGCCTTCACTAACCCTCATTTCCCCAGCTACTCCCCCTTTTTAAGCAGGACACCCAAGGCTGAATCTTAAACCATACATTCTCTCTTTTCTGTGTACTTCAGTTACATTGTCACTTAAGTCATAGTCATTGAATCACCTATATGTTAGCAACTTTATTGTTGTCATAATAAATTACTATCATTTTAGGTGGTTTAAAACCTTACACGTATATTATCTGAGAGTTGTCTGGGTCTGAAGTTTAGGCTAAATGTCACTCAGTTGGTTCATGAAATCAAACAGTTGTAGGACTGAGGTTCCCATTTCCTTGCTAGCTGTTGGCTAGGGATCATTTTCAGTTTTTAAAGACTTCTTCCATTCCTTGGAGTCAGCAGCAGTGGGTGGAGTCATTCTCATGCTTCCAATCTCTCTGACTCTTCCCTTCTGCCTCACCTGTCCTCTGCTTCTCTCCTCAGTGGTATCTCTCTGATTAACTCTTCTGCCTTCCTCTTCTGCTTTTCAGTGGCTCTTGTGATTACATTGAACCCACTTGAATAATCTATGATATTCTTATCTTAAAGTGAATTGATTAGCAACCTTAATTCCATCTGCACAATCTCTTCACCAAAGAACATAGATTAACATTCCATTGAATACCTAGGGGGTAGGAATTAGGGAGTTTAGGGCATCTTTAGAAATCTATCTCAGCTACTTATATTTTTAGCCCAACATAAGGCAAATATTCTCAGTTATTAATAGTGTTTCCACTTGAGTGTTCCCCCCAAATTAATTATCTTTCACAAAAAAATTCACTTTTCTTTTTTACTGGTTTTCCTATTCTGCCTACATAACTACTCTAAGAGTCTCTCAGGCTCTTGAAATAGGATTAATTTTTCTCTTTTTCCCTTTTTCCCCCTATTTTTCAATCTCCTGCATCAGAACTCAGTAATTCTTTTTCATGATAACTATCAGCTTAGCTCCATCTTCTTTATGCATGATATTATCCCTTGTCATGTTAACACTGATTTTCTAAATGAATTTAGTGTAAATGCTGCCATTAAATGTCAGTCTATTATATGCTGGCAAATAAAATGTCCTTAAATAGTTATTATTTAATCCTTGGGAACATTGGTACAAAGTTGATTTTCAACCATAATGCTAACCATGTTTTTAATTTGTCTGAGCATATACAACTTTATATTTATTTCCTTTAGAAAATCCAACCCTGTGTCTTTTAAGTTACGCATGAGATTTATATGCCCTCTTTAAATGTCTTCTTCCATTTTCTGCTCAGGAAAAACACAAATAAATATGTTATTGCTTCTGATAGATGACAGATGACCAGTTTCTAAAGATAATGATGATTTGATCTTCTCTGGAATTAATGTAAATATTAATTCAATGCAAATAATACATTTTAATTATTTCCATAAAACAGGTACTGATTTAGGACAAGGATAGAATGATGAACTAGTCTGGGATGTTCCAGTTCTTGTGGAGATTATAGTCAATTAAGGGAGACAAATTATAAAACTACTTTCAAAATCAGTAAACAAAACTAAACGAAAACCACATATAGAGCTTTTGAGGCTATAATAGCAGAGACTGGATTTTATTCTATATGTGATGAGAAATAACTGAGGTATTAATTTACTAAATACACACACATACACACACACATGCACTGAGTAAAATATATGCAGAAGTGCAAGAATTACTTCCAAAGATTGGCTTACACATCCCCAAAAGCCATGTTTCTCATTTGTTATAGCAGTTAAGTAATTGATATATAGAGATTAAAAAGCAAGGGAAACCATTGCTTTAGGCAGGATGTTAGTAGAGTTCATGATTTAGTCCTCTGCTCACCCAAAGTGACTGCAAACTGAAAGTTTGACTCAGGTCAGTGACACTAACTTGTGACTGATTACAATTAAAATTCTAGCTTGTTAACTCACCATGATAAATGTGTTTCACTCAAGAACTAAGGGGTGTCCAAGTCCACTTCCACATAGTAGGAAAGAAAATCAAACCAAGATAAAAATCATGCAAACTGAGAGAGTGAAAAACTACCAGTTATAAATGGAGTTAAATGTATTCAAGGGCCAATTTAATATTTGTGAATGGTTGAAGATGCTATGCTATTCATTTTTCTATTTATGTAATCACAACTGTGTCTTCTACATTGATCCCTGGACTATTCACAATTGGAGCCCTGAACCACCATGTTAGAAATCTTACTACCCCGAGACTGCCATGCTGTGAGGAAGTCATGACATATAAAAGTGCCACACACAGGTCTTCTCAACAGTGGTCTTAGTGTTCTTGTTATCCAACCTGAATGCTAGAATGGGAGTGAATGAGCTTGAAATGGTTCGAGCCCCAGCCATCATGTTACGCACAGTCCTAGGGTCTTTCTGGTTGAAACCTCAGCAACCATGAAGCAAAAACAAAAACAAAAGCAACAAACACAAGCCTCTCATTATGCCCTATTTGAGTTCCTGACCCACAGGACCTATAAATACAGTGTAATGGGCTATTTCAGGCCACTAAATTTTGGAGTGATTTGGTATACAATAAAAATAAGAGAAAAAGATATAATAAAAATTGTCTCAATTTTTTTCATAAAATACTATGACTCTGTTATGGCAATATGGTGTACATTTTCATACTAACTTGTGTTCATAAAGACATCCACCAAATAAGGTGAATAAAAGTTAAATGCATATATAAGTTAATTTATTAGAAATCTCTTTATCAAAAATATTTTATTATAACTGCTTTTGCCTTGATAAACTAGTTAATTGTCTCTTATTTCTTCCTTATTTTCAGGATATCTAGCACATGCATGCCACATGATAGAAACAGTATATTTGTGAATATTCTTTTTTTGTAATCAGCTTTTCTATTCACATGGTGGATGGCACAAAAGAGAGGCAAAAAATTAGAAGGTGATACTTACAGATAAATGATCTCTACATTTGGAAATTATTGGGAAACCTCTATAATGGGATATGTAATTTTTTTCAGGTATTAACTGAAGTCTTATCTACATCTCTCCATACTACAAAAGTGTATGGACTATGGTTACACTGACTTCTCACTTTTGTTTGAAAAGTGAACAGAAAAGCCTTATAGCATCTAAAAGGAAATTAACTGTTAGCATACTAATATAATCTGCAATAAAAAGAGAAAACATTTCTGAGTACTTAATATTAGGACAAAAGCAAATTATACTTTTAAGTTCAATTGAATTCATATGCAAGGTTATTATACAATAAGGAGAAAGATTATTCAGTCTCTTTAAATATTGTATGGCATTTTTCTTTGACAATATTCTTTAAACTATATTATGATCATTCATTAGAGTATATTAGCTGTGCTCAAAGTATTGTAGGCAGCCTTATTTTAAGGCAACAGCAACCTTAATTAAGGAACTCTTCTTGATCAGACTCTTAGTGAATATTTGAATCATCTTGAAATTATTCTAAGTTCTTTTTTTCTTTTTCATGAATAATTGTGACTGGTATAGAAAAAGTAGGTGAATAGGTTAAAATGGGAAGATGTTACTTTTGTTGTATTTAAGAATAAGTTGAAATTGTAATATTCAATTAATATTGGTTACTCAACTTCTAAGCTAAATTAGTATTGGTTACTCAGCTTCTAAGCTAAATTCTGTGATTTGTGATGCCTTACCTATGTCTAATTGGATTGGTCAGGGCTGTAAATAGAGTGAAGGTGGAGTTGAGCAGAAAACCTCCATATCTCCTGTTGTTGACTCTAAGGTAAATAGTGGAGGCAAATCAACTGGCTCTTTGCACAATTGCCATCATACCCCGACAAAAGTCAACTTTTGATTGTTAAAGTGACAACATGATGAATCTCAGTATGAGATGTCAGTCACACCTCATTACTTTATCTCATTCTTTTGTCCAGCTTTTGGAAGGCAATTTTTACTCTTGATGCTTTTGGTGATTTGGCATCTTACATTCATGCCAACCTGTGAGGATGACTCCTCTTTCCCTTCCTCTCAGAAATAGCGCTTATGCCATAAAGCATGTGATGAATTACTTTTTTGGAATGCTAGTACTATCTCATTTTAGTGAGTTTCTGTATTGAATCCCAATACTTTTCAAGGAATTTTGAAAAAATTCTTCTCTCTGTGTCTCTCTGCGTGTCTCTGTCTCTGTGTCTCACTGTCTCTTTCTCACACACACACAGACACATACATATATCTAGTGTACGGTCATTCGCATTCATGTAAACAATATCATGGATAGAAAAGTAAATTGTATTTCCCTGTTTCAAGTTTTGATAAAACATGCTTAAATTCTGCAGTGTTAGTGAAAAAGAAAAATAAAAGCACAGACACAAAGGCTTTGACTGAGCATATTGTGTTAGTGTTGAAGAATAACTTGCAATTAAACATCTTAAAAGAAACTCCTTACTAATTCTACTAAGTACCATTATCAAGAATGAGTCTCATTAACTGCCAAAAGCACCCCAGATTTAAATCCTTTCTTCTAAAACAAATAAAAGGCTGTGCATTATTTTTAAAAGTATTTGTGCAATCTGTTAGTGAAATATCTTTCATTTGTTTACGTGGATTTTAAAATGGTAAGTAAATGGGAAGAAAGAATTTAATAAAAGGAGTATAAAATTGCCTCACCCTGCTGGTAATAACTATGTTTATTGCAATAGTAATATAAGCTGCTCTTGCTTAAAAGATTAGTTATTCACTTGTGGATCTTATCTGAACTTCCTATGCCATGCTTGAATTCCTGGACTTATGAGAGTCATTGGAATGTATAGTATCTCATAAAACTATCATCACCAAAATGTTCCCTTTGCTCAAGATCCTATTTTCTTTTCACAACAGGCATTGAATTTCTCCCTGTATTTTATTAGTCCATAGCTCTAGAATGAAACTAGAAAAATTGTTTTATTTGAAATATCAGCTTTTGGCATATGAAAAAAATAATCTTCAATAAGCAAAGTCTCCAAGCCGATAAAAGGTACTGTTCGGCTTCATTCTTCTCTAGGAGATGGTAGTGAGCAACAGGAACAATGAAAGAAAGAGAGAGAGAGAGAGAGGGAGAGAGAGAAAAAGAAAAGAGAGAATGAGCAACAGTTAAGATAAATATTTTGTTAGGTGGGGCACCTGGGTGTCTCAGTTGAACATCTGACTCTTGATTTCAGCTCAGGTCATGATCTCATGGTTATTTGTGGGATCGAGCCCCATGTTAGCTCTGGGCCACAAGGAGCCTGCTTGGGATTCTCTTTCTCCCCCTCTCTCTGCCTCTCCCCACTTGCTGTGCTCTCTCTCTCTCTTGCTCTCTCTCTCTCTCTCAAATTTTTAAAAATATGTAATTTTTGTTTGGTGAAAACAATTAGAATATGTTGTGTTAATTCAAATACTAAGATGGTTTTTTGAAATAACCAAATGGTAACATTACTAGATGGCCTCAAATTAAGTAATAAGTATTTTTTTGTGGGGGGGAAGAAAGCATTATTTGTATTCAGCTCATTAGGCTGTTAGCCCACATTTTCAGAAATATAAGACAGATAATTGCCCTCTGTGATTCTGACTTAATCAACTTTGCAGTATAAATCAGTTTAAAAAAAATTGCCTCCATTGTGTTGAGCTCTTAACAACTTTAAAGTCACAAATGACATGCTTCATAAATTATTTTCTAGGTGTAGGAACATGATGGTTTAACAGTAAGGATTCTAATATAAATATTATCAGTCTCAGATTTTTTTTATAGTACTCATGATTTGTTCGATTAAACAACATTAGAACTGGAACTTCATTCTCCTTGCTAAGCTCTCCATGAATTTTTATGTATTATAATTTTTAATTAGTCTAAATAATGTTGTGAACAACAGTTCCAGTGCACAATCCCTTCTCTAACAGGCTCAGATGTCTTCAGTCTGGTAGAAGAGCTCTTAATGCCTCGTATGAAAACAAAGCTGTGTGTAAGCTTCTCCCACTGGCCCAGCAAGAGCAGGTTCTGCTTAGGAGGCCAGGAAAGAAATGCATTTTGTAAGGTTAAGCCCAGTTGAAAAGCCTCCCAACTGCATTTCCTCAGTTCATGTTTGGATGCATTCAGGGCTGCTTTACCCACTGCACTGTTTAACCAGTTCCATGATAGCATTCATTCATCATTTAGGCAAGGATGGGCCCAGTGGTGAACTGGGTATCTATCTGCCTTTTTAGGTGAGGAAAACTACATATATTTCCTTAAGTAATAAAAGCTGAACCTCCTATATTCAAATTACGTATTTCTTTTACTAAGAAATATAAAGCAAACAATATATTACCAAGCCACACCCTCAATAATTTGGCATAGACAGTATTTTAAAACACACTGACTCTGTTAGTTGTGGGGTATATACATTGTAGTTGGAGACATCAAGATATTGTGAAGTGAGGGTATACTTCATTATGAATTAATTTTTTTGAAAAAAATTGAGATTGATTTTTTTGAAAATTATTAAAATCTAATGATAGCTTTGTCCTAAAACTTTGAATATAAAATATCTTTTATGCTCTTTAACAAAATGGATTAAGGTAATAAAATGTGTGCATAAATTTCCTCATGCTAAAATTAAGTAAAACTGCTCAGAATTTCCATGGTGTGCTTTCAATTTTACACGCACAGAAGGCATTGTTGAGTAACGCAGAGCATAAGCCCACTCTAGTTAATTTAGTGTTTGGGGTTATCTTTACAACTGATTTCAAATTACCTCATAGTAAAGTCAATCTATTATGTAGAAAATGACCATTAAAAGTCTTAAATATCATCACCGAAACACAACTAATTTGGTCTTTAGAATAGGGCCTAAGTTAACTGTCAGTAATTTAGAAGGATGCTTTTGCCTGTTGTTTGTACTAATCTTTGGCAGTGGTTTTCAACTAGGGATGATTTCACCCTCTCCAACCCCAAGAAGCATTTATTTAACAATGTCTAGAGGAATTTGTGACTGTCATGCAGGGGTGGGGAGGAGAGAGGGGTGCTCCTGCGTCTAGTGGGTAAAGGCCTGTGATACACAGGACAGCCCCTGACAACAAAGAATTATCCAGCACAGAGTAGGAGTAATGCCACAGTTTGGAAATCCTGGCCCATAGCAAGCATTGTGATGTTGTGGAAGGGAACCTCACTGTAACTTACTGGGTGACTCTTCTGAATCTCCATTTCATTATTTGCAAGGTGATCTAGGAATTATAAGGTGTTTGGAAAAAAATTAACAATAATTAAAATAGTCAGTCATTTGTTTCTTGCTGTTTCTCAAACCTTCCAGACGCTGCATCACACCAGCACGTTTTCAATTACTCCTCCCTCTGCCTGGAATGCTCTTCCCACAGATTTTGTTATGGCTTCTCAGCTGCTTCATGTTCTTGTGTAAATATGACTGTCTTAAAGAAGCCTTGCCTGTTGTGCCCACTGATGGTTCTCATTTACCCTTCTTCCTGCACTCCCTGTTGTCTTTCCCTGCTTACATTTTCTCCATAGAAGTCATTATCACTGATAAGCCATATGTATTGTCATTTTGTTCTGGTTAAATCCCAGCACTCAGCAGTTTAGCCTGGGACCTTGAATATAGTTGTGCTTAAAATTCACTAAATGAAGGCATTGTAAAGTACCTCCACTGTCAGGCATCCTAACAGGCACTAGAGATAGTGTTAGGAAGAAAAGAAACAATCTCTCCTCATAGAGCTTACATTGTAATAGGGAGTCATAAAACAATCTCTCTAGTATTGTTTCCACCTCATCTATCCCTCTACGCAAAACAGTTCTTGAAATTACTATTGGCCTTCATATAGTAGAATCCACTGGAATCACTACACTAGTATTCAACAGTTGATTAATTCTTTCTAGAAACCCTCACTTAGTTTTTGTGACACCCGACTTCTTTGTGGACCTGCTTTATCTTCTCTGGCCATTGCTTAGATGTACAAATTTCTGAAATCGGTGCTTATAATTAAATCTTACTATAGTGTTTCATCTAATGATATCCATGATCAAGTTTGTACTGAAAGCCCATTGTCCTTTTTCGCATAGAGAGGTATGAAAATTATCACCTACCACATGTACTTCATTTTTAATGTGAAAATACTTTGAAAGTAAAGTCCTAAGGAAACATATAAGAATAACAATATTTCACTTAACAGTAACTTTGAACATAGAATGCATGTTCTTTCTTACTAAATGCTTATAACCTAGTTGAGAAAATTACATACATACATACATATATTACATGTACCCATAGCTCAATTAAAGACAAAAGCAATGTTGTATATCAGGATGGTAATACTGCATTTTATGTGCATTATATGCATATGTATGTATCAGCCTGCTGTTTAAGCATGCTTTATTAGAAAATGCATAGATTTGAGGATATAGATTTGAATCCCTGTTCACTTCTTGCTAACCGTGTGTGACTTAGGGCAAGTCATTTAGATTCTTTGAGTGTTGATTTTCTCATCTGTAAAATAATGATAATTCTTACTTGCAAGGGTTCAGTGATCAGAGAAAAAGTATGTTTGACATATAGAAGACTGTAAAAAATGTAGCTGCTATTTTTAGTAGATAATCTAAAAATATGACGCCTTACACATCGAACAGTGTAGAAAGTATCAATGTATAATTATTTTTACCATTTGCTTATTTTTTAATTACCTATCTCTAGTTCATCTCCCGAATGAGCTGTGAAAAAACTCTCTAAAAGTTCTTTTTAATGTGTCCAGATATATCATTTAACCCATTATTTCCATTTTTATTACTGGGCAACTCTCTCCTTAAGGCCCTTTATGCTCATACCTTAGTCCAGGCTTGTTCTTAACAAGTCTCTCTCTTTTTATTTCTTTTGCTGTCACCTTGGGAATCCCCTTAACCTCTCTTCTGGGATTGAGACTCATGTTTTCTTGATCCCATGTTTTCATGGTTTATCTCCTTATTTTGGTGGAACATAATTACCAGTAGCTCTCTGAAAAAAGTAAGTACAAGGGTGATATACTTTTAAAGAACCTGCAGATCTAAAAATGGTTTTAAAAACTCACACTTAATTAACACACAAAGAGAATATAGAGTATTGAATCCAAGATTGGAAAATATTTTCATTGAGAACTTGTAAGTCATTACCCAATGCCTTTTGGCTCCCACTGTTGGGCTAATGATAAATGTCTGATGTTCTCTAGTTCTCATTTCTCTATATATGATTTTTTCTTCCTCTCTGAAAGCTAGTAGGATCCTCTTTATATCAGACACCTAAAATTACATGATAATATGTATTGGTGCTTGAACTCCTGGATTTATGTGCTAATATCCCTAGTTCTTATCTATTTTTCCATTTCTTTCTTTGATCTTATTTTCTGGATCATATCAGCAAATATATCTTCCAAACATTTATCTTTGTTTTTAATTAAGCAATTTTATATTTAATTACCAAAACCTTCTCATTTTTTTAATGATTCCATTTTTTTAAACCTATCTCATGTGCATAGTATTATCTTCTCTCATTTCTTTTGTAATATCAGTTATAGTTTGTTTTAGTTTTGCATTTTTCTTTTTGAGGTTGTATTTCAATCTGTATGGCTGTGTCCCTTGAGTTTGTTTTCTTTTTTAGTTTCTTTGCTGTCTTTTCCACTAGAGCTTTCATCAAAAGTTTGGTGACCCTCAGCTCCCTTTATATTTAAGAGTGAAGTATTAAAGAGTCTCTTACTGTGAGGTGACTTTGTCAACTGGTTGCCTTCACTGTTTGTTTTTAGTCTTTTCATAGTCCAAGCACTTTTAGGAGCCAACATTTTCTTGGAGACCCTATATGTCAGCATCTGTAGATCTTTTTTCTTGGATCAGTTTCTTCTGAAATGATCCTCTAATCTCCCATTGGGGATTATAAACTTGTCTACTAGCATCCTGATAACTACCAGGGTAAAATAGTCTCCCCATTCAACCTAATTCCTCTTTCTTGAATGGATGCTCATCAACTATGGCATTTAGAGTCTATAGTTTAGTTCCTTCAAAAAATAAGCCTATTGTTACAGGATAGAGGTAATAGGGTGGGGAGACTAAGGATGTCTGAAAAGTGATTTGGTAGATTTTGCTGCTTTCCTAAGCTACTGTGTTTAAAAAAATAAAACCTAAAAACATACTTTTTAGAGAAATATTAAAGAGAATAAAGAGGGGGAAAGAAGTATTTAGACAATACTCCCAAGGTAATGGGGCATGAAAGATTCTGGCTGGAGGCCTAAAACTGAAGGCTGAGCTGACTACTTCCCTAATCATTAATGCTACATGACTGTGGCATCAGGATGCAATGATCTATGGACCATTGATTACATTTTCCCCTTCGTTGGGTTGAATTGAAAATAGCGATAATACAATAGCAACTCAATGATGTTATGAAATAAATAAACGGTCCTCTGCCAATGGGTAGAACAAGCATAACCTCTGAGTAGTGAGCAAAATAGGGAAACAAACTCCCAAAATAAACAATCTCAATGTATATTTAAAGAAAGCCATTCTGTCACTAAACCAAATATGTGAATAGTCACTGAGCTAAAGCACTTTTTAGAAGACTGAGATCTTGACTGTATTATAAGGCTTGATTTCTTTTCTCTTCCAAAGGAAAGGAAAACTGGAGGGCCTCAGGAAGTCTGCACTGCCTTTTCCCACTGGAGCTCAGAGAATAGCCAAAGTCAAGTCTCTGATTACAAAAAAGAAAGAGAAAGATACTTTCATAATGATGGTCATACCTTTGCAAATTTACTCTCTTCTTCTGTTCCACTTAAAATTGCCAACTGGTTGTTTTGAGGGTCCTTTGGTTTTGTTTTTACTGAGAATATGAATTTAACACCCAAATTACATCATTCATTTTAATTTGTGTCCTTTAATAAGTCTTTGTGGTGGACTTAGTACAACTGTGATATTTTTATTACAGAGGAGGATGCTAAGATTGTGTCAATAACTTACTCAAAGAAGAACTAGAAAAGAAACCTGGACATGTTTAGTATAGTCGTACAATAGTGTTGGACATTAAAGTAATGGAATTTGCAGTGCAAATACAGAGTAGATTCCCCCCTTTATTTTTCCCAATTTAATACCAGTTTCCTCTGTATGCCCAAGAGATGGCAAAACTTTATTTGGGGGATATTAGAAGAGTTGTATTTAAGAGAAAGAAGGTTTTCCTAGTTAGAGGTGACAGCAATGGATCATAAAAGACCCTGAGATGAAATACTTATGAGATCCCAGCAAAAGTAACTATTCAGATGATTAGAATCATGATTAGACTATATTTATACCTGACATAATTTATGCCTTATCTAATAATACAATGAAAATTATGCCTGAGAAGAAACTTCTCTAAAAGAACATTCCAGTGTAACAAAGCTAAAATGGAGAGAAACTCCGATGTTATAGAGACCATGTAACCAATGTGGATACCTAGGAACAACATATCTATTCTGTGGTCTTTAGATACTTTAACACAATCACTGATATTGCCCAATTTTTCTAAAAGATTTTCTCTGTATTTGATTTCAAATGCAAATGCAATTACTGTTAATCTATTCCTGCTTGTTTTTGATTAGCTTGTTAAATAAAGCCTACTTTGATAATCCCTATTAAGTTTATGTGACCAGCAATCAAAAAATAATATGGGGTTTGTTTTTTGTTTTTTTTGCTCTTCATCGTGTTTCAGTTCGTTTCATACTCCTATCAGCTTCTTAATTTGACATTTCATAAAGAAATGAATGAAATTCTTTATTCAGTTTCATTTACATTGTATATAAATGGAACTTTCCTCATCTCCCATATTATTTATCCTATTAAATCAATGATGAGGAAAAGAATTTATTTGTCTGGTAATTTAGTTTAGCCTACACTATTGTCTGGGATTTTTATGTGTGATAAGCTGATTTTATGTCAAAGCTCTCTATGGTTGGAAGATGCTACAATTCTACAGCATTCTACAGATCTGTAGAAGGTTTCTTACCATCATTTGCCTCATTTTTTAAGATTTTCAACAGTTCTGTGGAGTACTGTGGTGGGGGGGTGTTGTGTCACAGGTTAGATTTCTCAGGAAATAAACTCTGAGGCAGGGGTTTGCAGGAAGTTTGTTGTACAGAATAAGGGATTAAAAGAAGTACAATTGTGCAGAGGTTGGGTGTGCCTCACTGCTCTGTTCATACAACAGGGAGCTCCTTTTTTGTGATGTCCCTTCTGGGTTGTCCGAAATCAAGGAATGGAGGCAAGCCATTAGGCCCTACAACGACCAGTTATTAGATGTAGGATTCCCCAGGGAAAGAATTTGGCCCTGAGTAAAGTGTTCTCTTCCACAAGATTGAACTCAGGTGAGAGCTGTCAGCTTTCACTACTCCCACGAGCTGGGACAATGTGTTTTTCAGTCCTGGGGGTGGGGTGAGTAATCTGTGTAGCTCTTGGAGCATCCACTACCATCCATTCTTTGCACTTTTCAGCTTTGTGAGAGTCCTATAAGTTCTTGGAGAGTTACTTCATTTCCGCATTTTGGTGTGCCATTTTTCCTGCAGAAGCACACAAAAGGGAAGGTTGGTGGGATAAACTACAGACCTTCTATCCTCGTTCTATTGCAGCTTGTTCTGAAGTTGCAAATTAGTCTTTGCCTCTCTCCTCTCACCCATTAGAGATTCCTGTCATCTTTTCTCTTAGTCTTGCCAATCTAGATGCCTTACCTAGTGGGATGACCCAGAATTTTATAACTATGAGGTGTTATGGCTCTGCATTTAACTATTATTCTGCATTTATCCATTTATTGTCACAATTGGGCAAGCATTATCACAGAGGATCAGTTAGATGCCAAACATATTTTTCTTTGCCTCCACTTCTTTTCCCTGCCTCCCCACAATGGCCAGGGTCAATTATCCCTTCCAAAATGGTGACCCTTCTCCTTGCCTGGTGATCTCTTGGCATGATAATCATAACAATAACAGCCTGCATCTATAGATTATAATATAATGGGAAATTTATAGTGTCCTCTCATGAACGTCTTCAACATATGATAACCTAAACCTCTAAACAACCCACAGAACTCAGTTTCAGGGATGATAAACAAAAATAACTAAGAAGGATCACCTGAAGTGTTGGTGAGTTGAGCCATTTGTATTTCTACCCCTTTGTTTCTGAACCCATGTGTTCCACCTTATAGGAACATATCATATTATAGGTCAAATGGAATTGCATATTACATGGGTAAAATGGAATAGCAAGAATGGAAGGTCATGGAAGTAAACATGTGTTTGCTACATTGTAAGACAATATATTCCTTCCTTTGAGGATATTATCTCAAAACAGTGCTTTAGCTGTACCTTCCAGAGAATGTTTCATTGTGCTCTCAGGGCACCATCTTCTGGTTGGTACAGTATGTGATGTAATCAGTGGATTCTGCAGTGATTGGCTATCACCACATATCCTTTGCTATCTTGTGCTTTTTTATACAATATGATATAGGATCCTATGTCATTGGATCAAACATTTGGTAAACCCTTGTGTAGTAATAGTGGTCAAGACCCTATGAGCATGAGACGAAAACTCTACTTTGAATATATGTGTATAAGTTCTAGTTAGGATGAATCACTGCTCCTAACAGGTTGAAGGTGTCCAATGGAATCAAACAGCCACCAAAGTGGTGACTGGACTTCTCAAAAGATATTGCCATATATAGAGTTGACCTTAGGTCTTGCTTGAAAGTTGAACATTTGGTAGCATCTCTAAATTCTCTAAATAAATCTGTGTGGGCCCCAGGCTCTTTGTTCCATGCATAGCCTTTATCCCTGTCACGTTGCTGTTCTGTTTATCTATTTCTCCAAGTACAGAGTCTGGCTGACATCAACTAGCTGACTGCTCCAAAGATCTTCACACCCATTCCTGTAGACGTTTATATGTTTCTTTCTTAAATCTTATTATCCCTGATCTACCAGTATTTATCCTTTCTCAGCAGCTGACTAATTAACCAAGTCATTTTCCACCCTCCTTGGATACTTAAAAGCCTACCATAAGCTACTTCTTTTTCCACAAAAAGTGGATTATTAGGAGAACTACTCAAAGTCCTTCCTGTTGCAAAACTGTTTCTGAACCAAATTTTATTCCTGAACTAAGTTTTGACTTTTTCCTCCTCGATCAACTGATTATAAGAGATCTCTCATCAGACAATAGGTTTGAAGGACAGAAGGGTAGTGGTTCAAGACAGGTGGATATCAGAGGGATCTGGGTCACTTGATTATCCTACTCATGCCTGCCCCTCTTGGTGACCCTGTTCATGCCTGATCTGTCATGTTCATTGAAGTTTTAATTTGGTATGTCTGACAGCTCTTGATGGGAAATTTTGGCCACACAGTTACTTGATGTCCCATGGTTAGGTGTTTTATTTTTTCCAGGCCCAGTAGCACACAAGGAACTGTTTTTTCAGGTGGTTTATCATTCGTCACTCTGGGGGACCTTATATCCTTTCAATCTCTGTTGTGATTCCTCTGTGCGAGCTTGCAGTAATCTCAAAAGTGCGTCCTTTTTAGTGGCATGTTCCACACACTAGACTTGCTGTAGAGCCTTTCCTACTCTGGGCCCTTTTCAAAGCAGGGAGCCTTTCATATTATTTCTAGTGTGGGTTGAAAAGGCATTCCAGAATAGGAGTCATGCAGCTTCTGATAGTTCAAGATATTTAACAAGTATTGTTCATTCATGATGGTAGGAGGTATCATTTATCATGCCATTTTGTATTTGTTATTTAACATTCTAAATTTTTAAAAAAATGATTTTAAATCATTAGCAGAAATTTTGCTGTTCATCTTTATATTGTGCAATGCCAATTTTAAAAGTGAAGATATAAGAACATTTTACTCATTTGCCGAATCATCAGAATGACATAATTAGTATTTTGTAGCTCACAAATGCATATGCATTTTATTCTTACTGGAATAGTGGAAATACTCCATAAAACTAATTCAACTTCAATTGTTTTTATTTTACTTGTTGATATGTAAGCATTCTACGAATACTATCTTCATGTTATTGATGAGCAAGAAAGAACTGAGGGAAAAGAAACTTAGATTATCATTCTCATTCATTCCCTGTCATTTTCAGCATAAGTTTTGACCAATATGGGCAAGTAATAAGAGTAAGAAAGGATTTGATAGGGTTCCATGGTCATTTGTGTTTCTTAGAATGTTACTGCCTTCTTTCTGAATTCAAGCAAGTTCTGTTTTGATTGGAAAGTGTAGCCCTCATGGATTCTGTTAGTCATAAGTGTAATACACTTGTACTCACTCTGGGTCTCACCAAATTCCCATGCTTCATGAGTCCACCAGAATTCTTTGCTCATGGAGCATTGCAACACCATATGAAAATGAAATAGCAAGAATGGAAGGGCTTACAGATTGTGTATATCAGTCTCATCTGATCATGTGCTCTGTTCCTTTGTTACATCAGACTTCACTTACAAAATGAACGTTCAAAGATAAAATTAAGCATATCAAGATAGTAACAATAGGCATTGAACCAAGGACAGGGCTCTTCTGAGTACAGAAGAAAAGCATAAGCCCATGAAGTTTGTTCTGACCATAGGTCATTTTGACAAAATACTAGGAAAGTTATTACCATAAATAGTTGGTGTAGTATTTCATGGTTCTACCTGTTTAGAATCTGATTTTTCTTTAGATCACTGGTTTCCAGATCTGAGATTTGACTCAGGTCCTGAAACTAGATAAGACATTATGACATTTTATGGAGATAGCTGTTCTCATGTCCCAGATAATCCATCCTTAATTTTCCTTGATGTATTTTGTTACTACAGATGAGAAACAGCCTTATCTGCCCATTTTCTTGCCCTAGAAACTCCATAGCTTTCCACAGATCAAGATTCCTTGGCTACCTCTCTGACTCTGCTATTCATTACAATAATAGTGTACATCTTCCTTCTAGTAGTTATCTACCAACACTTAGTATTAATTTGGGATCCTATAATCCCCATTGTTATCAGTGAACCTAATTCGGTAAAAGCATTTCAACCATATTATCTAAGCTTACAAAAGGCTTACTGAACTTCTCAATGGTGCTGGTGCCCCTTTTCATCAGTGTATGTAACATATGACCAGCAAATTGAGTAACATAGTATCTCACATGTAACATAGTTCCCTGGTTCTTTACATTGTATACCCCTCCAGTGTCCTATGCCCTCTAAGTCTTTTACTTCCCTTCTTTAACTATCCTTAACAAGAGTTCTGGTACATCTGTTTCATGGAGGATGAGCCATCACTTTCTTAAGCTTCTAAGAACCATCTTAGTAATATGTTGTTGTTCTCTGGATCTTTATTAGGATATAAATTTTGTACGGTGGAAGGGGGCCCCAATATTGGTAAACAATTTGATGTCTATACTGAAAAGTTTCACCTCTCCTTGATTTTACACTTTCAGGGTCCAGTCCTATGCATCCTTTAGGGTATTCTATGAGTATAGAATGGGCTGCTTAACTTATGTAATTCCTTTGAGATTAGTCTTATTATGTTATAACAAGCCCATCACTTTCCTGGATAGGTTATGCTGGATTATATTAGTTGCCAGAAGAGCAGGTGGCAATACATTCTGATGGAGTATGTGTTTTCTTGCAAAGAAAATTTGTCAGCATCATAATTGGAAATTGAGGTACTTCTGAAGATCAAAACACGCATTTGAATTTAAGTTTTTAAATTCATTAACACAGATATCCCTGTTTCCAAGTTCCAGGATCTCATTTCTTCCTAATCTAGGGTCACTTTGGCATAGAAGAACTTTCAGAATTGAGAATTCAATCTGCTCTCAAGCTTTTCTAACAATAAAGGTTAAGATATGGACTTCATCCTTAGCTTCATCAGCCCTCCAGTGATGGAAGATGACAATCTCTTTATATGCTCTCAAGGTTTTCATACTTAATATTTAATTGGTGGTTAATCAGCCTCAGTCTTGCGCTGCTTTTCTCCAGCACACTGAATAACCCATTCAGTTCTATAATCCCTGAAATTACTACCTCACCCCAAAACATTACATCTTCTAGAGAATTTTCTTCCACCCGTGAAAGTCACATAATTATAGCATGCTGTGGACTGTTACTGCTCCGTGTATCATCCATGATGGATTCCTCACTGCCAGCCAGTTAGAGAGTCGTTTAGTTCCAATATCTCCTTTTAGAGTCCATTTTCCTTGAACTCTATCAGGCACCAAGTTTATAGGCCACGTTCCTCAGGAAACAGACTCTGATGTGGAGACTTCAATGCAGTAAATGTATTAGTGACTATTCTTAAGATCAACATCTAGGGACATTGAGAGAAACAGAAAAGCAATCCAACTCTGATGCAATTGTAACAAAAGACTCAGCTGATACTATGCTAAGGTCTAAAGCTCAGAGAGCCTTTCACATTATGAGGAAGGGGGCCAGACCTCTGTACTTCTTCATTGGCTAGTCACTGGATGTGGTCATAACCACAATGAAGAGTGATCATAACCCTAGGCAAAGCAACTCTCTTGAATGAAGAGAAATCCCTAACAAAGTGGCTTATCAGACTTCTCAAAGCTGGGGATTAGTGCTGCAGTTCAGGGAGATTTGTTTATTTTAAGGGCATAGACAGAAGGTCGAGAAAGGAATGGTGAACCTTTGAAAAGGCCAGATCTAGCACCAGTTGTCTGTGAGTGTGATCAAGGCTAAATCAGCAAACTCAGCCAGACTTTTCTGTGAGGGGAGGGTGTGATTCTGTGAGGTTGTGAGGGTGTGACAACCTCAGCATAGGTGAATCTTCCTGTGTAAACTAGCTTTGGTCCATCTGGACCAGGTGAAAAAAGCCAGCTGGCCCACAAAACCCTTGGCCAAGAGCCCCCCAAGCTGGTTGTGTCTGTGCCTGGGACAAATCCATCTTCTATAAGGGAAACTGTGGTACCTTCTGGTCACCAGGAAGGCCACAGGGTTTAGAAACAACGTGCAGTGGGGCCCTATGGCCAGCAAGCACCCACTTCCCCCTGCCCCAGTCAGTTATGCATAGCCTTCAAGGAGGGAGCATCCAAGGCAGCCAGATTTCTTGAGGCCCCTCTGTTCCTCTTACCTTTAATGCTTGGTAAA
The DNA here is from genome assembly GCF_008692635.1 of Crocuta crocuta. Lineage (NCBI taxonomy): Eukaryota > Metazoa > Chordata > Mammalia > Carnivora > Hyaenidae > Crocuta > Crocuta crocuta. Next base: position 293,622 of record NW_027529594.1, on the reverse strand, counting down.
CGCTAGTCTGTTCACCATTTTCTTTCTTTCTTTCTTTCTTTCTTTCTTTCTTTCTTTCTTTCTTTCTTTCTTTCTTTCAAATTTTTACATGTTTATTTATTTTTGAAAGAGAAAGAGAGCATAAGTGGGAGGGGGGGAGACACAGAATCTGAAGCAGGCTCCAAGCTCCTTCCTTTCAGCACAGAGCCTGATATGGGGCTTGGACCCATGAACTGCGAGATCATGACCTGAACCAAAGTTGGATGCTTAACCGGCTAAGCCACTCAGGCATCCCAGGTTTTCCATTTCTACAATGTTGTTTTTCCAAAAAAAAAAAAAAAAAATTGTAGAAACATACATATAGTATGTAGAATTTTGAGTCCAGCTGCTTTTACATGACACAAAACATTTGAGATTCATTTGTTTATGTATAGTTTATTCTTTTTCATTAGTAAGTAATATTCTATTGTAGAGACATACTAGAATATGTTTCTCCATCCTCCAGTTGAGGAACATTTGGCTTGTTTTCTGTTTTTGGTGATTTTGAATGAAGCTCCTGAAATATTAGCATGCAGGATTTTATATGAAGATTTGTATTTTATATGAGTAAATACTTAGGAATGTGATTACTAGGTCATATGGTAAGAATATGTTTAAATTTATAATAAACTATCAAACATTTTTCAAGACTGTATCCCTATTAGCAATATATGAAGTTCGGCTTGCTGTCCATCCTTTTTAGCTCTTGGTATTGTAAGGTTTGTTGTTTTAGCAGGTAAGTCTATTTAGTTTTACACTACAAGTTGTCTTACTTTATCTAGGTTGCATTGTCCGATTTCAAAACTTTTGGTGTGTTCTTTGTTTCTTCCCCCTGGAATGTTTGTCTCGGGTTTTAGTCTGTGACATAGGTGGTGATTCATTTTGTTGTTCAGTTCTCAAAGTCTTTGTTACACCTCTTGGATGCATTACATGTGTATGGAGGTTAGGGGTAAGCCTGAGACATATACAGGTTCATACATAGAATTAGGGGACCACCTTCTCTAGGTCTCTCCTTTCTAGAATTTCCTTCACATGTGTAGGCTCCAGGGGTCCTTTTCCCCAGTTTCTCTGGCAAGTAGGGATTTTTCCTTAAGCTTTTTAGTCTCCCACACTGTTGCACACTTTCACCTGTTGAACTCATCCTTGGCTAAGTGTTAAAAGAGAACCAAAATAATAATAATAATGATGATGTTACTAATAATAGTAATAGTAATAATAACAACAGCAGCAGCAGGTATTCTTCCAATGGTTTTGCACGACAGGGCTCATTTTCATATTTTTCGCTGCAGAGAAAATGTTTTCTCTTAAGTTTTAGGTGCCAAAGCCACCAACAATGAAACTGTACAGATCCATGGCCTTGGGACAGAACCAGTAGAGAAGGAGAAGATAGGGAGAGAAGGAGAAACAGAAAGAAAGAAACAACATTTTCCAATGCACAGCAGCGTTTTCCCCTAATTCTTCAGCCAGAAGAATGTGTTTCTCCTGGATACAATGTGTTTTCAGAGTTTCTTTGTGTATTTTATCCCAAGTGGATTCCTCCATCTTGGGAAGCCTCCAGTACTGGAAGTTCTGAGTCCTCTGTCCAACCAAGTTCATTATAGGACTGTTTTGCTGCTATAGTCTAGGCAACTTGTTACTATGGCACACCATGGCATCTAGATGTATGGAGATGTATAGATAGTGGCCTAGGAAACATTTGAGCATCTCAGCTACTGGTAGGTAAAACAATTATTTCTTCATCTCCTCTGATCCACTTAGGCTCTGGGATTCAGTTCCCTTGCCCAATTCAGCCATCTTTTAAAGTTTGTTTGTTTGTTTGTTTGTTGTGTGTGTGTGTGTGTGTGTGTGTGTGTGGGTGAGAGAGAGAGCGAGAGAGAGAGAGAGAGAGAATGAATCCCAAGCAAGCTCCATGCTGTCAGCCCAGAGCCCCAAGGCGAGGCTCAATCTCAGGAACTCCAAGATCATGACCTGAGCCAAAATCAAGAGTTAGATGCTTAACCAACTGAACTACCCAGGTACCCCTCACTCAGCCATTTTAAAGACACATATGTTTATTTTTCCCTTTAATTTCAAAATTAAAGAAAAATGCTGACCAATCAATTAGTTTTCTTTCATCTGATATCTGCCATAATTATATATTTTTTAAAGCTAGGTAAAAAATAACTAAAAAAATTAGTGACCAACATGATTTTATAGTTATTTACAAAATATGTTCTAAATACCATTTCTAAATAAAGAATATGCAATTAAGTTAGTTTGCAAATGTCACCATTACTGGGAATATGTCATGAGCTAAAGGTGAATGTATGATAAATGAGCTTAGATGAAACATTTAATTTCCTGCCAAACTTCTCTGAGAAATACTCATAAGTGTCTCCCATCTCATAATTTCATTTTTTCATATGAAGTCTTATGCTTTATTCTAAATGAAGCTACTTCTTTCCCCCTTGTAACCTGAAGTCTTTAATTCAAAAATAAATAGACCTCATTCTTTGAGCAGATAGTTTTTAAATATTGGTTCAAGAGTGTTTAGAAAGAAAAGCTGCATTCATATCAGAGAGAGAATAGCCTACCTGCCCTTATTTCTTGTTGCAAATAACAGCACATAATTCATTTACATACCTAAAATTAGAGATGTTGACTGTGGGGTTTTTACTACAATACCTGGTATAGCTGGCATAACTAACAGCATGCAGAAGAATAACGTTAACAGTAGGATGCTCTCAAAGAAACTAAGGCATAACACAAAGTTTTAGGGTGGCTGACTTTGTGTTAGGATCTCTTTGATCTCTTGTCAGTACTTCAAGGTATCTATTGCCCTCAAGTTTCCAGGAAGATTTACTGTGGTGTACTCCATCAGCTACAGCACCCCAAGCTATCAGATAGCTAATACTTTGATAGTGCCTCAAAGCAATATACTTTAATTTTTTTACTGTTTATTTTGTGAAGAGACTAAAAGGCACATGGAGGAGAGTCAGAGAAAGAAAATCTCTACTGGTGGAACTGGTTTCTTTTCTATTATGGCCTGAGGAATGAAGATCTGGTGTTTTAATTTTGGTTTTGGTTTTGTTTGTTTATTTATTTATTTATTTATTTATTTATTTATTTCCTTCTAGAGAGCACCAAAGTCACTTCAGGTTACCAGAATTATGTGTGGTAAGTTTGAGGATTTGAAGTTTGATCAAGGAAGATATAAGAGATAAGGTGATAACATACAAGCTTTATTGGGCAGTATTTGGACAGGATTGCAAGAGTGAGAGTACTTCCTAGCAAAAGAGGTTTTATTTTTTATTTTTTTTTAATGTTTTATTTATTTCTGAGAGAGAGAGAGAGAGAGGCAGCATGAGCAGGGGAGGGTAGAGAGAGAGGAAGACACAGAATCAGAAGCAGGCTCCAGGCTCTTAGCTAGTTGTCAACACAGAGCCTGATGTGGGGCTCGAACCCACGAACCATGTGATCATGACCTGAGCCGAAGTCGGACACTTAGCCAACTGAGCCACCCAGGCGCCCTGCAAAAGAGGTTTTAGAGACAGGAAGGCAGGCCACCATCTAGAAGGAGAATAGGGCATGGAATGTCCTAGGGAAGAAGGAGAACTTGTAGAAGTAGTTTATATGTCTGCTGATGAAATTGTATAGGCGATAAACATGTCTAGGTTACCTCATTCAGCATCAAGTGGGGAGCCTCTGATAAGAGAGCTCCAAAGGGCAACAGCAGTTTGGAGTCTTTTTATAGGTACAATATTTATCTTATTAGCAGATATTGGGTGCAGTTTCACAAGATATTTAAAATAAATAGGCTTTGGGGTGCCTGGGTGGTTCAGTTGGTTGAGTATCTGACTTTGACTCAGGTCATGATCTCCTGGTTTGTGAGTCCGAGCCCCATGTCAGTCTCTGTGCTGACAGCTCAGAGCCTGGAGCCTGCTTCAGATTCTGTGTCTCCCTCTCTCTCTCTCTGCCCCTCCCCACCTCACCCTCTATCTCTCTCTCAAAATTAAATAAAAATATTTTTAAAAGTAGGTAGGCTTTAAATGGCTTAATTATAAAAATTAAATAAAAATATTTTTAAAAGTAGGTAGGCTTTAAATGGCTTAATTACAATTATTTGAACTATATTTGAAGCAATTGATTGGTAATTAATTGGCTCCATTAGACTTGAGTTAATGTCCTAGCCTGCTGTGAAGAAATAGGCAACATAGAGATCATTTTGAGTCATTAATGAGGGACCATCTTTAGCCTATTTAGATAATATTATCCTCCTAAGAATTCAGTAAGAGCATACTCCTTGAAGGTGAATCTCTTCCCTTAACCTCCTGCTCCATCCAAAGACCCAGACAATTTTTAAACTAGTGGAAAAACTGAACAGCTACATGTACAAGAATGAAACCAGACTTCTTAGCACCATACAAAAACATCAATATCACTCATCAGGGAGATGCAAATCAAAACCACAATGAGATGTCTCTTTTGCCTATTAGAATGGCTAAAATCAAGAAGACAAGAAATAAATGTTGGTGAGAATGTGAAGAAACACTCATGCACAGTTGGTGGGAGTGTCAGTTCATACAGCCACTGGGGAAAATGGTATGGAGGTACCTCAAAAAAACCAGAAGTAAAAATACCATATAATCTAATAATTCCACTATTGAGTATTTACCCAGGGAAAACAAAAACACTAACTTATAAAGATATATGAACCTCTATGTTCATTAAAGATTATTTACATTAGCCAAGACATAGAAAAACCTAAGTATCCATTAAGTAGACAAATGGGTAAGGAAAATATGGTATATATACACAGAAGAATATTACACAGCCATAAAAAAAGAAGGAATTGTGCCATTTGAGACAACATGGATGGACCTAGAGGATATTATGCTAAGTGAAATAAGTCAGACTGAGACAGATGAATTCTATAAGATTCCACTCACAAATGGAATCTTTAAAAAATGAATAAACAAAAAGAATCAGTACTATAAGCAATGAGAACAAACTGTAGGTTGCCAGAGGAGAGGTTGCCAGGGCTGGGGAGTTGGGCAAACTGGGTGAAAGGTAGAGGGCAATATAGGCCTCTAGTTATGGAATGAGCAAGTCATGGGAATTAAAAGGCAAGCATAAGACGTACAGTCAATGATATTGTAATAGTGATTTAAGGGGATAGATAGTAGCTATATTTGTACTGAACATAGATAATGTATAAACTTATCAAATCACTAAGTTGTACACCTGAAACTAATATAACATTGTATGTTAACTATACTAAAAAAAAATATTGCTTCCAAAAACACAGTATTGTTTTGTTTTGTAAAGAGTTCTGGTATGTGTGTTTTTCCCACAAGGATGTTTTGAGATCTCTTAGAGGATTTCATTTTGGACAGTCTCTTCTTGTCTCACTACTTACTCTGGCCTTAACCATGTTCCCTCATCTGCATTATCATCTCTCTAAGCCTTCCTGGTTAACTGCTGTTAGAATGTATTAGGAGTCATTCTAGGATAAGAGAGAGAAGGTTTTTTAGGAGTCTGGCATTCATAAAGCAGGGTAGCTTTAGAAAGGACTTAATAAAAACAAAAAAAAACAGAGTTCATGGGTGGACCTATTTAATGACTGAAGATCAGAACTTTGCAGATTAGGTTAGCACATCAATAAAAAATATATATTTATATTTTCCTTGAAAAGGAAGGGCAGCAGTGGGCAGAAAATCCCTATATTCTATACTTCATGTAAAAACATGTAATGTAAAAATATTTTGAAGGGCAGTTTTATATCCTATATAATTCAGAGGTTTAGAAGATATATTTTTGAGTGTGACACGTATGGTATATCTTGCCAGAGATTAATATGTTAAGCTAATTATTGAAGATATTTTTCTAATCTAATGAAAACTTCTTATTGATATTAAAGAAGGAAATACAACCTTATTTTCATAGTTCCCTTCTGCTCCTAGATATCAATAAGAAAAGAAAAGGATTTACAACATCATTTATGCATCTAAACAGATTTTTGTTGCCTAAAAGTATAAGCATATTTTGAAGTAGAGAAGTTATGGCAGAAAGGTTAATAACCACTGGCAACAGTATTTTCGTAACCATTGGCACCAGTATCCTGATGTCTGAAAGAAATCATCTGAAGTTTGGTTAAAATGACCTTCTGGAAATCATACTTATATGATCTTGGACAAATCACTTAATGTATCTGAGGCCCAGCTTCTTCATCTAAAAAGATGATAATTTTGATTATAATAGTTCCTGCTCTCAAAGGGTTATTAGGATTAAATGAGTTAGTATGTGAAAAAGATTTAACAAATTTCCTGGTACAGAGTAAGGACTGTAAGCATGAACTATTATATTTGAGTAAATAAGAAGATACTGAACAAACTCAGTTATGCCACGTCTCTCAGAGCCACACAGTTCTATCACAGTTTTATATACAAAAGCAGCAAGTTGGCAATCCCGTGAAGACATATTTTCTTTATGATCCATAGCATCACCACACTCATACCACTTTTGAGGAATTGTGTGTTTCTCTGTCTCTTTGATGATGGATATTTATAATCAAAGGAACCCAAAACAAATCACCCAGGTTTCTCCAACAAAAATCAGAACACCCACACCACATCTGACTACTTAGTTAAAAAAAAAAAAAAAAACCAGCAGACTAATATGTTTACTACCAGTGAAAGGGCTATCTTATCTGGTTATTATTTAATCATATGCTATGAACACATCTTCCAGAAAAATACATTTTTTTAGTGTTCTCAATACTAAGCCTTGTTTTAGTTTTCTAACTTACAGTCAAATTTTCTAAGCAAAACAGGCTCTAATTTCATTTTCACATTTCATTTAGCAAAGAAGTTGCTTAGTATTTTTCAGACTAGATGGATAAGTTGTACTAAATTTTCCATAAAAGTGCTAAAAAAGAAAGACTAAATTTTGTTATGTGCCACTAAAAGCATATAAATATAATTATTCTTTTGTTTAAACAGATTTATGTGTATATACAACTTTGTAATTATTTTAATGTGGTTTAGTATGATTTGCAACTTGTGTAAAACTAAAGAGAATTAAACAGTCAGTGGTCTATCTTAATTCTTTGTGAAATGCAACATCGTGGTCCACTGAACAACTATTAATTAAGACAATCACTGAATTGGCATGTTTCAGCTACCAGTAAGATATGCACATTTAGCAGAATGTGCTATCTCACTAATTAATATCGTGAGCAGGAAACTTTTTTTCTCTCAATTAATTTACTTCATAATGGGTAGTATAATATAGCAATATTTTCCAATGGATTATGGTAGATTCTACTTATACTTCCATGCATATGTGTATTTTTATAGTATAGGATACTTTACATAATATTATGAAGTGTTGAATTCACAATTACACGTAAATGGAACATTTGCTGAGGATAAGAGAAAAGAGACAACAGGGCTTGTGACAATCAAGCAAACAAAAGTATCACCCCAGAAAAAGAGAGACCTTTAGCAGTGCAGATCTAAGAAATGCACAGAATGGGGCACCTGGGTGGCTCAATTGGTTAAGCATCTGACTTCGGCTCAGGTCATGATCTCATGGTTCATTGATTCGACCCTGCATCGGGCTCTGTGCTGACAGCTAGCTCGGAGCCTGGAGCCTGTCTTTTGATTCTGTGTCTCCCTCTCTTTCTGACTCTCCCCTGCTCATGCTATCTCTCTCTCTCAAAAAAAAATAAAACATTAAAAAAGAAAGAAAGAAACACAGAGAAGAATAAATATTGTATGATTCCACTTATATGAAGTGTCTAGAGGGGCGCCTGGGTGGCTCAGTGGGTTAAGCATCCAACTTCGGCTCAGGTCACAATTTATGAGTTCGAGCCCCACATTGGGCTCTGTGTTGACAGCTCAGAGCCTGGAGCCTGCTTCTGATTCTGTGTCTCCCTCTCTCTCTCTGACCCTCCCCTTCTCGCACCCTGTCTCTCTCAAAAATAAATACATATTTAAAAGTAAAAAGAAATAAAAAAGAAATATCTACAATGAGCAAATTCTCAAAGGCAGAAAGGTTTAAGGTTACCAGAGGCTGGAAAAAGAAAGAAATGGACTGTTTTTTGCTTAATGGTTACAGAGTTTTTGTTAGAGGTTATGAAAAAGCTGTGGAAATAGATCATGGTAGTGCTTGCAAAACATTGCAAATATCATTAATGTCACTGAAGTATATCCTTCAAAATAGTTGCAATGGCAAATTTTATTACATGCACGGACACACACACATACACACACAATAAAAACATCACTTAATATGACCCCTAGAGCTCATAAGATTTGTAAGTCCTGTTGGGTGTTTATTTGTATTTTATTACTTAATTATTACAACATTCTTTAGAGCAAGAGTAGCTAACAGAGACAAATGGGAAACCATTGACATCAGGGAAAGCCCTACTTGCTTTCCATCCTTGAAGTAAGAGAAGTAGCAGGGGCTCCCCTCTGAACCTAAGTATTTCTATTCTTTCAAAGTTTTGAAATCTTGATGAGAACAAGTGTCTTTTTCCACAAACAGAATGTTTGGGGGAGCAAAGTAAATTGTAGCAATAAATGACCACTTTAACATGATTTGTGTTTTGTGGTAATAACAGATGTAACAGGGATATTAACTGTTGCACATATTAAACTTAAGTATTTTAATTTTTCTTTCTAATTCAATGGGTCTCAAATGTGGCTGCACAAGTAGAACTACCCTGAAAGCTTTGAATAAATCCTGATGCCTGGGTTGTAACACAACCCAGTGACATTGGGATCTCTAGGATGGCACCAGGTATCAGAATCTTTAAAATTCCCCAGGTAATTTCATCATGCAAGAATGGTTGAAAGCCACTACTGAAATCATATTTAATTGCAGGCTTTAAATCTTAAAGGGCATTTAAATAAATACAAATGAGAATGAATATATTCACTAGACTTTTAGCCAAACAAAAGTTGCCTTGAAAGCCAACCACTATGGAGAGAGAGGATTTGCTAACTATGTTTTATCTCTGTAATATATTAAGTGCCAAACCTGCAGGACTCTGCTTATAGAGTTACTCTCTAGTATAGAGTCTGATAAAATCCTTGCCTACGAATATGGGTGAGCTGAAATTGGGAAGAAAAAGTAGGTAAAAGAAAAGTGGAATGTATATACACTGAAGGTTATACAATATTTAATTGGGGTATATACTAGATCCTATATTTGACTTTAATATTTATCTAAAAATAATTTAGATACTCTGCTTTACTAATATATAGCTTAGAATTTTGAAAGATTCCCTAGTTCTGTCCCTGTGTTAGAAGGTCAAATGTCACCTGTGTTTAAGAGCTACTCACAGGAACTCATAGGGGTTTTACAAGTAATAAGCAATGAAGCCCTCACCAGTTGACTTCAGAATATTGTGGGACATATTGCAGTGCTTAATAAGTGCATTTACAGTAACACTCTCTTACCTCAACCAAATACAATCCTTACAAAATAGATAAATTGCTTAAACAATCAATGCAGTGAAGCCATGGCTTAAAGATAATACCTACAAAGCAAGTCCGTATAGACCACAAAACAAATAGACAATAAGAAACTAATAGCATAAATACTCCTATTTTTAATATGAATATACAACCATATTATGAAGTAAAGATATGAATCTATTGATCTCTGGACAAGAAGTTTAAAAAAATGAATACTATCTTAATAATGGATATTATTTTCAGTCTCTAATAACTAACCTTTAGGTTTCTTGTGTCTTGAAATAATAGACAGTAATAATATTATGCCCTCATAATTGGCAAGATATGTTTTGAAAGTCAATCATTTTATATTTATCTGTTTTATTATTATTTATAGTTGAATAACTTTAAATATAATTTATTTTTTACTGCTATATTCAACTAATATAATTTCTAATAAGTAAATGGACATTTTCCTAGAATGGACAGAGGCCCTTTCACACTGGTAAGTAAGCACACAGCTATTATGGTGGTACTAATGTAGACTCTTCTTTTACAATGAATATTAAGTAGGTTTTAAATTTAGCCTATGAAACATAATTTTAATACAGAGAGTAGCCAACTATTAGGTTTTATAAACTCACATCATATGGTTTGCTGGAATATTATATCGACTACTTGTATACCAACCTGGCTTTCTTAAAAAAATTTTCTCTGACTGCTCATTCTTCATATCAGTTTTTTATTTGTTAGCCAATTTTCTTAAAGTCTCTGAAAAAGAAAAATAAATTTATTTTAGGCTAATTTCTATGTATTTCAGTCTGGTAGATTGTGTTAAAAACAGTACAGTAAATTGGGATGAGGATTTCCTTTTTTTTTTTTTTTTTTCCCATGTTCTACACCAGCAAAGCAATTTCATGAATTCCCAGTGTCAGAAATGAATTTCCAAACTTTCGTGTGTGTAGTCCAAATTTATGTCTTTGTGTCTTTTCATATTTTCCTACCATAACATACATTATAGAATGTATTAGATATGCTGGTGCCAATGAAATTTGTTTGGATTCCTTTTATTGTTTCAGATTCCCAAGTTTCTGTCCATGTTTTCTTTCAAAAGTACACACCTGTGGCTCTCTTCAGATGGCAGCTGCTGCTGGGGTTTCTTTGCCTGCTGGCATACAGTGCTGGAAGTTAGGGGAGTTTACTTTCCCATTGCCCCACTCCCCAAGAAGCCCTTAGACATTGACTAACCAGGGAAAGATGATAAAAACTCAGCTCTGCTGCCTTGGGCCAGAACAAACTCTTGAGTCATAATTTATACTCCAGGGTTTCTCTGCAGAATCAGACCAGTGCAATACCAAGACTGCCTGGAATTGCACTTTTGTTTGTCTTTTTTTTTTTTTTTTCTGTCTGGTCCCCCAACCCATAATCATTTTCTCCTTGGGCACATTTCCTTAATAAATACACTGCACATGAATTCTCAACTTTTTTTTTGAGGAGTGTTAGATCAAAAATGTTTAGAGATTATTGGTGTAGAGGAAAGAAACCAGTTTACTATTAAAGCTTAGATAGAACAGGAACAATACTATAACAAGATAAAGCAAAAGTCAACAATAGAAATTTCCCAGGGTGAATCAACAGCACCACCATGACCATAACTACATGTATTTATAGTCTGTCGAGATGTGAAAGAAAAAAGAGGTAGATAGAAGTATGAGAAGTATGAGAATATGTGTCCCAGTTTTCCTTCTTTGGTTTTCAAACAGGAGAATATTTTTGCTTTTCTGTTGCTGCAGAACGTATCCTCTGAAAGCATACTGGCTTACAACAGAGTTATTATTATCTCATTTGGTTTGCAGGGTGATGAGCTCAGCTTGATAGTTCTCCCTTGAGATTGAAATCAAATGAAGGGTGAAAGTAGAGTATTTGAAAGACCCCTTTCACTACATGTTTGATGTCTGGTCTAGAATGGCTAGAAGAGCTAAAGCTAATGTGGCCACTCAATACAGCTAGTTTGAGCTTTCTCACCAGGTAGTTTCAGGGTATTGATATTTCTCATACAATGGCTTGCTTTCTCCTGAAAAAGCACTCCAGAAGACTTGGGCAGAAACTTCCATGCTTCTTCTGGCCTAGATTCAGAAGTTTTGAAGTATCACTTCTGCCACTAATAAATGAGTCATATGGCCAATCCAGACTGAGTACTCTGAGACATAGTTTACTTGGGGCCATTTTTAGATATGTGTTTAATAAAATAAAGGGAGTACAGAAAGCATGAAGCACTCACCTTTTTCCATAATGGATGAAGACCCCAGAAAGACACCCTGAGTAGAAGCCCCAATACAAAATTGGATAATGCATACTAGTTAAGAGAATAGAACGTAATGGTCAGGCCTTAGTAGGCACACCTGAATCCCTCAGTTCCTTTGAGGTGTGGATTCTGAACTGAGAGCCTATGAATCTATCAGGAGGGCTGCTAGGGTGGAGCTAAATGATTTTGCAGTGGAGGTGGAAGGTGGATAATCTTAGCAGAGCTAGATGGAGAATATAACACTCATATGTCTGCAAATGAGTAGAAGTCAAAGGGAAAGAAATTCAGGAAAGAAGGGTGATGAGAGCCCCCCAAAAGCAGAGAACAAGGCAAACGAACAGACAAGCACAAAAGGCAAATACGGAGTGCAGGGACCCATCAGGCAAAAGATATCATCTTGAACATAGCGATTGGCAGGCTAATCCACACACAAAGACAACTTAGTGTCCTAGAGAGCCCATTTTTCTCTGTAATTAGATCTTGCAAGCCAAACATCCCTCTCCTCTATATCCACTTTACACACACACACCTCATTGCCAGTATTTGGGAATTTAACATCCTAATTTCCACCTGAAACAACTACTTTACCACTTACTGAGTTGATAATGCAGATTCTTATAGCTCTGGATAGCCTGAATTTAGTGATAAAGGGGTTATGTTTCACAAATAGAAATTTGAGGTTTGGAAAGGTTAACTATTTCATCAAGTTCACATAACTAATAACAGGAAGAATCTGGTATTCAACTACAGGTCTGCTGCCTTACTCTGTGTTCTTTCCACCTTACTATTCCATCTCCAGTATTTACTTCACTGAAAGGTGCAATTGAAATATAATTTTCAGAAATTCATCATTTTTTAATCTTCACATTTCACTAACAAATACATTTTCTGGTTGTGATAGCTGTAATCTGAAAACTGCTACATATTAATAAAAACTGACACTGATTTGTTTTTAGGTGTTCATTTATGCACTGTGAATGAAGTCAGCTGTGTAAAAATGACAGGAGAGAGAATTTCTTATGGCTCATTAGTAGAACATACAGCAGCAATCAATTGTTGTATTTAATAGTCACCACACATGCAAGATAAAGATTTATTTCAGCAATGGAATTAAACTTGAAAAAGCAGGCAAGATACAAAGGATTGGAGATGGTCATAGAAGGGATAGCAAAAAGAATCAAGTTGTCACCAAGTTACACAAATTCTTTCAGTTTTAAATTTATATTCATCTCTAAATTAAGCCAGAAGTATTTTCAACCATCTTCCTGTTTCTTCCACTTTCAAAATCCTTCTGTTTTATTATGATTTTAGTAAGATAGGTGTCAAAGATATTAGTTACAAAATTGATTTTAGGAATATCTTGGTAATGTGACAGTAATAAAACAATAAATTAAAAGCCAACACTTTTTAAAGTACTGTGCCCTACACATCATAGAGATCCCTTTACCCTAATTAATTCATTTAATTTTAAAAAAACTTTTAGGAAGTTAGTTACTAATATTTCCATGATGAGAAAATGAGCACAATAAGATTAAATAAATTGTATTAGATGACATGTCTTCTGAGTGGTAGAGTTGGGGATATGAACTCGAGTAGTCTGGCCTCAGGATCCACTCTTTTACTCCCTAAGACATACTTCCTTTCTATCTAGGCTACTGTACTTGGGCAACAATTTAGTATTTTTTCCTAAATTTGATCAACACATATGCACAAATATATAAATATTTTAAGTAATTTTTGTTTCTATTCAAAATAATTACCGGTGGGAGGAATTAAGATGGAGGACTAATAGGAGGGCCCTACACTTGCTTCAGCCCTTGAACACAGCTAGATAAATATCAGATTATTCTAAACACCCAGGAAATCAGCCTGAGGACTGAGAGAATAGGCTACAAAACTAGAGGGAGAAAAGAGGCAACATCATGGAAGATAGAAAATGTAGAGACGGCATTTGGGGGAGAAAAGGATCATTGGTGCTGCTGAATCATCAGAGCTCTGATCAAGAAAAAGTGGATCGAAAGAGAGAGAACAAAGTGCAGAGCATTGCAAAGAACACTTCCTCAAAACCATTGATGGAGAAAATGAGAGAGGCTGATTAATGCAAGTTTTTGCAAGTGTTAACAAACAGTAGAGCTCAAAGACGAAAGTTTTAGAAGTCCATGCCATCACTGGAGGGAGCGTGGTGGACATGCAGGTGCTCCTGTACAGAAGTAGGGGCAGAGGCTGAGGAGCAGACAGTGTGGTCTGAAGATCCCCTGGATCTCATTGGGAGAAGTAGTTCCCCTTCTTGGAGAGCTTTTGGGAGAGTTGGCACTTCCTCCCCAAGGACAAAAAAGCCAGCAGTCACCATTGAGCTGTTCCATTGATTAGCATATGAGCAGAGGCAGCTGCTGAGTGCAGCTAACCTGGACCAGCTTTTTATGAGCTTTACCATAAATTTCAAGTCCCTGTGCATTCATGCATCTGCCCTTCTGGGATAAACCATCACCAGCCACAGCAAGGCAAGACACTCCCCCAGAGGATCAGTATGGGTTCGTGCCATGCCAGCTCCCCCAAATTTGAAGTGTTGAAACAGCCAATGTGCCTGAGATAAAACACAGGACCAGATGGCTTGGACACAGACAGGGTGAAGGCAGGGATATGAGCGAATCCTGTGACACAAGAGAGGAGATTGTTTGCTCTTCTATGAGGGCTTCTCAAGCAGCAGTGGGCTCAAACTCCCTTTTTCAGGGAAGAGAGAACTGGCTGACACCATTTTTACCCCTGCCCATCAGCATAGATAACTTAAGTGGGCAGCATAATCATCCCATAGTGGATTCTTGAGCTGCTTACACCAAGCCCTACCCCCCATGCTCTGTAGGTGCTTCTGAACTAAGGTAAGTGTGTCCAAGAGAGCCACAGTGTCCCTCACCTAGAAGACCAGCACCACCTCTCCTCCCCCTTGCATGCACCAAGTCTAGTGAAAGATTAAAACAGAAGTAAATGATATAAAAACAAACAAAAAAATCAGTAGAACAGATCAATGAAACTAGAAGATGGTTATTTGAAGGAATTAATAAAATTGATAAACCCCTAACCAGACTTAGTAAAAAAGAAAATAGAAATGACCCAAATAAATAAAATAATGAATGAGAGAGGAATGATCACAACCAACACAACAGAAATACAAATAATTGTAAGAAAATATTATGAAAAATTATATGCCAGAAAATTGGGCAATCTGGGAAGAATGAATAAATTCATAGAAACATATAAACTACCAAAACTGAAACAGGAAGAAAGAGAAAATTTGAACAAACCCATAACCTGCAAAGAAATTGAATCAGTAATCAATAATATTACAACAAACACAGTTCACGGCAGACAGTGTCCCAGGGGAATTCTACTGAACAGTTAAAGAAGAGTTGATATCTATTCTTCCCAAACTGTTCCAAAAAATAGAAATGGAAGGAAAACTTCCAAACTCATTGTATGAGGCTAGTATTACTTTGATTCCAAAACCAAAGATCCTACTAAAAAATGAGAATTACAGGCCAGTATCCCTGATGAAAAAGGATGCAACAATTCTCAACAAAATAGTAGCAAATCAAATCCAACAGTACATTGAAAGAATCATTCACCAAGATCAAGTGAGATTTATTCCTGGGATGCAAGGTAATTCAATATTCACAAACCAATCAACATGGTGCACCACATTAATAAAGGATAAGAATCACATGATCCTTTCAATAGATGCTCAAGAAGCATTGACAAAGGACAGCATCCATTCTTGATTTTAAAGAAACCCTCAACAAAGCAGGGATAAAGAGAACATGCCTCAACATCATAAAGGCCATATACAAAAGACCCACACCTAATATCATCCTCAATGGGGAAGAACTGGGAGCTTTTCCTCTAAAGTCAGGAACTAGACAGGGATGCCCACTCTCTCCATTGTTATTTAATATAGTCCTGGAAGTCCTAGCCTCAGCAATCAAACAACAAAAAGAAATAAAAGGCATCCAAATCAGCAAAGAAGTCAAACTTCCACTCTTCAGAGATAACATGATATTCTATGCAGAAAACTCAAAACACTACACTTCTAGAATTTATACACAAATTCAGCAGAGTTGCAGGATACAAAATGAATGTATAGAAATCTGCTGCAATTCTATACACCAATAATGAAGCAGCAGAAACAGAAATCAAGGAATCAATCCCATTTAAAATTGCACCAAAATTCCTAAGATACCCAAGAATAAACCTAACTGAAGAGGCAAAACATCCGTACTTTGAAAACTATAGAAAACTTACGAAAGAATTTGAAAAAGACACAAAGAAATGGAAAGGCATTTCATGCTCAAAGATTGGAAGAACAAATATTGTTAAAATGGCTATACTACCCAAAGAAATCTATACATTTAATATAATTCCTATCTAAATGTCAACATCATTTTCACAGAACTAGAACAAACACTCCTAAAATTTGTATGGAACCACAAAAGACCCTGAATAGCCAAAGCAATTTTGAAAAAGAAAGCAAAGCTGGAGACATCACAATCCTGGACTTCAAGCTATATTACAAAACTGTAGTCATCAAAACAGTATGGTACTGGCACAAAAACAGACACATAGCAACAGAACAGAATAGAAAACCTAGAAATGGACCCATAACTATATTGTCAACTCATCTTTGACAAAACAGGAAAGAATATCCAATGGAAAAATGTGTCTTCAAAAAATGGTGCTGGAAAAGCTGGACAGCTACATGCAAAAGAATGAAACCGACCCGCTTCCTTATACCATACACAGAAATAAATTCAAAATGGATGAAAGACCTAAATGTGAGACAGGAAGTCATCAAAATCCTACAGGAGAAAACATGCAACAAACTCTGATCTCTGCTGTAGTAACTTCTTACTAGACAAGGAAAACAAATGCAAACATTAACTATTGGGACTTCATCAAGATAAAGCTTCATCAAAATTAAAAGCTTTTGCACAGCAAAGGAAACAATCAACACAACTAAAAGGCGACCTTTGGAATGGGAGAAGATCTTTTCAAACGACATGTATGATAAAGGGGTAGTATCTAATATCTATAATGAACTTATCAAACTTGGCAACCAAAAAACAAGCCAGTTAAGAAATGGGCAGAAGACACAAATGGACATTTTTCCAAAGAAGACATCCAGATGGCTAATAGACACATGTTGGTGAGGATATGGACAAAGGAGAACCCTTTCACACTGTTGGTAGGAATGTAACCTGGTGCAACCATGTTGGAAAATAGTACAGAGCCTCAGAAAGTTGAAAATAGAACTCTCTTACAATCCAGCAGTTGAACTACTAGATATTTACCCACAGGATACAATACAAAAGTACTGATTTGAAGGGACACTGGCACCCCGATATTTATAGCAGCATTACTTACAATAGCCAAAATATGTAAACAGCTCCTGTCCAACTATTAAATGGATAAATAAGATTTGGTATATATACAATGGAATATTACTCAGCCATTGAAAAAAATGAAATCTTGCTATTTACAATGATGTGGATGAAGCTAGAGTGTATTATGCTAAGTGAAATCAGTCAGTCAGAAAAACATACCATATGATTTCACTCATATCAGTCATTTAAAAAGCAAAACAGATTGGGACGCCTGCGTGGCTCAGTTGGTTAAGCGTCCGACTTTGGCTCAGGTCATGATCTCACAGTTTGTGGGTTTGAGCCCTGCGTCACTCTCTGTGCTGACAGCTCAGAGCCTGGAGCCTGTTTCAGATTCTGTGTCTTCTCTTCTTTCTGCCCCTCCCCTGCTCATGATATGTCCCTCTCTGTTTCTCAATAATAAGTAAATGTTAAAAATTAAAAAGAAAACAACAGATGAACATAGGGGAAGGGAAAAAAAAAAGAGAGAAACAAACCATAAGAGACTTAACTATAGAGAATAAACTGAAGGTTGCTGGAGGGGAGGTGGTCAGAGGATAGGCTAAGTGTGTCATGGGCATTAAGGAGTTCACTTTTTGTGATGAAACCTCCTGAAACAAATATTAAACTATATATTAACTAACTATAATTTAAATAAAAACTTAAAAAAATTAAAATAAAACAAAGTGGGACTATTTCTTACCTCAGTTGTATTAAGGGCCTCTACTATTATATAAACTATTAAGAGAACATTTTAAAACAAAAATTCTCAATCTCCAAACCACTAATTCATTCATTAACTCAATACATACTTACTGAACACCTACTTTGTGCCAAGCAATGTTCTTTGTGCTGGGAAATTATCAATGAACAAGAAAGACAAAAATTGTCTACCTTCATCAAATTTATATTTCTACTGAGAAGGGAAAGACCATTATCAATGAAAATGTACTTTAGAAGATGGTAAGTATATGACAAATTATAAAGGAAGGTAATCAGTTGTGCCAAGGGTGGAGGTAGAAGGAATTTAAAGCAGAGTGGTCAAATTAGGTCTCACTCATTAAAGAATGCTAAGGCAGGTAAAGCCAAACAGAGCACATAAAAGTGGTAGGAGAAGTTGGAGACATAATGGAAATCAGATCATAACAAATCTTGGGAGTATTGTAGGATTCTTGGTCTTTAATCTGAGTAAAATGTAGTTACTGCAAAGTGTGCATAAAAGAATTTAAATAAACATGTATGGTGACTTATTATCATAAAACTCCTAGGAAAAAATGTAGGGGAAAAGCTTCTGGACACTGGTTTTGGCAATGATTTCTTTGAGGTGACACCAAAAGCACAGACAACAAAGACAAAGGAGACAAGTGAGATCACATCAAACCAAAAAGCTTCTGCACAGCAAAGGGAATAATCAACAACATGAAAAGGCAACCTATGGAATGGGAGAAATTATTTGCAAACCACATATCTGATAAAGAGCTAATATCCAAAATATAGAGGAACTCCTTCAATAGTAAAAAAATAATAACTCAATTAAAACATGGGCAAATGGACAGAATAGACATTTCTCCCAAGAGGTCATATAAATGGCCAACATCACTAATCATGAGGAAAATACAAAATCAAAACCATAATGAGATATCATCTCATATCACTGAAGATAACTATTATTAAAAAATAGAAAAACAAGTGTTGGGATGAAATTGTGGATAAAAGGGAATACTTGTGTACTTGGAAATGTAAACTGGTACAGCCACTATAGAAAACAGTAAAGAGCCTCCTCAAAAAATTAAAAATAGAATTACAGTATGATCCAGCAATTACATATCTGCCATATATCTAAAGGAACTGTATATGGATCCTGATGAGTTATGTGTCCTACCATGTTCATTACATTATTTATAAAAAGCAAGATGTGGAAGCAACCTAAATGTCATCAGTGGATGGATGGATAAAGAATATATGATGTATACATCTAATGGAATACTCTGCAACCCTAAAAAGTAAAATCTTGCCTCCATGTATATGACTGAGGGATATTATGCTAAGTATAATGCACCAGGCACAGAAGGAAATTACCACATAATACCACGGATGTGAGGGATCTAAAATAGTCAGACTCATCAAAGCCAAGAGTACAATGGTGGTTGCCAGGGTCTGGTAAGGGAAAAACAGGGAGGTATGAGTCAAAGGTACAAAGTTTCAGTTATATAAGATAAATAAGTCCTAGAGATCTACTTACAGCATTGTGACTATAGTTACTAATACTATATTATATGCTTAAAATTTGCTAAGAGGTTAAATTTTTTTAAGTTTATTTATTTTGAGAGAGAGAAAGAGGAAGGGGCAGAGATAGAGAGGGAGAGACAGAATCCCAAGCAGGCACCACACTACAGCACAGACCCTGAAGCAGGGCCTGATCACACAAACCATGAGATTACGACCTGAGCCAAGATCAAGAGTCCAAGACTTAGCCTACTGAGCCACTAAGTGTCCCTAAGAGGTTAGATCTTATGTTGAGTATTATTATCATTAAAAGGAACAATAATAAATAGAGCAGTAGTAAACCTTTAGAAGTGATGGATATATGTATGTTGATGACATAGATTGTGGTGATGGTTTCATGGATGTATACTTCTCTCCAAACATCACATTTACGAAGGCTTTTGAATGTCAGGCATGCCTCAATAAAATGGTTAAAGAAAAAATAACACTATTTTGCATACTTTTTAAAAATATGGCTTTGTCTTCTGTTTTAATAATAAACCAAATTTCCCCAAAGTGAAAACAGAACACTTAAGAGGCTATTTTAGTTACTTGGTTACTTGGTTAGGTTAACACAAGTAAAAGAGTTTTGTGTCTATCTGAAAGTAAAATCTTAGAATTTTCAGAAGTATTGAGTTGAAGTTTATGACAAAGTGAAGAATCAAAAATGACTCTAGGTTCAGGGCGCCTGGGTGGCTTAGTCGGTTAAGCTTCCGACTTTCGCTTGGGTCATGATCTCGCGGTTCGTGGGTTCGAGCCCCGCGTCGGGCTCTGTGCTGACTGCCAGCTCGGAGCCTGGAGCCTGTTTCAGTCTGTGACTCCCTCTCTCTCTGACCCTCCCCTGCTTGCGCTGTCTCTCTCTCTCTCTCCTAGAAATTTAAAAAAAATAAATAAATAAAAAGAATGACTCTAGGTTCATTCTTGTCTTACATAATGATAATTCTCTGGTTGTTAAGACTGTTCTTCAAAGCATATCTCTAACTTTTCATCTGGCACTTAACTAGGATGTAAAATGTTCATTTGAAACTTAACATAGCTAAAAGAGAAATATAATTCATATACAGATGTGCCAAGTACTTTTTAGTTGCCTCTCTAACAGTTCTCACTGTTCTTCCTGATATATTTACCTAATTTACAGACTACATCATACTTGCTGTTCCCTCCACCTAGAATGCTATTGTTCAATATTTATTTACATGGCTGATGGCCTCTCACATTCAGGCCTTTGCTTACACATCACCTCTTCAGAGCATCCTTCCAACTTTTGTCACTTTGTCTCATTACTCTTAAGTTTGATTTTTTTGTTTGTTTGCTTTTCCCCTAAACATCGGTCTGTGTTCATATTGTTTATTGTGGGAGATAGTTGTTACTCTCCTACTAGAATAGAAGCCACACAAGATCAAGTATCTTATTTTTCTAGTGTGGTCTGTTTCCCCAGTACCCAGTTCAGTGTCTGGGGCATAGCATATTATCAATGAATGAATGAAAATGTTACTAAACAAAAGGCTGTTATTTCCCTGTGTATCTAATGTGTACTATGCTTTTTATTATCCTCTATGATGTTAATATAATACTTTCATAGTAAGTACAGAGATAAAATCACTTTTTAAATAAAACTCATCAAGATTCATTATGCTTTTGGGCACCTGAGTGGCTCAGTCGGTTAAGCTCAGTTCATGATCTCACAGTCTGTGGGTTCGAGCCCCACATCAGGCTCTGTGCTGCAGGCTCGGAGCCTGGAGCCTGTTTCAGAAAATTCTGTCTCCCTCTTTCTCTGCCCCTCCCCGACTTGCTCTCTGCCTCTGTCTCTCAAAAATAATAAATAAACATTTAACAAAAAAGATTCATTATGCGTAAATTAAACAGACATGGTCACAGTTAAGTCATCCTCACAGTAAATTCAACTAAACATTTTGGTTTTGTTACATGCATACTGTTCAAAACATGTGTACCTGTTTAAAAATATTAATTGTGCACATATACTAAGTATATGCTAAATTTACTTAATATTGAATGGGAACTCCCAAGAAATGGTTGTAGAACTTTACCATTTCAAGCATTAAAATATTGAATACTTTAATGTTATTTAATTCAAATTTGTTACAACCAACTACTTCATTAGGTGAATGTATGTAAGTATGAATATTTACTATGTGCCAGGTAGTATACTAAACAATTTAGAGCTATTTCAGTTAATCTTCACAAGGATCCATTGAGCTACTGTCATCTTCTAGTTGCATGTGAGAAAACAGAGACTTAGTAAAGTGATCTGCTCAAAATTAAAGATCTGTTAGGTGGAAGGTTTAGAATTTGACTCCAGGTCTCTCTGTCTTTAGACTTGCACAGCA